>NC_141689.1:1820477365-1820809865 GCF_964263255.1 Lissotriton vulgaris | reverse complement strand
TGAACAAGGCTGTGATGTAACAGCCAAAATGCATTGGATGTTTTTTAAAGAATACACTCGCCCGAAAACGAACCTGCGGAGTGCTGAATTCGCTTTCATGTGAAGGGAGAGAGCTTTTTCTTCAATGCTATTCAAGGCGCTGGTGGCAGCCTTGTGATCAGCACTGCTGATGTTCAGAAAGCACACTGAGAAACCAACAAAATGTAAGAAAGGAAAGTTGTTACGAGACGGCTGTGCCCCCTGCTAGCCCTTGGGACTGTGGTGAAGGAGTAATCTGGAGGAGCAGAGGCGGACGATGTGGGAATCGGAGGGTTCCTGAGGGAGACGTTCTCAAATTCCAGGTAAGCGGCACACAGAACTGGGCAGCTGGTGTCAGTAAATGCTACTTGTGACTCCCTGAGACCAGAGGGAGTGATACAACAAGGAAAGGGGCGTAGGGGCAGAATCTGTGAAAATGTAATTTTGAAAAATGAGTGAAGATGAGTATGCAATGAGGGAGAAAGAGGCACATAAACTATTTACAGACTCTGGGTCCCATGGGGCATTCAATGACGGAGCCGAGGTAGCACCTCCACGCAGGCAATCAATAACAACGTTGGTTAGAATCTGCAGAGGCTGGAGAAGTTGAAGAAAAGAGAAATGTCACCCTGGTGGGAAGTAGCATAATTGAAACAGTACTGTTAAATTCCAAATAAAATAAGGCTGAATCCAGATAAATAAAGAAAGTCTTTAATTGCAGAGGCACAGTACAACAGCTCCAAATTCAGCAGCTGTAACTCCAATAACTGTTTTACATCAAATTCAAAATAGAATGATTGCAGAGTGGCATGAGTCAGGATCATAAGAAAACAGTTCTATTAAAAGAGCAATGTAGAGAAGATGTAAAAACAATAAAAGGGAAATGGAAAAGGGAGTGAAATATGACAATGTAACACACCTCTCCCCTAAAGAAAACAAAATCATTAATATAAGTTGGAAAAACATTTAGCAACACGTCTCACATTCCATACTCTTCCGTCTTGTGTAACCACACTATTGCAATTAACCTTTACAATCTTAATAGGTTTTCCAAATTTATGTTCTCCTTCCTTATTCTCACCCATTCATCCTACAGTAAAGAAAGGCTCCTTTAACTTCATGCGAGAATCATAATATAGTTTACTCTTGTTTTGTTTAATCTCAATCTTCTGAGCTAGTTCCTCCACTTTAACTTTTGAATTACAATTCTTCATAGCATTCTTGAACCACCACGGACATAATTTAGAAATTGGATCTCTACCTCTCACAAACGAAAAGGAGAAACTTCAGTAGTGGACTGTGGTGTTATACGATGCAACCAGAGTTTCTCTCTCAATTTTTCCTTCCAAAGAGCACCACAACTACGTGCCCAAAGTATGTCCTGTTTGAGTACTCTATTGTACCTTTCCACCTAAAAATTCCCTTGTGGTTCATACAACGCAGTAGTCATATGCCCGATGTTGTAAAACTTAAGAAACTCTAACATTTGGTTTGACTTAAATTGTACACCATTGTCAGAAATCAGTACTTCTGGGTAACCTTCCTGAGCAAATATTTCTTTAAGAAATAAAATCACATTATCAGTGCTGGGATGTGGCACTAACTTAACTTCAGGCCATTTTGAATGGTAGTCTGCTGCTACCAAAGCAAATCTGCAGTCCTGAGGTAAGAAATTAAAAGGCCCTGCAATATCCAAACCCACTTTTTGCCAAGGTTGATTTGGCCATTTCACAGGAATTAAAGGCGTAGGATCACATCTACACATCTTATCACTCATGAAGCGCTCTGGACATTCCCTGACCACTCTATCAATTACCTTGTCCATGCCAGGCCACCAAAAAACCGACCTGAACAACCTCTTCATAGATTGCATTCCCAAATGGCTCTCATGACTCATATAAAAAATATGACTACAAAGGGGTGAAGGAGGAATACACTTCCCATCTCTGAAAACGAAATCTCCTTCTGTGACAAGCTCACTGGATACATTCCAAAATTGAGCAATTTCAGCAGGATCATCATTTTTAGATGGCCACCCAGTCTTGATGTAATCAACGACTTTTCTCAAAACTTCATCTTCACTCATACTCTGCTTCCACTTCGGTAATAAAACTAAACTTTTCTGAAACAACTTCGGAAATACTAGCTACAACCTCTTCTTCACATACCCCTTCCTCATCACATGGAAGTCTGGAAAGACTATCAGCTTTCACATTGCTTTTACCTGGGACATATTCAATGTCAAAGCTATATTCTTGCAACCGTGACATCAATCTGGCGATGCGAGCTGTAACTTTTGAACCACCACCAGGAGACAAAATGGAAACTAAGGGCTTATGATCTGTTCTTAATACAAATTGAGCTCCCCAAATTTAATTGAGGAAATGTTCGACTCCCCAAACACATTCCAACAATTCTTTTTCAATCACAGAATATTTTCTTTCAGATACACTGAGTGTACGTGAAGCAAACGCCACATTCCATTCCTCCTTCCCTGCTTGTTGCGATAACACACATCATGAACCATAAAGGCTAGCATCGACCATGAGAATGTATACTCTGTTCTTGCAATACGGTTTAAGTGTAGGTGCACCTACCCTTTCAGCTTTAATATTCTCAAATGCTTCTTGTTGCTTATTTCCCCAAACAAAGTCCACATTCTTCCTGGAAAGCTCCCTTAAAGGTTCCATTTTTGTACCAAAGTTTGGAATACATTTGCAGTAATACTCACAAAGCCCCGAGAATGAGAGCAATTTATCCTTGCAATCAGGAACAGGTGCTTTTAGAATAGCATCTACAAGTGATTACTTTGGGAATACTCCATCCTTAGACACTGTGTGGCCTAAATATTCTACAGACTCTTAATACAATTTACATTTCTTGCCTTTTAGAGGAAGACCATTTTTACTTAACACCTCACAAACATTTATAAATGTTCAGTGTGAACACTTACATCACATGAAAATATTAATATATCTTCCTGGAAACACTTTACGTAATCTTGCATGTCTTTGAAAATACGACGCATGGTCCTCTGGAAAACTGACGCCGCCGATGCTAGCCCGAACGGCATCCTCTTGAATTGGAACAAGCCTTGGGGTGTAATAAAGGCTGTCAAATGCCTCGATTCCTCTGCCAATTCCACCTGGTGATACGCTGATCTAAGGTCCAGCGTGGAAAACACTGTTGCACCCCCCAACATGCTTACAACTTCATTTATATTTGGCAGAGGATGACAGTCAATGAGTATATCAGCATTCAGAGCCCTCAAATCAATACATAGCCTCAAAGATTTATCTGGTTTGCACGTGAGAACCACCGTAAAAACCCACTCCGAGGATTCTACCTCCTCAATAACACCAGTGTCTAACATTTCTTTTAAAACATTTCCCAACTCTTTCCTTACATTGAGGGGAACGTTTCTCAATTTTTGTTTAACCGGTGAAGCATTTTGCTTGAGTTTTATAACATGCGCAAAACTCTTAAGTTTTCTCAATTTTTCAGAAAAAACGTTTGGAAATTTCTTTTCTAGATCTGTTTTACCCAATCCATCTTCAACCACCATTACTGGTTCTTTGCTGCGGGGATTTAAATTGATTTTTAACTTCCATTGGTCTCTCCATCCTAACTCATTAATCCCTTTCTTAGCCGCATAAAGTTTGATAAAAGCAGTCCTTTCTTTAAAAATAATCCAAGAAGCAATATACCTAATGAAATCAATTGCAGAACCGTCAAACCCCTGAGCAACAATGTCAGGTGGGCACAGATCATGAATAGATTTCTTCTTGCCAAATTTGTCTTGGAAATAACTCTCTGTTATGATGGTCCAAGGAGAACCAGAGTCTGCCATCAATTCAAGATCTTCCTCCAAACATTGTACCATGCACTTAGGAGAATTCAAAGTTTCCCCTTCAATAACGCTAACATTCACAAGAGAAACAACAATTCCTCTTTCTTTATGTGCATCAGCATCTAAAGAATGCTCACACCTGTAGCAAAATCCCTCACTTTCTTGATTATATCTCACACACTTTACTTCACTGTTCTTAATATCATGACTCTTGTTCTTGTCTACATTTTTCTTCTTGTCATCTCTACAAGCTTTAAAAAAAATGTCCTACTCTCCCACATTTATTACACTGCTTTCCAATAGCAGGACAGAATTTGAAAGAAGCAACATGAGAGTTACTCCCACATCTATAGCAAATAATACCACTACTAGTAACTTTTGTAGAAGAGAATTGTTTTCCCACATTGCTCATGGCACATATTTCATCACAAACCTCACCATTCTTTTCACCTTTGTTACCAACCTCTTGCACAGTCTTCGTCTATTTATCTGACTGTTCAAATGCTTTAGCAGTGGAGATAGTATCATGCAAACTTGGATTACCTAAAATCCATAACTGCTCTTGCGTTTTCTTACTCCTCACGTTCACTATTATTTGATCCCTAATCATTTTGTCGGTTATAGCTCCAAAATTACATGATCTAACTAGTGATCTCAAGGCTGTTAAAAAGTCATCAAAAGACTCAGACTCTTTTTATGCACGGGTGTAAAATTTGTAACGGTTCAGGGCTATGCTTGTCATGGGTTTGAATCTAGTTTCAACCCGTAACACAGCCTCATCAAATACTCCCAAATCTCCAGGTACCACAGGAAGGGTTCTAAATATTGCCTGCCCTTCCGACCCCAAACAATGAAGAAAAATACTTTTCATTCTTTCATTACCCATCCTTTTCCCATCTGTACCTTTTAAATAAGTGAAAAACTCTTCTTTCCACCTAATCCACGGGAGTGGAGGATCACCTTTTGTTTTGGAGAAATTTGCTAGGTGGGTCGAATTGCATGTTGACTATATAGATTTTAAAATAAAGCACCAAATTATGTAGTGACAATATCTACTGTTAATTAGAGTCCCCATTAAGCTGTGCACATCAGCGTGACATGCACTGGTGAACCTGTATACTGTCAATATAAACACACAGTTTAAAATGGAATATAACACGGATTGACAAAATTATTAAAAGTAAATATTGTCCAATATTATTTATAGAGAAGCTGTGCACATCGGCGTGAAATGCACTGTAGAACTGGCTTCTCCCCAATGGTAATAAAACTGGGTTCACAGTTCTTCCAATTCCGCTGGACATAAACTGCGAGGCACAACCTCCTTACTGCACTAGTTTTTAAAGTTACCTTGCTTCTTAAAGAAGATCGTCGTGCAGCACCGCGTTTTGCTAAATTACCGCCCGCGTTGTTACGACATGGAATGAGAGAGTAAACACCACCGCTCACCTCACGACGCTGCGCAGCGTTTCAATGACTACGTAGACACGTCAGAGTGCTGACTGTCGGGAAGAAATGTCCCACAGCTCTGATACTTGTGTAGATACGTCAGTGTATTAGCGCGACAAGCAACATCATAAACCAATGTTACCATGGAAGTCTCGATCGCCGTGGTGCAGTGTTATTGTGTTATTGTTTGAAATGAAGCCTCAAAAAATGAGGAAAAATTTTAAAATATCACCAAAACTTCACAAAGACAGAAATTCGGATTTTCAGCAAAAAGTCGGCAGGTCTGGTCAGCTGCAGAAGACACAAACAAGTTTGCCGAATCAAAAGTATTTCCACATGTATTTCCAACGCAATGTATTTTCAACGCAGATAAAAACGAAAATATATCAAATTGGGTTGAAAAAGGTATGAAGGAGTGGCATATAAATAAGAATGTGTATCTCTTCAAAATAGGTAGTTTCAGAGGGTTCACATAGAATTATAACATCTGTACCGCTCCTGTGCCTCATGACAAGTAGCAGGTACTTCCTTTTCTTCCTTGTCCTCCTTGTCTCCCTTGTCCTCGTCGCCAAAAAATGTTGAATTCCAAATAAAATAAGGCTGAATCCAGATAAATAAAGAAAGTCTTTAATTGCAGAGGCACAGAACAACAGCTCCAAGTTCAGCAGCTGTAACTCCAATAACTGTAATAATTCTATTTGGAATTTGATGTAAAACAGAGTGGCATGAGCCAGGAGCATAAGAAAACAGTTCTATTAAAAGGGCAATGTAGAGAAGATGTAAAAACAATAAAAGGGAAATGGAAAAGGAAATGAAATATGACAATGTAGCAAGTACATACAGGTGGGCCGAATACCTAGGGGTTTAAGGGTCATGATCACCCCAACTTACGAGAATCCGCATCCAGGACTCTTGAAAGAATGGGCGGCTAACAATGCAGAGAGTTTGGCAAATGTGATTAAGATACTAATCAAGTATGCAGAAATAGAGAGGACTGAAGTCAAAAATGAATTAAAAGAAGTGTTATCGGCATTGGAAGGGGAAACAGACCAAACAAGAATAAATAAATTCAAAAGAGACCTGAAAACCATATTGGAGAAATATGAAAAGGGAATTAAGGACTGAAAGGCAATGAAGTTCTTAAGGGACAGACTAGACTAGGAGAATGGGCAGATTTACACGTTCACCAGGAGATTTGATACAACGAGAAGGCAGAAGGTTCTGAGTGGCAGTACAAATAGAGAAACAAACTCTCAGAGTGAAATGAGTTCAGACACTGGGTCTGAAATAGACAAGAGGAGAGCGCTAGAAGAACAGGAGCAACAAAACAAACAGTCTCAAACGAGTTGCGTTTTTTACAATTAGACCAGAGAGTGGACCATCATCCTGTGAGAGGGTGAGGAAGACCAAGAGGAAGAGGCAACAGAGGAGAGGAGACGAGGGATACAGAAGAAATAGTAGAGGAAAAAACAGGGAGATCAATACAATCCAACACAAAGAAATAGATCGAGGAAGAAGGCTAAACAATAGTATTATTAATCTAAGTTCCACTGTTTTAACTGAAGAAGATAAGGAAACCTTAGAACTTGGCTTATCCTACTGTCATCAATCGACTTTCAACTATGCACACAGTAGAATGGACGTTTTATTATTTTGTTCAAAAATTGAAACTAAACAAAGTCCATGAATTAAGAACAATGGGAAATGTACAAAATGTTGTGGAAATTATCCAATGGCCCAAAACCCAGATAATCTAGTTGTCTCTGAAATACCTATCCTGTAGGACATATGAGAACTAGAGAATGAGTATGAGGATACCACATTGATCCCTATTCACTGCACTGAAGTACTGAATCCAAGATTGTTAAGAGATCATACTCCATTTCGCCCACAGCCAGATTTATCCCACAAGCACCCATAGATAATGTGGACATGTTTTCTGACACTGTCACCAAGGATTTAAGAGAGGTGTATTTGAAGGGAGAAAACCCGAAAAATCGGGGGGCGTGGCCAGCCTGCCAATATTCTTGACGCGTTCTGCTAACGGTCCGATACTCGACCCCTAGTTATCCTGGTTATTATCCTTATGAGGTGTCTCCTGTGTTTTTAACAAGTGGGTGCGGTGAGGAAAACTGCGAGGAGTCTGCGGGGCCCGGCGGTTGTCATCGGGAAGAAGCGGAGAAGGGAGCAGGGACCCTACTGAAGTGGAGCGGTGCCAGAGGCGAGGGTGCGAAAAGTGCTCTGGGCCCTAACGGCTATCAGAGGGGCCTGCGGAGACGCTGGGACACTGCCCTCTGTGCTGCCCCGGTGGTGTGCGATGTCCCGATGAGGCCTACCATGTGCTGTGCATAAGAGGACTGCAATCACCGCCCCGCAGTCGCTGTGGAGCAGCGCGGCCCGAGGTAGGAGGTGGGTGCGCGGAAAGCGGGGCGCCTACGGAGAGCTCCAGACCTGCGGCCCATGCAGGGCCCTCACAGACAACACCGGAGATCCGGGAGCCGGCAGGCGGCGGCACAACTGAGGCTGGTGTGGCGGGACCCGAGTCGGGGCAGAGCGCCCGGTGCTTTGGGGGGGATCAGGCCGCCCCGGAGAGCTACGGTGGAAGAGCGGGGGCCCAGGCCCTGCACCGCCAGCGCACTAAGGCCCGGAGTCACACAAGGTGAGGAGAGCGGCCTGGGGCGGAAGGGAGGCCGTGGCAGCACCGATTCTTTGAGGGAGGTGCCCAGGCCCGCGGCCCGTGGAATACTGCTGTGATTGCCCACAACAAGAGGAGGTGGCCATCATCTGCCTGTTGGCGGGGGGTCAGGACATAAGTGGCACGAGTGGTACAGGCAGAGGCAGAGCGCCTGGAGGGGAGCCCCAGAGGCATCCGTTATCCCTGTAAGTGAAGATACACAACCAGTGCACCCAAGGAGGCCCGGGCCCTGTACTGAACGGTGGTGAAGTTGTGGCCCCGGGCGGACTATATACAGAGGTGGCCCCGGAGAGCTACAGTGGAAGAGCGGGGGCCCAGGCCCTGCACCGCCAGTGCACTAAGGCCCGGAGTCACACAAGGTGAGGAGAGCGGCCTGGGGCGGAAGGGAGGCCGTGGCAGCACCGATTCTTCGAGGGAGGCGCCCAGGCCCGCGGCCCGTGGAATACTGCTGTGATTGCCCACAACAAGAGGAGGCGGCCATCATCTGCCTGTTGGCGGGGGTCAGGACATAAGTGGCCTAGTGGTACAGGCAGAGGCAGAGCGCCTGGAGGGGAGCCCCAGAGGCATCAGTTATCCCTGTAAGTGAAGATACACAGCCAGTGCACCCAAGGAGGCCCGGGCCCTGTACTGAACGCTGGTGAAGTTGTGGCCCCGGGCGGACTATATACAGAGGTGGCCCCCTGCAGCTGAAGCCGGTTTGCGATTTGTGGGGCTGACACAATTGACAGAGGGCGAGACGATGCTCGCGCCATGTGCCCTGACAGGAGATAAGGGCTGGGGCACGACAGACTCCCCCTATGCAGAGGAGGCCGTGTGAGTGTGGCGCGGAGCATGGCACAGGAGATGGCGGCATGAGGCTACCAGTGAGTGGAGAATCATACTGCGCCTGGTGACATAGCTAAGCGTAGACACTTAGCCTGGGGACCCGCGACACTGCTGTGATAAACCCGGAGGTATCCAGGGCGAGCTCACTGGTAGGGACTGTGTGGTGGTGGCCAGAGGCACTGGGGCCTGGGCGCCATTTTGGGAGCAGCGCCATTTTGAATGGGACTGGGACTGAGGTGGCGCACCCTGGGCGTCGGAGCTGCCCAGTGCATGGGAGACGCCCTGTGCGGCCGGTAACGAATTGGGCGCGCTGCATCTGTCCTACTGCGGAGTAGCCACAATAACAGGCCGAAGGCGCCTGCTGGAGCTGAGCAGTGTTCAACGGAGGCACGGGGGGGGGGAAGTCCGACACCTTGTGTAAGAAGACTGGGCATACCCTGGTGTCTCGCAGGGGAAGCGTGCAGAGACCTAAACAACCCCCAGAGCCAGTGGAAAGCACGGTGTGGACGGCTCCCTGACAGTGAAGGTGATTCCCAGGAGGTGTCCCCCCTTTCCCCCCCCTTTCCCCCCCTTTGTATGCTGACAGCATTGCCACAAGAGTGTCACTGCAAATCTCCTTCTTGACACAAGGACAAGGGGGGCTGGGGCTCTGGTGGCTCGCAGCCGAGCAGGCACGTACGAAACAGCGACCGTCTGCGGATGCCCTCGGCGCAGCAGCTAGTCATGGGCCGGCTGCGGGACAAAGTGCAAAACGGGCAGCCGAGGGCTAACAGTTTGGTACCTACACCGAGGCACCAGAGTGGAAGCATGGAGCCCCAAGCCGCGGCGCTCGCGGCCAAAATGGACACTGTGCTAGCAGCTGTGGAACGGATTGGCACCATCTTGGAGCAAACAAAGAAATCCTTAGAGTCAAGGACTGACAAAGTCACATCGGATTTTACCCTTCTCCATGCTGATCATCGTAAACTAACCGATTTGGTTGCTATGCAAAGCCAAACACTCCAGGAGATCCAACCCGTGGTGCAAAATCACACTATAGCGCTCCAAGATATGATTGACCACGTCCACGCACTAGAAGATCATATAGAGGATGCGGAAGGGCGCTCTCGGCGCAACAATGTCTGCGTGGTGGGCCTTCCGGAAGGCGAAGAGGGCAGAAATCCAGAGCAGTAGGTCGAGAAATGGTTGTGGGACCCCCGGGGGTGCTATCCCCGCAGTTCATGGTTGAGAGAGCGCATAGAGTGCCAGCCAGGGGCTCGACCCCACCCCTTCCTTTTCAGACTCCTCAACTATCGGGACAGAGATGTGATACTCCGCGAAACCAGGAAACTCAGCGACTTCACTGTGGGGAATGGTCAGGTGATGTTCTTCCCAGATTACAAAGCAGCGGTTCAGAAACGGAGGAGCACCTACATGGCGGTGAAGCGTCCACTGCGAGACCTGGCGTTGCCCTATTCCCTGCTGTTCCCGTCCCGCCTTAGGGTGGTCTCGAAGGAGGGGACCCGTTTCTTTGAAAATTTACTATTCCTACTCCACTCAGTGCAGCAGTAGGAGAGTGTTGGATTGCGAAGGGTTAACATTTACTATTCTCATTTCAGAAACAGACTAATTAACTTGAACAAAATAATATACTTTCAAATGCATAATAAATAAAAAATATATAAATATTTTTTAAACAAAATTAAATATTTATTATAGTTTTTAATACATATCTTAATTCACCACAAATATTATCATAATTAAAATACAAAAGTAAGGGGCTGATTACGATGCCGGGTGGACGGGAGTCCGCCTGCCATTGTTGTGGTGTTTGGGACCACCCGCCAGTCATGCGGCGGTCCCACCACTGCAATTACGATGCGCCCACCAGTATGGCGGGCGCATCCAGAGTAGTTAACATTGCGGACGATGCTACTGGCTGCAGCACTCTACGCAATGTCAAAATGTCATGCTGTGCATTTCGCTACACTACATAGCAGGCACCACGCAGTACCTGCCTCACAGTGCAGGGAAATGCAGTAGGGCAACACCTCCCCCAACACAGAGGGTGGCCCGCAACGGGTCCCCTATCCAGTCTCCCCCCCAGCCTTTCGCTGGCGGTTCCACAGCCATGGAAAGGCTGGCTGACACCAGCATTGTAATCTGTAGGGCCCGCCACAATTTCCACAGTCCTATCTGCTCCGCCAGGCAATCATGATGACTACTTATGGCGTAAGCGTGGCGGGCTGTCTTTGCAACCACTACGCTTGTGGAACGATTCTAATGTGGTGGGGGAAATAGGCAATCATGTGGCGGAGGCCCCGCCACCGCACGGCTGGCGGTGGGGGACTATCCACCATCCTAATGAATCCCTACATTCTCAGAATAATATTAACTAATGAATAGTGTTATTTACATTCAAAAAGCACATCACAATTAACACATGCTATAATAAAAATAATTATAAAACTAATTAACTATTTTTACATGTATTATTACTTAAATAAGTTTCTACCCTATATTTCTACAATTCCACAACACATCTGAAATAAATTCTTCAAAGGATATTATTTACATGTTACATAATTAAATCTTTAATACAATATTAATAATTAACTATTAATAAAATAATGAAATGTAATTACCTCCCCACCCTTTATCCATACAAAAGAAACAACCCACACCTAATATATGAATTTAAAAAATATTATTTTCATAATTTTCCGAATAAATTGTCAATTATACAAATAAAATGTACTATGAAAAATTAACTTCCCGCCATTAACTCCTAGAAATGACCCAACTCACACATAATATATAACATAATGAATATGTTAGTTACATATTTTACATAATTATTTATCATTTGAATAATTATTATAAATTTACATTATTTAATTATTCAAATGAATTTCCTACACACCCTTTGACATACAAAAACACACACCCCAAAAAATATTGTATTACACAATTTACATCATTATCAATTACATTATTTTTATTTATTAACAATTATTCATTCATTATAATTAATATACCTCCCACCCGAGACCACTACAAAACACACAACCCGCACCTGAAATTTATTTTTTTTCGAATGAATTAAACAATTACCATAATGAAATATCAATTAAATAATATTCATTAAATATTACTTAATTCGTTATAATCAATTTACTTCTCACCCTATACCCCTTCAAAACACACAACCCGCACCTGAAACTTAATTTAAAAAATAATTACACAACTGACATAATTATCAATTAAATAAAAAAAATTATGAATTAATTATAATTACTTAGGCACCCATTAGGATGGCGGACGGACTTAGTCCGCCCGCCATCCCATCAGTAATCGGGACCGCCCGCCATAAGGGCGGGGGGGGGTACCACGGGGGTATTAGGATGCGTCCGCCACTGTGGCGGGCCCATCTTGTATATTTAGCATTGTGGCTGGCGGGAGGTGCTCTCAGCACCGCCCGCCACAATGCTAAAAATGCACTTTCACATTTGCATAAACAAAGCGTCAGGCACCGCGCGGTGCCTGCCGTTTTGATTGTGCAAGTGCAGGGGGGTACCACAGGTACCCCTACGTGTGCACCCCCACCTCTCCTTCACTCTGGGGGCCCGCAGGGGGGCCTCAGACTGAAGACCGCATGCCTTTCCGTGGCGGCATCGCCGCCACGGAAGGGCATCTCCCTAAGCCCATTGTAATATGACTGGCGGTGTCTAATAGACACCGCCACCATATTAATCCTTTTCCGCCCCGGCCGCAAGGCGACCGGGGCGGAAAAGCAGCGGACGGTCTTTCCGTACGCCGAGGTCCCCACCGCCATACTAATACGGCGGGGGAGAAATCGAATGCGGATGTCGGAAGGATTGCTCCTGGTAGGCTGGCGGTAGCCTCCGCCAGCATGGCGGGGGCAATCTGCTCGACATCCTAATGGGCCCCTTACTGTCCACCCTGTACCCTTATAAACCCCACAACCCGCTACGGTAATAAAAAATAAAATAAATATATAACAAAGAAGGTTGAAATAAACATTTCCTTGCCTCAAGTCGTGGGGTCCGCTTCTTCTTTTCGCCTACGTGGAGGTTTTGAAGAAAATTGCTCCGGCAATAATTGCTGCTTCCAGGGGACTGGATTGGACTTGGCTCGTCACGAGAACTAGGAGCAGACAGTGCGGTTGCGAGGAGATTCTGCCTTGCACTTGGGCGGCGTCAACATCGCAATAAAAAAGCTTCCTTATCGTTCCCCCATGTGGCTTCCACTCTTTTCGGAAGGAGGAGGTTGTTGTCATATATTCTGCGGTGGCCAGTAACGCAGTTTGGAGGCCCCCGCTTCACTAAGTGGCCAAGTCTTTATTGGTGGTTGCTCCGACAATAATTGCTGCTTCCAGGGGACTGGATTGGACTTGGCTCGCCACGAGAACTAGGAGCAGACAGTGCGGTTGCGAGGAGATTCTGCCTTGCACTTGGGCGGCGTGTATGTACATTGCGGCCCCCGCAGAAACTGTTCCTTACTTCGGGGCTGAAGCGGTGAGGGGACGTAAGGAGGCTTTTTTACCTGATGACAAGCAGGAAAACCAAGGCTGCCTATATCATTGGAGTCCTGTATCCGACCAGCTGGTTGTACTTTCTTCCCAGATCTCACTTACCTGAATGTGGAATGATGTATTCTGGTCCTTTCAGTTCACGGCAACATCGGGAGCTGCCACAGGTGCGAACATTTTGTCTGGGGCGGAGCCTAGTTCACATGAACATTTAAGGCGCAGGACTCAAACCAACTTGTATATCGATGGGAGACTCCTGTAAATTTGGGCGCTGAAGAAGGTATGAATATGCCGAAATGCATTCGCCATCAACATCGCAATAAATACGTTTCCTTATCGTTCCCCCGTGTGGCTTCCACTCTTTTCGGAAAAAGGAGGTTGTTGTTCACCGCCGCTCCATGTCCGCCGCTCCTCCTCATCATCACGCACGTCGCGGCCAGCGCAGCGTCGCGGCCGGCGCTACTTTCAGGGCACTACTTTTTTTTAAAAGTCATATTTTTAAATTTACGTTTAAAAAAAAAATGTTATAGCCTATGTCATCTGCACACCTTGACAATTTCTGCGATGTATCGGGTGTGTGGATTGGCACTGTGGTTCCCAAGTTTACCTGACTCAAAGGTTTGTGTTCTCTCTTTATAATAGTAGTATATATATATATATATATATATATAAGTAGGGGTGCGTCAAAAGGTGGGAGAAAAAATGGTCACCATGGGGTAAGCATAGGGTGGGACTGTGTACAAATTACTGTAACTATGAATGGCCATTTGAGCAAAAGTTAATTTTCACGTATTTTCGTATTTTGGAATTGTTAGTAGTTTTTAAATGTAAGTGTAAGTATATATATATATATATATGTAAGTATACTGCAGCCGAATCCCAGAGAGTGCTGTTCCCTTTGTGTCCTGCCTTTCTTCGCGGGTGCCGCTCGTAGGCTAAGGACTCTGCCTGACACCTGTTCCTGGTATTTTAAAAGTGCATAGGAGCACCAACGCGATTTCGGCGACCCGACATCTGGTCCCTAAGGTTTGAGGCGGGACTGCGAGGACCAGCGTGCAGCGCGGCACTGATTGGCCGCAGCTGGTCCTCTTCCCGCCCCTCCACCCATCAAAAACATCGTGGTGAGTGAGCAGCCTGGGTACTGCAGCCGAATCCCAGAGAGTGCTGATCCCTTCGTGTCCTGCCTTTCTTGACTGCAGAGCAGCGCCTCGCGGCCCCCGCTCCGTGGGTGCCGCTCGTAGGCTAAGGACTCTGCCTGACACCTGTTCCTGGTATTTTAAAAGTGCATAGGAGCACCAACGCGATTTCGGCGACCCGACATCTGGTCCCTAAGGCTTGAGGCGGGACTGCGAGGACCAGCGTGCAGCGCGGCACTGATTGGCCGCAGCTGGTCCTCTTCCCGCCCCCTCCACCAGACCTTCCTAGATAACCTGCGGCAGCAACGCGCACGCGGGACGCGCACGGGGCAACGGCCGGGGCAAAGACCGGGCAAAGAGCGGGCCGTTTGAGGCCGTTCGAGGACGGCAGAGGACGGCCCTGGCCCAGTCCCCCAACATTTTTCCTCTCAATCACAAGCAAGGAAGGCAGCCCAGTGATACCCACCTTACTTCCCTATATCGAGTAGCCAGTCACAGGACTTACTATCTATCTCCTGTGAACCCTACTTTGAAGCTCCTGATTCATATCATATTCGACCACCATGCGTCCCAAAACTAGAAGCAACACAAAAAAAGCCGCAACCGTGGCACAAGTGACCGGCCCCATTGATCACTTCATCTCCCGGGTTAACGAAACCATTGATAAGAGCATCATCCTGCTGGAAAAAAGAGTCTCCCTGGACCTTATGCACGCTAAACGCTCTTCTCTGGGTTCCCTTGCAACTGTAAGTTCCCCTGCTCACCAGGCTGTTAACAACTGTTCCTTACCCTTATCCGCAACTACTCTCCCCATGTTGACTGTCCCGAATGCAGTAGACTTATCTGTGACTCTATCAGACTTCGATTTGTCATACGCAGATCTCGAGGCTACCCCAGATCTAGAAGCATGCCAATCACCTGACAAACCAGAGCAGAGTGTAGCTAGTTATTCCATCATACCTGACACAGAAATTACTCTAGAACCAATAGCATCAGGGAAAGCTACCTCCACTTCCACCAAGGCTCCGCCCAACACCAAGGAAAAACCCAAAGCAAAAGTCAGGAATCATAATTTGATCTCACCTACCCCTAACTCTGTGTCAGGCATACCCTGCTGGGTGCAAAACATGGTAATAGACCTTAAATCAGACTTCGAAGCCACAATAGCGGCACAAATCAAACCTCTAATATCGAAGCTAGACAGACTCACGTCACTAATTAATTCGAAATGTGGTAGCAAGATAAGTGGGGAACGGCCTCGTACAAACGCACGGGGCAAAAGAAACACTTCCCAAAAAAACACCCTGTACCAAACATGCAACAAGCACATCAATCAAGCCTAATGCCCCACTAGCTAGTAAGGCATTAGCTACACAGTTTCTAACCCAAAAAGGGAGTAAACCAGATGCTCGCCCAGTCACTCCAATTGCCGTAGGCTCTGCCTCAGCAACTCAAATAACTCTGAAAGCTCCCATAGGTCCAACCAATACAGATAACCTTCAAGCTAAAGGCACTAACGGGAACATTACCACTCCAGCAGTGTCTCTTCCCTTAGAGAAACCCCAAGAACCTAAGACAAAACAGTCTCGCCCTAAAATAATCAATCTGCCGCCGGAAGCTTCCCCCTTCGTGGCGGTCTTAACAGCTGTACCTCCACTGAAAGAGGGTGTAAGAGAAACATTCGCAGAACTAAGGAATAAATGCGCCCAGTGGCTCCAACTGCACAAACCCTTACCTGCCCACATCAGGGGCGAGATCTTTTCTGTACGCAGAGGAGACTGGGTGGGCAGGAACATGAAGACCATAGTGGGTGACGTTATTACCATCAAATTTAGGGAGATAGGGGCAGCAAACTATATCTGTAATACACCCAGCAGCGGACCTGCCACACAAATAAACCCTCTTCCCCTGTCCTATTTCCTACCTACACCTTCACAAAATTTCCCCTCCTCTACTTTCCCACCAAATAGAGGGTTCATACACCCCCCAGAACACACTACGTACCAATGGCAGCAGCCTCCACATACTCCACGATTCCCACAAATACCACAACATACAACATTCCAGTGGCAACAACTCCCTCAACCCCCGCTACCTCCATATCACTTTTTTCAACAGTGGCAGCAACCTCCTCAACCCACACAACATATCACTCATCAGCGGCAGCAACCGTGGCAAGGACGGCCCCCCCCTTTTAACCCACTTGGTTCCAACTACCGAGGCAGAGAAAGGGCTGACTGGAGAGGACAAGAACAGTGGAGAAATTACAGTGATCCCCCACGTTGGGACGGCTGGAATGGACTTCCCCTAGCAAATAAGTATAGTGCCCTAGAGTGCGTCGATTGACCACCACAGCCAGAAGAACAGTCTCTAAATAGCACACTCCCACAGGTATCTCCGGACTCTCCTCTAGCCCCTCCAGGCCCAGAGATTCCTAGTGAATCACAAACAGTCATAACTTATAAAAACAACTCAACAACCCTAAGCCTGATCTCCTGGAATGTTGCAGGATTAGGACAAAAGTGGAGGACGGGACAATCACGTACCACGTGCACAGTCATCAAATAATCTGCTTACAGGAGACGTGGTCACAACAAGAACAGCATCTACAGGGGTACAAGACATACTTCTCCCCCGCGTCGTCGGGACAGAAGGGTAGACCAAAGGGAGGACTAAACATCTACTTAGCCAATACTATACAAAACATCAAAACAAAGGTCATCGAATTAGACCCTAATTTCCAGATCCTTGGTCTCTCCCTACCGAAAAAAGAGTTCACAGTCATTATTAATTTCTACAACAATCTGGACGAACCAGAACTTCAGAAAGTCCTGACTCACCTCCACAAAAAACTAACTACCCTTAGAACAAAACAAGGAGAAGGAGGTGCGGTATCTATCATATGGGTAGGCGACTTTAACCTCCACGTTTGTACCCAACCAAAGCAAAAATGTCCTGGTATGGTGACAGAGGAAGGTCTTTCTCTTATCCATTTCTCGCACAACAACATGGGCAGACTAATGAATGATCTCCTATCAGACATGGATCTCCAAGTAGCAAATACTTTGGATTATGGACCCAACTTACTAGCACCGACCTACATAGGAAGAGGCTACAGTACTACGGTTGACTTCATAATAATATCAGCAACCTTACAACCAAGAGTAAAAAACTTCGAAGTCAAACCGAATTCCCAAAGCGATCACGCAATATTAAAAATAGAAGTGACAACGAACCACCAACAATGCCCCCCTATGATAATAGCCAACGCACTGACCCAGGAAAATATAAGTATGGACAAACTAAATGGGTACTCAATAAAGTGGGGGAAGATAAACCCAGAGGAACTTACTAAAGAGCTGATAAAGTCAGTTTACCCCCAAATTAAAAATTGCCTGGATTTATCAACAGAAGACGAGGATCTTCTTAACAACTTCGCCCAAATCATGGACAAAATAAAGGTTCTACTTACAGCTAAACATAAAGCTGGTCCACCCCGACCAAAAGGCTGGTTCAACCAAGAGTGTACCAAGGCTCATACAAAACTTAAACTAGCTCTAAACAAAGACGAAAGGGATCCTCGCAATATAGCCATCCTAAGAAGCGAATATCACAAAATCAGGAAAAAGAGGAACTTAAGCAAGCACTTTGGAACGAACTCCATACCAGCGCACGAGACAAAAACACCCAAGCCTTCTGGAGAATTATAAGAACTCCCTTTCTGGCTGATGACATGCTCCCAAAAATTGAAGTCGCAATAGACGCAGCAGAATGGGTATCTCATTTCACCGAAATCTTTCAAAAATCAACTTCTGATCAAGAAACAGAAGAGAAAAAAGAAACATCTCCAACATACCCTATAGAAATAAACTTTGAACTCACTGAGATCCTTCTGGCACTGAACTCAACCAAAAAAGGAAAAGCTCCAGGCCCAGACGGAGTCCCGGCTGACTTCTTCAAACATAAAATAGATCTTTGGGCACCGATCATAACAAGGGTGTGCTCCGCAACGGCAAAAAAAGGCATCTTGGAGTCATGGACAAGGTCCATTATGGTACCGATATTTAAGAAAGGTAATCGCCAGGACCCTGCTTGCTACCGCCCAATTTCTTTGTTGGATTCACTGGGGAAGATGGCAGGCAGAGTGATCCTAGAAAGACTTCAGGACTGGGTGGAAGAGAGAGGCATACTATCTGACCTACAATTTGGTTTTAGAGAAGGACTAGGAACCGTGGAACAAGCCCTAAACCTTTCGGTCATTTTTGGAAAATATGTGCAAGCCAAGAAAGAGAAACTTTACATGATCTACGTGGACTTGTCCGCGGCTTTTGACTGTGTCTCCCATACTAAACTATGGTCCCTTTTAGCCCAAATGGGGTTAGATCAACCACTACTGAACTTTTTAACTCTATTCCAATCCTTCCGCAAGAGTTCGATTTGGCACAAAGGGGGAACTGACAGCGTCATTTAGAGTGGAGCGTGGGGTCAGACAAGGATGTGTCCTGGCGCCTTTCCTTTTCTCCCTCTACACTAACAACTTGGAGGTAGAGCTTCTGAAGGGTGCCCGGGATCTCCCACAGGCTAAACTTCGCCCGATCCCCGCTCTGCTCTATGCGGATGACGCCGTCCTCCTGGCACGAACCCCTAGCGAACTCCAAAAATCCCTCAACAGATATTCCCAATTCATGAGAACCCTAGATCTTCACATAAATGTGAAAAAGACTTTCGTGATGACGGCTGGGGCCGGGAGAAAACACCAAAAAGCTATGACACTTGACACTCAAAAAATAGACTCCACAACCGAATACTGTTACCTGGGAGTCACAATAGATAACAAACTTTCCTGGAAAAAGGCAGTGGAAGCCAGGAAACACTGTTTTAAAAGAGCAATAGCAGCATTGGTGACGTTCACACAAACTGGGAAAACGACCACCCATGGAACTGCTGACTATATATAAAGCCAAATGCCAATCGACAGCTCTATATGGCGCAGGATTATGGGGTCACATGGACGTCACTTCCCTGCAAATTGCAGAAAATAACTTCTTTAGATTTCTCCTATCAGCCCCAAAGCGAGCTTCGATCTATGCCTGCCACACAGAATTAGGCGTCCCACATATTGAAGATCTTGGGAAAATACAACCGCTACTCCTATGGCGTCGCATTTGGGCTTCAGAAAAAAACGACCTTACAAAGACGATACTGGCAGACGCAATGTCCTTGGACTATGCTCTAAAAATCAAATGGTTAGCCTATATCCGGAACTTCTTCATCGACCTTGGAGTAGAACAATACTACTCAAACCCTGAAAAAATTGGAGAACTTACAAAAAATAACCTGAAAACTAGAGCCTTGGAACACCTGGAAAACTTGAGATTACAATCAGAAGTAGGGAAACAGTCCGTTCAACATGCAATAACGGTCCAATCCACCTTCTTAATTCAGCCCTACTTAACTCTCAACATCGGTACTTTCGATCGCTACCTCCTGATAAGATTCAGACTAAACATATTCCACAAGCTGGTAGCTTTTCCAACCCCAAACGTTTGGGATCCAAATCCACCTCTCTGCCCTTGTGACGGAAGATCAATACAAACCACCCTCCACACCGTCTTGTTCTGTAAATTTTATCAGGAACACCGTAAACTCTGGTTATTGACTCTCCTAAAAACTTGGGGCCTTAGACAATGTCGACCAGCCATGTTGAGTCTGCAGCTTCCGGACACAGAAGCAACATGCTATCATGTTCTTAACTTTTTGAAATGTATATACAGACACAGGAAAAATCTCTAAAAACTGCACTGTACAAATTTACTCGATTTTACAACTTCCTTGTTATTTGTAACTATTTTTCATTGCAAATTTTACTATGTACTGCTTTTATGGTTTTCAAATTCTTGAAAAATCCGAATAAAGTTTATATATATATATATATATATATATATATATATATATATATATATATATATATATATATATATATATATATATATATACTTACACTTACATTTCAAAACCACTAACAATTACAAAATACTAAAATACGTGAAAACTAACTTTTGCTCAAATGGCCATTCATAAACATTAGTTACAGTAATTTGTACACAATCCCACCCTATGCTTACCCCATGGTGACCATTTTTTCTCCCACCTTTTGACGCACCCCTACTTTTTTATAGCGTTTCTTCAGCCTGTTGGCCCCAATCCAGCTTGCTTTCCCAGTCACCCAAGAAAGAAGCAATATTTCTTTTGGTGGCCCCAGCTGCTAGAGCCAGTCAAATTCTCATATATATGGGCCAGTCTGAGTCGCCGTTGATCATTAGGAGGTGCCTTTTCACATCCATAGGGACCTTTACACTTGAAACTCTTGACATTACATCCGTTACCCCCTGCCAGTATCTAGCTTTCTCCGGGCGCTCCCACAGAATGTGAAAAAGGGGCCCTCTTGCTGACACCCCCTAACGCAGAGTGCTGTGTGTGTTTTTCCCTAAATGTATAGTTGCGTTCGCGGGTAGTATGTACAGTGTAGTATCTTGAGTTGCACCAACCTAAAAAGTGTCCGTACTGCAATCTCTCTTGGACTGTGTACTGCCTCCTGCCAATCTGTGTCATCCATGTTCCCCAGATCATTTGTTCATGCTGCTCTTAGGGCCATTAAGGGGTCTGGTATATTATTCACAAGCTTTTGTGGAAGTTGGTTTTTCCAGGATAGGGTTAAGGAGTAATCTGTCTTCCAGAGGAAAACTCTATGAAATTGAAATTGAAATTGAAAATACTTGATAAAGCGCACTCTATATTCTTAAAAACAATATTTTTGAAAACTATATTAATGATTTCTATATTTTTGTAAACACCATTAATGATTTCGATATAGTTAATATAGATCTTACCTCACTAGCGATATTCTTGCACACAATTTTTCTGTGAGACAATAATTCAGACTCAATATTTCTGTCAGACAATATTTCAATTTCAATATTTTATCTGAAAACCGTCTTTGAAACTGCTTGGGTTCGATAAGATGGTTCTGTTGCAGTTTCATCTTCACTGTCCACAGAACAAACTGAGTGCTTGTCCTCCCCTTTTTGATTTTCTATTAAGGGGGAATAAGAATACAGCTAAGAAAATTTCCGCGTATAAAGTTTAAAAGTAAAATTTAGAAGTTAAGATATTTTGAAGGTTTTACATTTGAGCGAGTCTGAAAGTTAAAATATAAATGGTGCGAATGTTGAAAGTTAGGAAAGACTGAGGTTAGGGAGTTTTTGCAGTGCATAACATCACAAAGCCAGCAGAAGCGATATCCAGAAATTTTACACACTGCTTTACAGAACCAAAAGCAATATGGGACGCTTGTGCAAAGGAAGTGACACAGGTATGTTGACGGACTTGTGAGCATAGCTGAGTCTTTCTTTCTTATATAATGCACTATTCGAAATTAGGATCACTCACACTTCAGAAATTGAAATTATGACACCCCGTAAGTGCCTCATCAATCAGTATTCCCATTGTCTGTGTGTAAATAGTGCTAGCAAAGCATTTTCTCTGTGTGTTTAACCTGTGTTGATTGTTCAGGACAGGGAGTTTCTTGTTTAAGGATTGTATATCCTATAGATGTCCTATGGATGTAGGACATTCTCCTGAAACCAGAGTATTTCCCAATTGAACTCTATTCTATTTTACTTCTAACTGTTTTACCCATGGTGCCTAGAAATAATTTAGGTATGTACTGTGCGCTTTACAAAGAACTAAATATAAACATAAAACAGACCTTAAATAGTCTATATCTGTTTGGGTCTGGCCTTTGAACCAGCTGGTACATACACAAATTACACGCAGCACTTGATAATCTTACATTTCTTACCATTGGGCCTTCAGATATCATGGAAATGTCTTTTTTAATGCTCTGTGTGCTAGACGACCGTTTTGGAAACCCATTTTCACCTTCTTTATCTGAGCATAACTTCTCTTTTTGCAATTGAAGAAAGGAAAATTCCACCGATTAGAATTTGTACCTTGGTTGCACTTGTTTCATAGTTCTTTCATGTGCAGTGTCTCTGACAGTGAAACATTGACAAAAGAATATATTTATCTGTTTAAGCTTGACAAAGGTAATGTATTATAGATACCACGAACTTCATAGTTTAGCTGCTCACAGTGTTTCCTTTTTTTCTAAATTTGGTTCAATCTAGGATTCATTTGATCAGCGACAAAGATGTCAAAGAGCATCATTTGCAGATGAGTATCAAAGAGCTGTCAACAGATGAGACTGCAGCGTAAGTTCGGTCTTTGTAAACCATTTTTATATAATGTATTGCTGTCTTCGATGTATTTAAATGAGACCGTGTATTTACAAAAGTAAGGCCCATATGTACGAAAGGGGTTTTACCCATTCTCTCAGTGGAAAAGATGTGTTCTTACACATGGCCCTAAATGTATTAGTAACTGCTGACCTTTGATTCATTATATAGTTTTAGACTTATGTGAATATTATATTTGCAGTGCAGCTCATCCGGAAGGCAAAACGTTTTCAAAGCTTGCACACTACTCTTAAAAAAGATTGTCACAATGTATATACCAGTGTCACGGTTTGGAAACGGATACATTGACTCCTACAAAAACGTTGTACTCCTTTTTTTAATTTTTGTTTTTTGGTTTCAGTTATTTTTTTATGAGGACACAAGTAATAGAAAAACATCCAATACATGAAGAAGATATCATTTATGTATAATAATAAGATATAAATAAATATTGCTATGACAACAGCAAGTGACATATACTAAATATAAATTAGGAACTGGTTTCTTTCAAGCAGCAATGAAAGACATATCTTTATTGAGCTATTGCATAAAAACATGCACATGGGCTTAATACCAACATGCACATATATGTATATATATTTTTATGAGCAGTGTGCATATTTGTTCTGCCTGTCCTTTTTTTATAATGACTCTTGGTGTTGTGTTTACCACTATCTAGCTCCCGATGATTTTATTCAGATTAAGTCGAATTGATTTAGTGGTTTTCTTTACTCTATTTTCCTCCACTTTTGGAGCATTTTAACCCCCATCTATTTTTAGAAAGCTAGTAGTGCAGCAAATTTAGTTTTTTCTGCAGAGCTCCTAATAGTTGTGGCTCCTGAGTAAAGCATAAAAAAAGAAAGCTTTTAGACTGTCCGTGCATGGTTTCTTCCAGATTTTCACAGTATTGCATCTGAGGTAGTCTAGTATTTCTTTGCAGAGATGCAGATGCAGTTTAACAGCACAACTCATTTACTATTGTTGAATTCAACTGTCTATGCACATATTGCATGCGCTTTGTACAGCTGCCAAGGTTTTTACATATAATACTAGACTCCATGCATGGTGCCAGTTGATTTCAAGTGCCCCTTGATGTAAATCAGACAATTACGATCGTGTTAATAGTGACCACTTACTTCACCTCATGCTGGCTTTACTTCATACGTTATTATTAATAACAAACATTGGCAAAGTCAGTAGATCTTAATGTAATGTGGTAATTAATGCACAGGTACAAAAAGAAATGACATAGGAGGGCAGAACTTTCCGCGTCCGTTGAACGGGACACTGAACTCCTGCTTCCACGACGATGCAATCTCCCCTCATTTAAGGGCTTTGCTTGCCCGAAATACATTGGGCTTGCACAAGCATAACTTACCCAAGATTTTGGTGCTGACATGGCACAAATGCTGAATATTGAATAAATCTCATACATGTGACCTGGTTATTGTTCCTCCTTTTGATTAACATTGGTTTACTCATCCCTTTGGAACTTTAGCTGTGCATTCAGGGGACGTCACCCCTGGGGTGACCCTTTCTTTTAAATTTAGTTTAACCCACACATCTACCTTTTCCTCAGCATGAGGCTAGAGGTTCATCACGTCATGCAGGGTACTGGAGATACACGTAATTCCGTACCTTTCCACATAAGAAAGGTATATGTCCTCATAAAATCTCATGCGTATTTATCCTATTCTTTTAAACAAACAATCTCCACAAAAATTCCAATCAAGAGCACTGACTGCCTGCCATTCTCCCAGTCTTCCTCTTGCAGCACACTCACATATTCAAGTCCTGGCACAGCAGCAAGTGAGAAGGGAGAGCACCAACAGACTACCTTCTGGATTGAGTCTCGGCCTTTTGCTTAATATTAAGGGGTCTATTATTATGTCGGGTGGATCCCCCGCCCGCCTCTAATTCCCCCCGCCATATTATGATGGGTACCGCGGCGGACGGAAAGCCCATCCGCCGCTTTTCCGCCAATCGACTCGTCGGCTGGGCGGAAAAGGGTTAAATATGGTGACGGTGTCTGCTGTACACCGCCATCCATATTTCAATGTCAGCAGGAAGCAGCCTTTCCATGGCGGCAACGAATCCTTAGTTGGGGGCTCGATGCAGGCCCCCTATGCTACCCCCGTGTGTACCCCCTTGCATTTGCATGGACTGCGCGGTGCCTGCCACGTTGTGCAGGCAAATGCACAAGTGCCTTTTTTGGATTGCAGTGGGTGCTGCTGGCAAAACATGCGGAATGTGCCCGCCAGAGTCGCGGGCGCATCCTAATTGCACATGCGGGACTGCTTGACACATAGCGGGCAGTCCAATTTCCCGGGGCGATGGCGGACGGTAGTAATAGACCCCTAAGTGTTGTGTTACTTCAACACAGTATTATCCCTAAGCCAGCTGTTGTGCTACTATAGCTATGGTTGGAGATTGTCAAGGAGCATGAGCATTAAATCAATGCCCATTGGCTCTTTCATTCCTGAGCTTGCAGCACAGCTGTGCTTAAAATGCACAGTCTGTGAGTCTAAAGGTGTGATACAGTTCTAGCTCCCACAAAATATGAGGAGTTCTCTGGCATCTTTTGCTATGTTATTGAACATGATGTAGCCATTCCCCATGGAAAATGAGAGAAACCGCTAGTCTCTAAACATAGCTTTGGTGTTTGCAGGGAATTCCCCCTATCTGCCTCCCAAGGTGCAGAAAGGTTTAGGGACAGATTATTACTTTGGCGGTGCTACAGCGGCTTTGCACTGGCAAAGCACCGGCAAAGCAATGCATGGTCCACCTGCCAAATTATGAGTTCAACTCGTGTCTGGCAGGTTTTTCTTTTGCTGTTTCCACAGCGGTGCCCTGAAAACAGGCACTGCAATGGGAACACAAAAGCGGTTCTAGCATGGCATGAACTGAAGAGTCCATGCCATGCTGGAACTTGGGGGGCATGCAAACAGGGGGGCACATGTTGTGCCCTACTGAATGCATCCCCATGGCGACGTGGGCATGGGGTCTCTGTAGGCCACCCTTTGTTTCCCCACCACCAGCCTTTTCATCACAGGCTCACCGCCATGAAACAGCTGGCAGTGAGTAAACTTGTAATATGCTCGGCGGACCGCTGTGGTTCTGCCTTGCATATTGTGTACCTCTGTCTGCTGCTGAATGGTGGGTCTCTGGCATGACGGATGCAGCGCTGGCTGTCCTAATGGCCACCTCGTAATTCAGCAACTGAAAAACTGCCACCGCTGCGCCACTCGCCAGTCAGACTCGTAATCAAGCCCTTAGTGTGCTTTGCAGTTGTGGTGGTGTGGCTTGATACTAGGTTCAGACACGCCCCTAACCCATTCACTCAAACCATGACTTCTTGGGCTCAGTGAGCTTTCTGCCCACCTGGGCAGGGGTGGGGGCAGATTGTGGGTAAATCTCCCATACTGTCCCCTCCTGGGAGACTGAATTACTGTTTGGGACTGGGGGAGCAAATGCCCATGCTTGAGAGCCATATCCCCCGTTAAATAAAGGGTTCTTTGTGGGCTCTGTGCCACTCTTGGTGATAGGCAGGTTAAGCATAAACCCTCATTTATGCACCCCAGGTGGCAGGCAGACTGCATTTGCCCCAGTGGAGAGGCAACTTCATGCCCAAGTGGGGTGTATTTTGCCCTATAAGTATAAAGAATTTCCCCTGGGGTCTTGTGGGCTGTCTGCCGCCTGAGGAGGAGTGATTTGTGGTAAATCCCACAATTTTCCAAATAGGACAGAAATAATGACTGGGATATCTGTAATGGGAGAAGCAAAGGCCCGTGCCGAGGGGGGCACTCCCCCAATCAAACTAATAATTCCCTGGTGTGTAGGGGGATTACTACCCTTATGCTAATGGGAAGTTTGTGGTGAACCCCCCCCCCGCCCAATCTACCTGCCAGGTGTCATAAAGAATGAGTTTGTACAAAGGATGAGGGTTTGCCTGCTGAAGCCTGGTTTGACTAGCCCTCTCAGCTCTATACAGTTTTTCTATTAAGATTCACAAACCGCATTTTGCAGTATGAGAAGTAGCACTTCAGTGCGCACTATGAAATGCACTTCAAGGACCGATGACTGGAGAATTTTGTAGTAGCAAACATGTGTCTTTAGTAATCAGGCCCATAGTGTCTAGTGGTGCCATCTGCACTTCTGGGGCCAGATTAGAGGTAAACCCCTAAAAACGCCTCCAGGCTCTTTGCTCTTGGGGTAGCCCTATTCCAATCCAAATCCCAATCAATTATTCAACAATATATCAATCAGTTTTTCATATGTTATAAAGTGCTATTGACCATAATAGGCAACTGAACTCTGAATTACACAGACAGAAACTTACACAAATAAATGCATCTTTAAAGCCTTCATAAAGGTAAGTTGCTGGCATATCTGCCACAGGTAATGAGAGAGATAGGTTCTCAATGCCCTGACCATGACCGGGAATGATTTACTCCATTTACTAAATTTTTGCTAATGCTCTGTTGTTAAACTGTAAGATGTTTTGCTACTGTACTTAACGTGCTTGTACAATGGTAAATGGAGAAATGTTGCACCATATAGTTAGGCACATTAGCAAAGAGAGACATGTAGCTAAGTGGGTTACTGTTAGAGTTTCAAGTTCACAGCTACTTGCATTCAGTGCATCGCCAGCAAGTATTAGGGATATGTGCCTTATGGAGATTAAAGTCTTATAGCAAACAAATGATGGACGGAATACTGACAATGCAAACAGTCTCCCCCAATCTAAAGATCTGGGTTAAATCCATCGTTCTTTTGCCCACTACGCCATCCCAGTTTGGACCCAGCCATATTCAAATCAATCTTTACCCTGTGCCCCATGGGAACAGTCCAGAACGAACTGCCAGGCCAGGTCCTCCCTGGACCGGAAACAAGCATCCTGGGACTGGTTTCAGGGTATGTCACCCTTCAGCCAGGCTAGCTTGAATCCAGTGGCACAGTGAGCAAGGGACCCACGTCTGGGCATACCCATCCCACTTAGGGCAAAAGGGTTATAGCAAACAAATGATGTACGGAATGGTGACAATGCAATCATTCTCCCCTAGTCAAAAGATCTAGGTTAAATCCATCGTTCTTTTGCTCAAGCTAGCCTGTCTGAAGAAGGGTGACAGCCTGAAACCGGTCCCATCATTTGTTTGCTGTAACACTTTTCGCCCTAAGTGGGATGGGTATGCCCAGACGTGGGTCCCTTGCTCACTGTGCCACTGGATTCAAGCTAGCCTGGATTAAGAAGGGTGACATACCCTGAAACCAGTCCCAGGATGCTTGTTTTCGGTCCAGGGAGGACCTGTCCTGGCAGTTCGGTCTGGACTGTTCCCATGGGGCACAGGGTCAAGGCTGATTTGCATATGGCTGGGTGCAAACTGGGGTGGCGTAGTGGACAAAAGAACAATGGATTTAACCCAGATCGTTTGACTGGGGGAGAATGTTTGCATTTTCAGCATTCCATCCATCATTTGTTTGCTGTAACACTTTTCGCCCTAAGTGGAATGGGTATGCACAGACATGGGTCCCTTGCTCACTGTGCCACTGGATTCAAGCTACCCTGAATTAGGAAGGGTGACATACTCTGAAATTGGTCCCAGGATGCTTGTTTCCGGCCCAGGGAGGACCTGGCCTGGCAGTTCCTTATGGAGTGTTCCCACCCATGGGGCACAGGGTCAAGGCTGATTTGCATATGGCTGGGTCCAAACTGGGGTGGCGTAGTGGGCAAAAGAACAATGGATTTACCCCAGATCTTTTGACTGGGGGAGAATGATTGCATTGTCATCATTCCGTCCATCATTTGTTTGCTGTAACACTTATGGAGATTAAAAGCAGTTCTATCTGCAGAATTGTGCAGCCCCTGATATTGTTCGATGACGAGGGCCCTGCAAGGAGAACATTACCATAACCTCATTTTTCTGGAATCCGAGGCCTAGCTTTCCTAGCTAATAGTAAATGATTGGCTCTGTGCATTTTCATGAGGTGATAATTTGAGGAATGGATTAGCTTTTTATCAAAGATAACTACTAAGATATTAACTCTCACTGATTCAAAATGAGCAATGTCCAGAGCGGGTATAGGCTGTGCTGATAGTGAGTACCTCTGCCTAGAAATACATTTCTTCCTGCTTTTCGGCTTTGGCCAGCTCTTGCCCGGCCATTTTTGAATGGTTCAAAGTTTAAGAAGATCTACTGGAGACACGTGAGAAAAACACAACTCAATCAGCTTCTCGTTTGCCTAATTTTAAAACCTAACACATAGTTGGACAGGGAGCTGATATAAGGGTGAACATTTACATTAAAATCAGAGAGGAGAGACAGAAAGAATCCTGCAGTACATCACACGGAACAGTGGTTTCCTTGGCTGGACCGTGGCTGATATTAATTTTGTTTTTTCATCCCGGCAAAAAGAATCCGTTCATTTTATGGACGTTTCTGACACACCCACCACCCCAGCCAGGGCTGGCTTTAACCCTGGTGGTGCCCGGTGCGACAATCATTTTTGGTGCCCCCACACCTCTGACCACCTCCTCGGACTCTCTCACTACCACCAGGCAAAAGTGCCCCTCATCTCTCCAAACATAAGTTATTGATAAACACAGCGCCCCCTTGAGGTCAGCGTCCTCTCCACAGGTCAGCACCCAGTGCTGCCGCATAGGTCACACTGCACTAAAGCCAACCCTTACCCCAGCTAGCCTGTTCAGTAATAACAAGGGGTGGACTAGAGTATCCCTGAGCAGCAATCCTTTAAGTAGGCATCAAATATCGGCTCTGGTGGCAGAATTTTGAACTCCAATGCAGCTACATCACTCTTGTCATGGTCATTTAGCAGTTTCCCTAATTACCTGATTTGTGACAACACAGGTTGGAAAGGGAATCTGCTGGCAGTTTTTCTACCCCTGAATAGGCAATACAGTATTGTGGAAAAGCCTCTGGTGGGAGCACCAGTGATGTCCCTGTGTGCCAGTGGGAGGATGTGTCCTCCACATAATATGTGCTGGAGAGTTAGTGCAGAGGCCATGAAGACCACATCTTTCTCACTGAAAGGGCTAAACAATAGCACATACCCAATTATCTATAGTGATTATATGTAATGTCACCATTGCCACATAATTTTCGTCAGTCAATGTAGGCGATTTTTTTATTTATTAAAGGACAATACTAGTTGGATGCAGGGTTACTGCCCATGTGTGGAGATGGGTACAGGGTCGGGTGAACCCATCACTTCAGACACAGATGTAGAAGGCTTTTGGCTGTGCACTATTGTACATAAGGTGCCAGGGCATTTGATATGAGACCTGCTTCATTGTGGTACACATAAAGTGAGCCATCCCCCCAGTGCCATGTTCCCCATTGAGGAGTGGGTGGCAGCCAATCACTTAACTGCTTTTTTTAAATATCATTATAATTATATTATTACTGTCAGGACCCCACTCTGCTTTGAACAAGGCATGAGAGGGCAAGGGGCATTCCTCTCCTCGCCCTTTGGTAATGAAAGAGGGATATGGTTTAGTTTGTGCTCCTTCGTCCTTTGGCAATATGAGGTGAAAGAGAGTATTTCTCTCCACCTGTGAGGGGGACATGCAGTATTTCCCCATACACTGTTTGGAAAGATGGTGGGGAATAGGGTATTTCTCCTCACTCCTTGTTAGCAGATAGGGGAGAAGGAAAGCAAAGAAAGTTTTAAATGTTTACTTGACCCATTAAACAGGCTGAGGAAGAAACATTCATAAGTAGGTGGAGAAGTGTGGCTCAGGGGTTAGAGGCGGCAGACCCGGAAGCTGAGATCGGCCCTGGACCAGGGTTCAATTCCCCGCCCCGACAGGGGTTGGGCTCAATAATTCCACGGACTCGTTAATTCTCGCTCCGGTGCCTACTCGACTCACGGGTTCATACTCTGCGACTCTGGGCAATAGCTTGCTTAATCTCCACAATGGCCCCTCGCGGCGGGATGCCTGGCTTTCACCTTGTGGATACCCTGCCGGGGTATCTCACAGGGGAATACCAGGACGGGTTCCCTAAGCAAGCGCATAGATGCCTGCGATGTGGGCGATTTGCGCTATATAAATACATGTACATTTACATTTACATTTACATGACTTAACCACCCACTTATGAATATTGCTGCACTGGGGTGCTCGGCCCAAACTACTTTTTTCTTTTAAAATGTTTGTATTATTTTCCCATCAAACTTTGCGAAGAGTGGTAGGAAAACAATTGTGAGTTCCCAGTGTGGATGTACGGAGTACTGTGCATTGACTCTTGTCTATTGTCCTTACATGCTCTGAACGTTTTTCAATATATATATATATATTCTTTGACACGGACTCTGTACTTTGACCAGCAACGCTGTCCTGTCATTCATATTTGGTTTCCTCAAACTGAGCAGATTGGTCAAAGGGGAAAAAGTTACTAAGGATCCACAAACTGAATTTCCTATACTCCTCTATAGTATGTGTTTGTATATCCATGTGTATCTTCATATATGTTTGACATGCCAATGAAAATACACGTGGCCTATGTTAGACCTCGCACCCTAGCTGTGTTGTTTCCCCTTAACCCGTTCGCTGCTGGCAGGATTCCCCTGCTGAGCTGAGGGGTGGGGGGGCGCACAGCGGCCCGGTGCTCATGACTAGCTCCGCTCGTCATGAGCCACGGCGCTCCGGTGCTCATGATGACCACGCCCATTCCAATGGAGCGCTCAGCCCAGCAGGGGAATCAGCCCAGCGTGGGAGCGTTCCATTTAACAGGCACGGTCATGACGAGCTCAGCTCGTCATGAGCGCCGGAGCGCCGTGGCTCAAGACGAGCTCAGCTCGTCATGAGCACAGGAGGGGTTAACTTTTTGCCTTCAACCCTTCTATTATTCTGACTTTATTTTTGCTTGCTTTAGATTCTGTGCACTTTACCACTGGTTACCAGTGCTAAAATGTTTGTGCACTCTCCTCAAAACGTGGTAGAATTGGCATACACCAAATTCGCAAATTTAATTTACCTGTAAGTCCCTAGTAAAGTGGCACTACCAGTTCCAGGGCCCGTAAATTAAATGCTACTAGTAGGCCTGCCGCACGATTGTACAACCCACTTAAGTAGAACTTAAAACATATCTCAGGTCTGTCATTACAGCCTGTGTGTGCAGTTTTAAAGTGCCATTTTGACCTGGCAGAACCAACCTTTTGCTGGGCCCATACCTCAATTTTTATTACATTGATGTCATGCCTAGGGCAGGCTCTTGACAGCTCAGAGGGCAGGGTGCAGTGTATTTTAAAAGTAGGACATGTACTTTGAGAGCTTTACACTACCAGGACATGTAACATGTAACATTTGTTTTCACTCTGCAGGGCCTACATCTCCCTTAGGATATCTTTGGAGTTACCTTATTACATTTAATAAGTGCTAATTTTCCAAATGGGAGCAGTTGATCAGATTCTGTTTGGTGTCCTTGTAAATGTAACAAAAAATGTTCTCTCATGCTGAAGGTGTATTTTAAATCATATTTTTGAAAATATAACTTTTAAATAGTTGGCATTCTGCTGCCTTAGCTATTTAGTGCCTGCAGGGTCACATGACTGGGTGTAGCGAACAGTTGGGTTTTGTCTATTCCTCCTAGACAGCCACAACAATAGGAGCTTAGGTGTGCCTGGATGGGCAATCACTGGCAGGATGGGAGGGCAGTGCTGGGCACAGCTGTGTCCTGCCTCCTCCTAAAGGGCTGCAAACCCCCTCTGGTTAGTTTGGAGCCAGGACAGGAAAGGCAGGATACCAGTGGACTTCAAAGTGAAACCCCTAGAAGCTTCTCCCTCCTCAAAGGTAGGCCCAGGTATCGATGTCAGACCCCAGACACCAACTCTTCAGTACACTTCTGGACTTGTGGATACTCTGTCAGGAAGACGAGCTGCTGTGCTTCTGAAAGGGCTGACACTCTGCTGGACTGCTGCCCTGAAGAATTGCTGCCTGCTGTGCTTACATGCTGCCTTCTTGCCTGGGTGAGAAGGACTGGATCTGTCTGTATATGTTGCACACAAGGACCCCAGAGTGACTTCAAGGGCTAGTTGGCTGGCCTCATGACTAGATCATCAGGGACAGCAGACTCCAACCACCTTGAAGCCATCTGTGAGTCCTACCCTACCAAGTGGTCCACCCCAGTCCTGGACCCCAGGAAGTGGGTCTGAAGTGCTCTGCCAACCCATCTGTGGATCCAGCTGAAGTGACTCATCTCCTCTGCTGAATGGTGCAAACCCAATCAGAACCAAAGAATTGCATCTGCTGCAAAGATTCTCTCCATGCAAGGACTCTGCATTGACATGGCAGCCTGCATCAGAACTGCTGATAGGCGAAGCTTCACCGATGCAGGCCCTCGCATTGCAAAGCTCTTGTTGACGGCAGCCTTGATGATGACGCAGGATCTAATAGTCCAGCTTCGCAGCTCTTTAGAACTGACGTATTGCCTTGACTTGTCGATGCATCCTCGATGCTGGAGTTCGCAGTGCAACCCCTCGTCAACTGGATGCTCCAGGACTTGAGATACCCTTGTTCAGCAGAGCTATCTGGGTCCCTGTACCGGCTTGCTCCTCATTGTGGTCGGCCTAAACTTATGACTTTATCCAGATCGGCTCAGCCAGATTGTCACAGTTAGCGCTTTGTGCTTTTTGGCACTATTTTCCCTGTAATCTTTCAAATTTCCTATCTCCGGTTTTACTGAGTGGACTTTTGTCGTTTTGCACTTGATTTATGTATTTAAATGTATTCTATTATTCTAAATTAGAATGGGATTGTTCTTGTGTTGTGTTTTTACTTTATTACTGTTTGAAGTGCTGCATAAATACTTTACAAAATGCCTCTAAATTAAGCCTGATTGTGCCAAGCTACCAGTTGGTTGAGCACAGCTTAATTTGGAATTTGCTTGTGCTTAAAACTGACAAGGATTGTGTTGCTGCTTGAGTAGGGTTTCACTCCCATTAACCAGTAACCCAATTTCTTGCAGCCCAATAACAAATTATTAAGAAAAGATTTACTAATAAATTCACATTCACACATTAATTACAACAATGCAAAAGTCAAATTCCAAAATAATATCTCAGTGCATAAAACATTACAAGAGAAAAAGCCTCTACTCCCTCACAGTTTGCATGCTATAATGACTTTGCACATAAAACAATACTGCTAATAGGCACATGGTCTCTTCAATTATTTTTTTCTCACTGCTTAATGTAAATCTTTCATTATTTGTTTAAATTACTTTTTTATTTTAAATGCAATTGAAAAGAGCAATGCATAACCCATGTATGCAAATTAACAGAGATAAAAGAGGCTGTGCTTCTTATGAGTCTTGGACCTCCGCTACACTCAGTGATGGTAATAAATGAAATGTTAGAATCTGCTCGTCTGCATATGTACTGTATGTTTACATATATGTAAATCGTTTGATTTTAAAAAGTTGTTTTTCTAAAATATGTAATTTTCTTTTAAACTTTGTAATTCGACACTACATGTAACCTTTAAAAATGTGTAACATTTGTGAATGTTTCATCTTTCTAAATGCTAGAAATGAGTTGCATAGTCATTAAATATCTCTTACTAAAGAAACTTAATGGTGCTGTCTCGTTTAAAGTATAGCAGTTCTGCAGAGGACCACGGCATCTGGGTTTTCCGTAGAGAAGTCTTTTAATTGTCTTATTCAAAGTATGACATTTCTTCCCATATGAAGACACTCCCCCATACAGAGGGGTTACACTCTGGGTATTCGTTCCCCCATAATTGTCGTGTCTGGCAAAGTCCAGCAAGGTTTGGGCACCGTGGCCATTTCTGCTCCTTTGTGCCGGTTTACCAGGTGGGCCAGCCCCAACCTACAATACTGCTATAACAGCTGGTGTAAAATCTCATTATGCAGTTACTGAAATCGAATCGGACTCCCTTTTTCTTGATGGGCTCATCTCACTGGGACAGATGACTGTCATGGGGTTGACAAGCAGTACCTAATCTGCTCTAGCAAGCTTATTAGTATGTAGATTTATTTACTTTCTCTAAGCATCTTCCCAGACGAATTACAGGTCCCCCCCTATTTTGAGAATACAGCTGACAAGCTGTGTATAACGAAGGTGATTTAATACAACCATTTTCTCAGAAGAAGCTGCCAAGCTCAATCCCCACTCAGCAGGGGAAACCAAATCAACAGCAACATCAATCCACAACCCATGCGTGGATCCCTGAACTGGCAACCTGGATAAATACAGTGACAATGCTTTTAGGTACTTATTACTTTGACAGTTCGAGAGGGAAATAAATAATCAAATCATTTTAAATACATTTTGACTGGATCACTAAATTTTACTGCCGATGGAAACATTTTAATCCCAGGAAAATTAACGCTTTGAATCATAATTGCAATTTAAAAAATAAACCAAAGATATTAGTTGAAGTCCTTGTGTCCAAATCAAGACTATCATCTTTTAATATTTGAGCAGGTCTTCTATCTCCTACAAACACCAAACCTTGACTTATTGACCCTCAATCAAGTGGTTAATAGACAAACAAAAAGGCCTCTTTGTACGCTGGACCTGATCTCTTGTAAGTATTAAAGCCATTTTGTACTTAAAACTTCATCTTTATTTGCCTTGGACTAACCAGAAAGTGATATGATTTTTTTCCCAATGGCATCCCAGTGTTAAAGAAAGGAATTTACCATGCCATTTGTAGGCGGAGCCGGAAGGCAGCAAATGACCATTGTCATACAGCATTTGACACCTCCTACTGCATTAAAACAGTTTGACCAACACAAGCAGGACAGAAGCAGGGCTTGATAAACTAGTATCAGCCCATCAAAAAACTGTTACACAAGAATAACCAGACAATAAATGGTTCTGTACGACAATCACTAAGTCGAAAAAAATCAAACACGCTGTTGAGTACCAATGACGAGCACGCTGTGACCAGAGGGTAAAGTAGCATTTCATATGCTTGTTAAACCGCCCCAAAATGATTAGAAGGCAAGAAAGTGTGCTTCCCCCCCCCATCTGAATAAAAGCCTTCTCAACCGCGCCAACAAAAATGCCCAAAATAGGTAATGAAGTCTGAAACTCTCAATGCACCAAATACAGCCTAACTTCTTCCTAAGTGCACTGCAATTCCCTCACCAAATATTGCCCAAAGAAAATGTAAATTATACACTGGGAAATGGAACTTAATCCTGCTTCGAACCTACCGGACATACCACAACACAGCCAGCGTTTAATCTCCTTGTGTGGTTAGGCTCCCATCCAAACCTGTCCCCCTTTGGGTTGATCTCAGGAGAACGATATGAACTACTTGCGGCTGCTCATATGGAATGTGTTAATGTTTTCTTTTAATCGGATTGGTGGAAAGTGGTGATAAAGTGTTGATGACCGCATCTGAGCCCCTATTATTGAAAGGTCTCCTGTATCCTAATGGAACTACCAACCTACCAAAAAATTGCATTAACGATCCAAGCTGCTAGAGAAGACTGCTATTGAGCAGTTGGTATTCTCTTTAAATTGGAAATGTGCTTGGTCTTGCGCTGCATTATAGACAAGTCCTGTAATAATGTCAATGTATTCAGTTCCCGTACTCCTTCAGCTCTTTACTACTTGAATCATGCCTCAAATGGTTGTCAGGTTCAATATTAGTCAAGAAGTTCTGTATACACCATACTCCTGTCTACGGGTCCTTTTTGTGTATATCTGCTCAACCAATAGAGTTTCTCTTATTCACCCAACCAGGCATACACCATAGAATGTTCTTCCACCCCATCTACTCTCCATTATAGATCATAATTGAAAACCTGGTTGTTCGACCATCGATAGTATTTCTTTTTCCCTTTCCTTCTGTTTTTCTGTTTGAGGAGTTTACGCAAACGCCATGAGACCTCCGGGTGGTATGTGCCCTTAATAAATATCCATGACTTGACTTAAATGACTGACTAGTTGTTGGCTGATTCAGTGTTTTTCAGTTATACTTTTAGAAAACATAAATGCCAGCGAAATCAGTCAATGTTACATTTATCTTTCTTTCAGTTGCAAACCCACAATAGAAATCTTTGATTTCCATAATTCTGTGGATTCCAGTATCTTGAGAGAAAATTTATAATTTCTGACCAACTTCTGGCCACTGCAGCATATTGCCAAATCATATGTACAAAATCTGTCATAATATTACCACTTCGCAGACAGGTTGATGATCCATCTTGCTAACATTTCTGTCTTGCTCCAGTATCAAATAACTTAAATTAAGGATCATGTTGGACTTGGCCCTTCTGGCAGGTTCACTCCTGAACTTTTTGCCTTTTAATCTTACACAATTATAGTGATTTCTGGTGTTGGCGTACTTTGACACTGTGTCCCAGCGTAAAGTGCGTGCGCTCTCTGAGTGCGTGTGCAAGATTGGCCTGCCCTCCCATAGGAATGCATTGGGGGATATGTGAGTCCATGGTAGTTCCTGATGTGTGGGGAGTGCAGAGTCGAGTTTGGTATGTCCGGACTCGTGAGATTGAATGCTGCGCGATGATGTGTGCAGATTTAATGTGTCTAGTGTGGAAGTGCCACTTGTAGAAGTTGGCCTGTCTGTGCAGTGAATGTGAATTGACTGTCTGGCCTGTGATTGGCTGGAGCTGGCTGGTGTGCCTGACTCCAGGAGTCAGGATGAGTCTGCCCCGGTGGTGACTGGAGAGATCTGCATGTTGATGGGAGGGAGGTGTGCACCTGGGACCTGAATAGGGCTGGGCCTTCCCTCCACAATGCTGGCTCCACCCCCTGTGGTGTGTCTGACGTCCCTGGCCTGTCTTGTGAATAGGGAGAGGGGCTGAGCAAAACAAAATGCTCAAGAACCAGTTGCATCTGCTTCGCCCCATGCCTGCACCTTGGTAGACAAAGGATTTCTCTGTATAAAAGAGGGGCTGTGACCCCATGAAAAGGTTCTTGTTTCCTGACTCGAATCTACCTGGGGCGTGCTGCTGCTGGGGCCCAGGGGAAGGCTTGCCTCCCTGGGCCCTGCCCAGCCCCTGGATTGCTGGAGGACTTTTGCCTGGGGCCCCTTCTGCCTGGCCTGAGGATGGCTGGGAGACTTGTCTTGTCCTGTGTTGCCCTTGGAGGACCTTGTTGCTGGGACCCCTTTTTGCTTTAGGGGAGCCCTTCTTTGGGGGCTTTGTAGTTGCTGTGCCCCCAGCGCCTTGTGAGCGCTTTATCTTTCATGTATGGGCAGAGCGCTGTCGTTTTCCCTGGGGGGGAAGCGCTCCTGCCCTTTTGTTGCACTGCGGGTGCCCAGCCCGCTTATTTAATTACTTAAGGGTGCCACCCCATTTTATATGTGTGCCTTCGCGGATGCCCACCCCACGGTTTTTATACTATCACGAGTGCCTACCCCGTTCACGCCGCTTTGACCTTTTAATTATGCGGGTGCCCACCCCGCTTTCTATTTTCAATCGAGGGAGCCTACCCCTCATTTGCCGCTGTTAGGAATTCACCGCCGCCGGCCCGGGACCCTCGGGGACACCCCGTAACGTCACAGGCAGCTCCGTGCTGTGATTGGTGCGGGCGCCACGGTGTGATTCGAGGGAATCCCCGGCTGCATAGAGAAGCTGCTCGTGCCTCGCTGATCTCCGGAGTGATGAGGGAGATCGGGCGAAGCTGGTGCCGACTTGTGCGGGGCTCCCATGCCTGAGGGAGAGCCCCGCAGGCACCAGCGAATGCTGAGAAAAGCGGAGGGGGCTCAAGGCACATTGCCGGTGCCTGCCCCCGTCACGTAGGACACAGATCTTCCCCCGCTGCATTGGTGAAGCCGAGTACAGACAAAGAGTTGTCCGCCAGTGAGGAGACCGGAACCGGTGAGTGGTTCTCGGTAGGTGACAATATGAGGCACAGTGCACTCCCCGCATCATTTCCTGAGCGGCCCCGGCTAGCAGCGGGCAGCTCCCACAAGGCTCGCTAATTAAGAGAGGGCAGTTATGGCTACAGAATCATCGGGCCAATTCCCGACGGGGGGCCTGATTATTCTCCTGTACTTGGCTTCGATGGGCACCTTTATTTAGAGCGCTAGAGTTTGGGGCTTGATTATTTTAGGAGCCAGAGTGCTCCGATGCACACAGTGAGTCTCAGAGCCTAGAGGGCTCCACCGTTTGCGCAATATGTATTTTCAGAGCCCCGTATGGCTCCGACGTTTTGGTGCAGTCTTTGCTCCAGAGGGCCAGTGAGGGCCCATGTCGCAGTTTTGAGTTCCCAGCTGCCCAGCAAGTAGTGGGCATCTGAACCATTTAGGTTTTTCTTTCTAGGGACATGTCTTTGGACTCAGGAGTGAGTCGCACTCCTTTGCCCCTACTTTGGCCTTCCACAGCTGCGCAGCACTTCGTGCCAGCGGCAGCAGTTCTTGTCCTCAGCTGCCCAGCAAGTAGTAGGCAGCTGCAACGGTTAGGTTTTGGCGCAGTGTCGCAACCTGGACCTTATTGTGATCTATGTGCTAATGCTTTGGGTGTTAGGAAATGTACTGTGTGTAGTATGTTTTGCGCACCCTGTTTTTGATGCCTCTAGATATGATGGATGCATAGGAGGTTGTTTTACCTGTCTAGGTATGTTAGGGAGATTGTACTTCCCTGTGTGATATACGCCCATAGTGTAAGGTTTTACTTAGGTGGTGAGGGTCTAATGTAGTTAGACTGGTGGGATACTGTGTATGATGGATTTCATGGCACAGACTGTTGCAAGTGCTGTGATTATCAGTCTTTACTGACTGTACGTTCTATGACCTATTTTACTTGTATGTTTTAGTTCACCTTTACCAAGTACACTTTGTGATGATCCGGACAGTGGTCCATGTGGCTCTGTCAGGTGTACATAATCCCTTGTAAATATTGCCCGTGCCAGTTGGCACAATATACATCCTGTGATTATTATTCTGATGTGTTTTGATAATACAAAGGCTATTTTTGATATAACCTTGTGTGGAGTTCCTTTTGTGTGGGGCCTGGGATGTTGTTGCTGGTGGGTGCGTGCGCAAATGCTTCACACACTGCCTCCGGGGTAAGCCTGACTGCTTGTGCCAAGCTATCAAGGGGGTGAGCAGGGGTTATCTTTGGTGTTTAACTCCCTTGCCCTGACTAGAGTGGTGGTTTCTGCCTGGCTTTGGCGCAAGCCTCAGCCAACCAGAAATACGATTTCTAACAGATCATAAACTGCTTAAGTATGAAATGTATTAGGACGTGGCCAACCGCCGGGAAGATGGCCACTTTCTAAAGCGGCTCCTGCAGCCAGCCACATTAATCCCCTAACATCCGTGCCATAGTCCGGCTGATGGTGATATAAAACCTCTCAACAGTGGCCAGTATCCGTCTGGGATGGTACTGCGAGATTTGAGAGCCTCTGAGATGACGTAACAGTGAGCTAGGTTGGTTGGCCTAGTCCTTGGACTGATGCAGCGCTATGGAGTAAAAGGCAGCATCGGGGAAACTGAGAATGGTGCTCCTGCGCAGTGGAACAATCAACAAGGTGCATTTACACTAATCTGCTTGCCGGAACTACTGGTGCTGCGTGCCAGATGCCAGGTGAGGAACTGAGCTCTGGAGACTGCTGACTCTGAGAGACGCATACCTTGTGTGAGGGATCCAAGCGGGGCTCAAGGAGACTCAGCCGCCTGCTGCTGGGCCTTGAGCGGAGCCAGAGAGTATGGATGCTCTGACCCTCCTGTTCGGACTCGGCAAGCGGGTCTGAATCGCTCCACCCCTTGTCAGTTGGGGAGCACGGCCTGGGGCTAGTGCAGTGCTCCCTGCCCCTGGCGAGGCCTAATGGATTGGCACTGCATGGTGGCTGGGTGTTTAAAGCACTGCAGCGGTGTGCTGTGATTCATGGCGATTCAAAAAAGGGGGTGGTGATGAACAGAGTGTCTGAATTAAGCAGACCACTCTTACCCAGTCAAGAGATCAGGGCTTGATCCATCACCGTTATTTAGCTCACTGCATCACCCCAGTTCAGAACCTGGCTATATGCAAATTAGTCTGACCCAGTGCCTCATGGGAACAGGGCAGACCAAACTACCAAGCCAATTCTTCACCGGAAAGGAGACAAGCTGCCGGGGACCGGTTTCTGGCATTTCAGCCGTCGTCGGCCCGGCTTGCTTAAATCCTGGTGGTGCAGTGAGCAAGGGACTCATGTCTGAGTATACCCTGCCACACTTGTGGTGGCCAAAAACGATTCAAAAAGGGGGTGGTGATGAACAGAGTGTCTGAATTAAGCAGACCACTCTTACCCAGTCAAGAGATCAGGGCTTGATCCATCACCGTTATTTAGCTCACTGCATCACCCCAGTTCAGAACCTGGCTATATGCAAATTAGTCTGACCCAGTGCCTCATGGGAACAGGGCAGATCAAACTACCAAGCCAATTCTTCACCGGAAAGGAGACAAGCTGCCGGGGACGGGTGTCTGGCATTTCAGCCGTCGTCGGCCCGGCTTGCTTGAATCCTGGTGGTGCAGTGAGCAAGGGACTCATGTCTGAGTATACCCTGCCACACTTGTGGTGGCCAAAAACGATTCAAAAAGGGGGTGGTGATGATTCATGGCGGCATAATTGAAAACTACTGAGGGAGCGATAAGAGGGAATCTTCATTTCTGCTTTCCACTTGCTGAAGGCCATTACCTTGCTTTGCCCCCAAAACATATTGAGATGGACAATGGAAGGAGGTGCAACTAAAGAGTCTTGGTTGCCAGCAAGCTCACTAAATTGACCCCTAATCAAGTAACTGCCTGTGCTCTGAGACCTCCTGTTTAGGAGGTACCGTTGAAAAAGACCCTCGGGCCAGGTAATACGCTGTGGGCTGTTAAGTGCATGGGAACTTAAGCTAAGGGCAGATCCTCCCATTAGGGACATGGTGACTGCGGACTTTATCAGGGAATACATGGTCGGAACAGGAAAACTGACAGGCTGCTCAAGACTCTCCTGTTCTCCCTTGGTAGGCGGCGGTGACTATCCTTTTGACTTCCTCCTCCACTACATAGCAGTGTCCATAAGTGCGAGCAGACAGAGACATTGTCCTCAAGGATGACATGCATTAAGGATCCAAGGCTGCGCATCAAACTAAGTTAGACAAATTCACTTTACCTAAAGAAGCCACTCCTAATTCACCACAGAGGGACCAGCAAGCATCCATGGCGCAACACACAGTGACTGTGGGGACCCCCATCCCAATGGATATCCCTGCAGCAATGCAAGGAATTCGAACCGACCTAGAAGGAAAAATAGATGCTGCTTCTTCAGATGTTGCATTGATGAGCATAGATCTCCGAAATATGGGAACACGAGTCAAAGATACAGATGATTCTGTTGTCGCCTTGCAGGCAGAGACGAAAATACTGAAAACCAGAGTTAAGCAATTGACTGCAACTGTTGGTGCGCAGGGTCTAGAAGAGTTTGAAGTCTGCTCTAGAAGGAATATTGTCAGAATTATAGGAATCCCAGAGCATGCAGATGGGCTGGCAGTTGACCAGTTTGTTGAGGATCTCATACTTAAACAACTCCAGCCCCAAGGCCTCTCAAACTATTTCTCTGTTGAAAAGGCACACAGAGCCTCAGGTGCTCCACCAAATCCAAGAGCGCCCTCGTGCCCAATCATAGTGTGCCTCATTAATAACGAGACAGGAATGTCATCCTGCAGATTGCTTGTATTAACCCTCAGTCAAGTACGACAACCACACCATCACCTTCTTCCCGGACTTTATGCTTAAGGTTCAGCAACAGCGGCGCTCCTTCCTGGAAATCAAAAGAGCGCTCAGGGAGAGGGAAGTTAAATACTCCATGATATTTCCAGCAAAACTGCGTGTGATGGAAGAGGGAAAGACATTCTACTTCGTGACACTGGAGGAGGCCTGGGGCTGGTTGGAGTTCGGGAGAAAAGTTGGGAAATCAGGACCCCATGGGCAGAGAGGTAGGTGGCGCTCCAGTGCAGACTCTCAGCGCTAGATACTAGATCAGTAAATCTATAAACCAGAGTCACCTTGTTGACCCCTTCTGTTAGCTGCCTGGATTGGAGAGACCCTAAGCCTTGGGGTCTCCGTGTGTGCGAAGTTGAACATGGCTACTGACGCCCCCAGACTTTAAGACCCTTTCATGGAATGTCAATGATCTAGGGGTCAAAATTAAGCAATGGGGTAGTGCTGCAATATCTTAGGAGACATTACCCTGATATGTTCTCCTCTAGTAGACACACCTACATAAAACATTTACCGCACTTTAGACAGAGGAGGCTACGTGATGGGTGCTCACGCAGGATATATGAGAGGCTCGAGGGGGGGTGGGCATTCTTATATGCAAAACCCTCCCATTTACCGTACCTAAGACTTGGCCCAATCCCCATGGGAGATCTGTAGTTGTGACAGGACAATGGGAGGGCAATACAAATAATATTGCTTCCCTTTATGTCCCTCCCCCCCAAATGCATGATGATGCCTCCTCAGATTTTGGTACACTACTGCACACTCTACCTGTGGGGTTCTCTGGGGGGGCGACTTTAACACTGTCTCTGAGGAAGTGGCGGATCGCTGGCCTCTTCGCCAGGAGATATCGCAACGTAGCCCCTCAGTAGATTTTATGGAGGCCCAGGGCTTTATTGATGTACAGGGAGCCCTTAATTCCACAATACAACAGTATACCTTCCATTCGGGAGCCCACGGGAGTCTTTAACACATTGACTACGTCCTGACCACAACCCGTCAACTCCCCTGTTTCAAAGAGATCTCGCATCTTGCCGGGTACATTTTGGACCACTCCCTAATCTTTGCAATTTACGGGCAGACAAAGGACAGTGATAATCGAGAGGTGGTTATCGACCCTTGGCACCTAAAGATACCTTGTATCCATGATAGTCTTCATGAAACTACGAAGTCTTAATTAAGGGAGAATGGAGGATCTGTGACTTCAGCCCAGACACTGTGGGAGGTGTTCAAAATGTTGATCGGTGGTCAGGGTACAGACCTGATTATGGTATAGAAGAAAGAAAAGATGGCCACGCTTGAGAAACCCAAGGGAGAGATTGCGGTGCTAGAGTCCGACTAGCTGAGGGAAATCTGTGAGGCCTCAATCACAACATGGTCCTGAAACAGGAGGGATGTAGGGATGTATTGACAGAAGAAGCCAGAAACTGCTACAGTGCCAAGTACCATCGCCCATGCAAAGTGGGTGATCAAGATAGGAGGGAGGCGAGGTCCTCCTGGGTCCTGGAAGTTTTGAATGGTGTAGGGGGCTATGTGCGAGATCGAAGGGGGTGGCTGTGGTGTTTGCAGATTACATCTGCATCAATGCCTTGGCTAACACAGCTACTTTTGAGGAATCTCAAGGGAGTCTGGCAAATATCCAAATGCTGTGCCTGTCACAGACAGAGGGTGAAACAATGGAAAGACCTGACCAAAGAGGAGGTGGCGGATGCCATTAGTGCCCTCAGCTCTGGTAAGGCGGTGGGCCCAATGGACTCCCCATAGAGCTGTACAAACTTGCAGATACAGACCTGGTGCCCCACCTCCTGCGCATTTTCCTGCAAAGCAGAAAGGCTAGTCTGTTGCCATGAGATCAAAGAGTAGGCACTATAGTGGTGATCCATAGGGACGGCAAGCCACCCGAGGAATGTGCCTCCTACAGGCCCCTTTCGTTGTTGAATGCAGAGGTTAAAATACTAGCCAAACTGCTTGCCACACGCCTGAATCAAGTGATTTGTCCGCTGGTCCATCCAGACCAGTCGGAATTCATTCTGGGAAGAAGCACAGCAATTAACCTGTGTCACTTACATGGTATCTTGGGTCAAGCAGATCGGATCAGGGAGGATGCAGTCATACTGTCGCTGGACACACGTAAGGCCTTCGACACATTAGAGCAGCTCTTTATTTATGCTGTGCTGGAAAAGCTTGGGGTTTTGCAATCTGGCGCCACCATTGAATAGGCTGAGAGTAGACGTAAGACATTAGAGGGCCCTGCCTCTGTCTCTTTTGGTGAGGGCGGCCCTCTTCAAGATGATGGCTCTGCCGCGCTCTTTTGTACGCGCTCCACTACATGTCATAGTCTTTCCTGCATCCTACTTTCAGACCATCCATAATGAGGTACGCAGCCTTCTCTGAGATGGGAGTCCCCAAGGCATTGCCCTGCAAAAAATGACTGAGTTTGAGGATGGAATAGCCCTTCCTGACATACAAAAATACTATTGAGCGGCACAACTAATGGCCATAAATAACTGGGTTCATCAACCAGGGGAAGAACCAGCGGACAGAATTGACCAGGATAACATGAAACCTGATGGTCATCTTAGAGCTCTTTATGGAGGTCCCTTGGGTTACACCTACACTTGGATGGTGGAGGGACAAAATCAAACAAGCTACCCCCTTTTGGGATACGTTAAAGTTGGGCACCCTGGCCACGCAAGATGGGTTTGATAAATGGTATTTGATAGGCCTGTCAAAGGTGGGTGATTTGTGGAAATGGGATGATGGGCTTTCTTTTCCTGAGCTTCCGAAGGCATACCTGTTGGCTTCCACTGAGACCTTCCACTACCTGCAGGTCAGGAGCTTCCTTTGAAGGGTGGTTTACAGGGGACAAAGCTCCCAGAGTTCTCTCCACTCTAGCATAGTTTGTTTGATAAATACATGCCAAAACAGGCCATCTCACTTACCTATCGCAAATTGAATAATAACTCCTCTGATCCATTGCCCAAGCTGCAGGTGAGTTGGGAGAGAGATATTGGAGATTTTGTGAACGAAGAATGCTCTGAGGCCTTGGCCTCTCCTAGAGAGGTGGCCATACCTTCTAGATTTGGACTGGTACAGGTAAAAATACTCCACCGTAGCTATTCTGCATTTACTACCCTGGTCAAAATGAACAAATCTGACCATGCTGGGTGCCCTAGGAAGTGTGGCTAAGATGGGTCCTTTTTCCATATGCTGTGGAGTTGCCCCATGCTTCATAATTATTGGGGGGAGGTGCTCGCCTGTCTAGGTGAGGTGGTGGGTAATGACTTAGCATTGTCCGCCAAATGGTGTCCACTCATTGTGTGGGGCTAATCAGACCCCCAACTCGCATGGACCAGCTTGCGGTCACCTTGAGGTTGAAGGTAGTCCAGCAAAACATTGCTCGCATGTGGAAGGCCGAAGTGAGTCCAAGCCTGGGAGACTGGAAAAGCGACATGGATTGTGCATGTTGGCAAAGAGGGTCGTATAAGTGGGAAGGGTATGCCCCAATAAATGGAACAAGATATGGGGCAGATGGCACAAATACGTGGGCCTCTGTGAACGCCTGACTGGAATTGAGGTTGTTGCAATGTAATGATGAAATTACTAATTTTACTGCTGACCTGTGGAATACTGATTGAGAGTCACAAGGTGACTCCTTTTAGGTCTATATCAATAGTCACTGTTTTTTTTCTTTTTGTTGAGCAACTTGGTGTAATGTCACCATAATGTATTTTGTTTAATTGTCTAATAGAAAGAATCTTGAAATGCACATGTGTGGGCACTTGTTTAGCATGCATTAATGCATTACAGGTCACAATACTACATTCCCAGGTTCAAAGGCCAGTGCTGAGATTTATAGTTGTTAGACTTGCCCTTTTTTGAAGGTTTATCCCCAAACATTTTGACTTTTGCCTCCAATTTTTCTGACCTTGTTTTTGTTCGCTATTGGACTCGGGGCACTTTATCACTGCTGATCATTGCTAAAGTGCACATGCTCTCTGTGTAAATTGTGATCCTGATTGGTTATTCATGATTAGCAAATTGTATTTTCTGATGAGACCCAAGTAATGTGCACTGAGTGTGCCAGGGCCTGTACGTCACATGCTTCTAGTGGGCTTGCAGCACTGGTTGTGCCACTCAAATGAGTAGCCCTGTAAATGTATTTCAGACCTGCCACTGCCACTGCCCGCATCATTGTAAACTGCCATGTTGACCTGGCAAGTGCACCCACTTGCCAGGCCTAACTGTTCTCTTTTTGTACATGTAAGGCACGGATGTATGACGTTACAACGCAGGCTGTTACAACGCCTGCCTTTACAACGCGGTGTTTACATCGTATACCTTTACAACGCATAGCGCTTAGAGGTGCTGGATAGTTAAAAGTTTAATTTTCTATTCCAACTGCAGTCCCCGTGGACACTAGGGAAGGTGTTGGATAGAAAATTTAACTTATTCCCTATCCTAGAGCGCCCCCCAGTGCAATGCGTTGTAATGGTTTGCGTTGTAATGACCGCGTTGTAATGGTAGTGCGTTGTAAAAGTTTCGTTGTAAAGGCTGTTCACCGCAAGGCACCCCTCATGTAGGTCATTGGTACTCCCATGGGTAAGGTGCAGTTATGTGAAAGGTAGGGCATGTTCTGGTGTGTTTGACATGCCGTGATATTGAAATTCTGTGTATTTCGTTTTTCACTGTTGAAAGGCTGTCTGTCCCTTAGGCTATTATTGGAGCTGCACTGTAACATTTTACATGTGTAACTTTCAATTGGGAGAAGATGGAGAAATGCATTTTAGGCTCTCTGAACTCAGAATGTGATAACGCCTTTTAGTGAAGGTGGTTTTTAAATTGTGTGTTTGAAAATTCCACTTTTAGAAAGTGAGCATTTTCTTGCTTGACCATTCTTTATGCCTCTGCCTGTTTGTGTTTTCACCATCTAGTTTTGGAGTGACAGGAGCTGGGGATGTGCATTCACTCTAGCCAGTTACAAGGGGGGTTAAGATGTGTCCTACCTTGCCTGGGTGACTTATCGCTAGGCTGAATAAACCTGGACTGCATTTAGAGTGGTGGGAGGAGTTTCACTAGCACCAGAATAGGCGCTGGCTCCTTTGCACAATGCTGTCTCCACCCCCTGTGGTCAAGCTGCACAAGGAAGGTCAGAACTGGTTTGGACTGAGCTCAGAGACTCTAAAGCAAAGAGGAAAATGGGGTATCAGTATTTGGACCTTAAATCCCAGGACTTTTGATTACTTCTGGAAACAAGAGGACCCTGCCAAGAAGAAGAGCTGTGTGAGGAGTGCTACATTTTTTGTATTCTGGGTGGGTTGGACTGCAGTTGCTACTTCTGTCTATGGAGGAGAAAAAGGACTGACTCTTTTTACCCTGTTGTGGTATCCTGCTTGTGAAGAATCTCCAATGCCTTGTGTGTGCCTGCCTCCTGTTGGAAGTCTCAGGGAAATCAAAAACTTCAGTAAAGATCCTTGCTGGATCCCCAAGTATACCTGCCTAAAAGGAGAGATGAATAGCTGTGTGAGGAGCTTTGCCCCTGTTGTGTGAGGGGTGGATTGGACCGCAGTTGCTGCTCCTGAAGTAGAAGGACTGGACTGTTCTTCACCATGGTTCATAAAGTAAATGCGTGTGTGGAGCACTTGTTTTTCACCTCTAAGTTGAGTTCTGTACAATGCCTCGATTCAGCGCGTGTTGGGCGCTGTATTCTTTACATTGAAAGAGAGCCAGTGTCTGGAAGTGTGAGAAAATGCTAATGGAGGAGGCCCCCACCGGGCCCAGCTTACTGCGCCAGTTTTCATTTGGATTTACAGCAGGGGCTCTGCCTAGTGGCCCCAAGCTGTTGAGGATTGGGGTACGGAAGGAAGATTGTGCTGCCGGCACCGCAGCCTGGTGTGGTTCTCCCCGAGGCAGCGCGGTGGCGAAGGGAGTCCGGCACAGCCCGGGGAAACAACATGAAGGGAAAGCAGAGGAGCTCACTGTTGTCTCGCGGTGGGTGGGGCCGGCACGGAAGGCTGCGCCTACCCTTCATAGCAGGGGAGAGAAAATCACCATGACTTAAGTAGGAGTGGGGAGAATCTGACGAGGTCTCCCCGTGGCATCCTCGGTGTTGCCCACCAATGAGCCCTGGTGGCCGATGTCCGTGCTGCAGTAGGATATTATGCTGCGATAGCTGCACTGCAATGTCATGGGTAGCCAGCCCGATTGCGAGGAGAGGTCTCCCCACCAACGTGGGCAGTACACGATCCTTCCCCCTTCCTCCTTTCCTTTATGCACATTCCTGGGGCTCAGTGGCTTGGTTGTCGGACCTGGCAAAACCTTGACAGAGGCCCTCAATCCCCTGTGAATGTTTACCAAATTCCCCATTATAGGCGCACAGGTGCTGCTGCAGCCTACAGTTTTGGCTGGGCTTCTCCATTACCTATTGTATGTTTTTTTTTTATTATGATTCATGTGTCATTCGTTAAACTGCTGCATTCTTATGCTCTAATGCTATGGTAAAGGTCATTGTAATCCTTGTAAAAACCGGAATAGCAAATACCATTTTCAGAAACTACATAATATGTACAGTGGTGGTGTAGGGTGTTGTTTTCATGGTGTTTTTACGACATGTGCATTTTAGAAGTATTTGCTTATTGCACCAAATTTGGTTTTATGACAATTGCCTAGTTGGCAAAGTAATTTATGTGATTGTGGTCAATGTGTTTATATACAATATGTGATGTTTTATCTAACCTGGTGTGGAGTCTCTTTTGTGGTGTGTGAAATGTGTTACTGGTGTGTGTTTTGCACAAACGCATTACACATTGCCTCTGGGATAAGCCTGACGGCTCTTCCAAACTTCCAAGGCGGTGAGCAGAGGATATCTTGTGTGTGTAATTCCCTTACCCTGACTAGAGTGGTGGGTTCTGCATGGCTTTGGTGCATACCCTAGCCAACCAGGAACCCCATTTCTAACAGTGGTCAACAAGGGCAACATTCATGTAAGCGCACTGTATAGCCCTGTGATCCATTCCCATTTCCTATTATTCATGACACTATTGGACACAGAAGTGGATCGCCAAAAGACAGGAACACATTCTCCTTTTGTATTTTTTTATATTCATAAGTATGTGGTGGATTAAAAAAAAAGAACTTTGCTTGGGTCTTCGACTTTCATATTTATTAGCTGGCATTCACAAATATCCTAACGCACAAAAACATAAAGCTACAAAAACAATTTATTTGTGCGAAAATGTGTTTGAAGAACTGGAATATTAGATCCTACTATCTATTGTTTAATTACCTGATCCCTTTATTGCTGCTCCTCTTCTTTGCTGCATGACTATTTCGTCTCTGGCTCTCATAGCTGCCTTTCATTATGTATTTTGTTTCCTTACATTTAACCCTTTTTTGTGGTGTTTAATTAATGGGAATGTTGTCAATGAGACTCAGAATTAGTGGGTATTTTTGGGGGATATTTAACTAATGATGATTTTGTGAATGAAACTAAGAATCTAATGGCTCGCAGGGTGACTAGTCTATGGAACATTACATGTTTAAATGTTTTTACTATCCACTCCCTCCTCTTTAATCCAACTAGATATTGTTGTGGTTCATTGAGAAGGGCGTAATTCATACCCCTCTATTATGTCAGAACTAGACAGCCTCTTTACTATATACAAGGGTACAAAGTTGCAAAAATATTTTTGGTAACTTTCACTTATTTTTGGGAAAAATATGAAAAATAATAGAAATTCTTCATGATTTTGGCTTTTGCTTGAAAATATGATTTTCGCAGTGTTTGTTTACTCAATTGTGTACCTGCATGGGTCTGTGAGTGGGTCTATGAGTGGCTGCATGGAGCTGTGAGTGGATGTGTGACTGCATCTGTGGGACTATGAGTGGGTGAGAAAGTGCCAGCATAGAACTATGAGTGGATGTGAGAGTGCCTATCTGTGAGTGGGTGTGTGGGTGCCTACATTGAAATGTGAGTGGGTCTGGGAGTGGGTGTTTCAATGCCTTCATAGGTCAGTGAGTGGGTGTATAAGTGCCTATGTGGGTCTGTGAGTGGGTGTTTGAATGCCTGTGTATGTCTGTGAGTAGGTGCAAGACTACCTGTGTGGGTCTGTGAATGGGTGTGAAAGTACCTGTGTAGATATCTGAGTGGGTCTGAAAGTGTTTTTTTATCGTAAAGACTTGCGGATCCATCACAGATTTACACTGGAGCTGGGCTGAGCCTCACCGGGGATCCACCTGATGTGACTCAGTTTCGTACCTGACATGGGTCCCTCTGACAGTCCTCTAACACACCCATAGGGTCAGCTACCTCTATTTTGACCCCTTTATTCATTTAGCAGATACATTTTAAGACCTCGCGACCGTTCCCAGATACTTAAAATTGTGGCCGCAACCTCCCGGTCAGGTTGTTGTCTGCCAATGTAGGTGTGTTCAAAATCCTTACGGGAAATGCAAATGGTTTGACCCCAACTTTTTATCGTATCCCACTTGACGAATCACTCTGGAACTTTTCATGCAGAATTAGACAAATCGGGCCACCTTATTTGGGAGAATATCATGAAAATTTGTCAAATGGTGCCTAAGTTATAAGCAATCAAAAAATGATTTTCCTATAAAAACTAGGTTCTTATTATAACTGCCTACTGACAACTGTCAGTAAAAAAAAGAAATGTATATATATATATATTTTTAATGTGTAAAACAAACTTAAACTTATTTAGTGTTAAATTTATCAAATTAAACGTTTACAGTTTTGTAAAAAAAATTACAAATTGTAAAATTCTATATATCTATTAACAAATTTAAAGTGTTTTTTAAATTATCCTTTGAGACATAGTATTTAAAAAACATAAACATCCTATTTATAGAATAAACCATAAACATCTGAGTTAATGTGATGTGACATTTTCTTTTATTCTAGGTTTACAATTAAGATGTAAATGTAGTTTACATTAACATTTGATGTATTTTAAGATTAATAAACTTTAATATCTTTGCCTATACCTTACCATAAGCAGATCTCCAACACAGTGTTGGATGTCTCCACCATTTGCGGTGCTGTTGCCTGCTCCCGACTAGCCTCAGCAGTCCAGAGACTCACCTGCTCGAATGTTCCTGTCCCCCACCTGTCTCCCAGCTTCTGACTCCGGCACCGCGGCCGCAACCAGCTCTTTTGCTCCGACGCCTCCACTCTCCACATAATTTGGAAACGTTAAGCTTATTCCCTTCACACTTGTGAATCCTGGTGCAGGAGGCTCCACCAGGAGTTGGAGACATACATCTGTACAGAGGAGTTACTTAACATTCACAAATGGTGAATAGCAAAAAAGTGTAAAGTTACTCCAAGGTGCAGTATATAGATTTACACTTGCCTACATTTACATGTGTAAATGTACCTTTGTGAATAGGCCTCTTTTTGTTATCCTGATGTATCTTACGAATGTACTAGTGCTTTTGGCTTCTAAAAATGGTTTTAAGCTAATGGACGTTTTCTGCTTTCTCATTTGAACATATTTCTCTTATATTTGTTTTTATCTGTCAGCTGGTGTGGGGATGAAATTCACAGATTAATTATCCTCAATGCTAATGGTTTGTGCAACTCCATATGAAGAACACCATTTCCCCACTTACTTTAGGTTAATGTAAAAACAAATCTGCACACCAGGTGGATTTTCCACAGGCGCAAGTAATCTGCAAATGGAAATAATTCGGCTGAATCTGATTCAGTGAATTAAAATCTGCTATTTTTTGTTCTGACCACTCCTTTTGCATACATAAATTGTTTTAAGTGTCCAAAGATGTTGCAAAATGGACTCAATATTTGTAGGCACAGATGGATTGTCAAGCACTCCAAGGGTTAGGACTGATACCAGTAAGCAGTATACGGCGGTGATCAATCAGATCGATATATCAAGGACGCTAAAGTCTCCATTCTAAGAACATACAAGATCGCAATGTGTTTGTTAATGGTGTGGTAGTAGTGCGTCCGTAAATTTCAGGGGTTTATAGATGCAGTTTTAGCTCATCAGGACTCTCAAAAATCTCCTAATGCGGGCCAAAATGTTCAGATTTTTACTGTCCGATTGAGTTTGGTTTCGGAAAGCAGTATGGAATGGAGTGTTTTGCATTGTGGTTTAAATAAAGATACTTTTCATTATTTTTTGTATTCAGGGAGTATGTGAAGAGCAATGATTATTGTAAGTAGAAATGCTATTGTGTAAAACAACTGTACACTGGCGTCTAACCACAAAAACAAACTATCATTAGCTAAAAAACACATTACAGCTTGTGATGCAACGCTGGTTATTGTTCATTAAAAAATGTTGGAGAAGTTCTAATCAACTTCTGTACATTATGTAAAACTTCAGTTTCTAAACTCTGCAAAAGAAAGTTTCATATTTAATGGGAAATCATGAATTATTCCATTTATTATCAAGTCCTCCTTTCAAAGACATGATGTGGATAAAAGGTGGGGTGAATAATTTCAAAAAATGCAATGCATTTTTAATGTGAAGGTGCAAACTACTGATTCTCATGACTATTAGCAAGTGGAGGGGAAACAGAATATTTTCTTGCAAGAACTCATCAATCCCTTGCAATGAAAAATTACAAGACACACTTCTTTAATAAGATGCAATGCTGTGAAAGGCGGAGTAGGGAAAAGAGAAGTCTGGCAAAAGTTAAGGTTGTGATTATTAACCTACATTTTTGCAAAACTTCATTTTATCAGTACTGTGTGGTCAATTGTTGGCGTGAAGTTCTTATGTTCTGAACCCCAAAACATTCAATGTAAAATCCTTCAAAAAGGCTAGCAAGACATGCACATGGTAAAGTTGCATGATTTGTTTGAGCTAGTTTTAGAATTTTGTCAGCCCGCCATAGCTTGTAATTGATCAGATTGTCTTTCAAACAGAGCGTGAAGAGGTACTGGTTGTATCTTGGCCACAGATGGAAGGACACATTCATAAGACAATTGGTGATAAGGGTCCCCTGCTTTTGGGCACTTGCAGGAGGAAATTGGGTGGAGACCTAGTAATGGGGCTTTAACCCCTTGCATGCTGATGACGACCCCAGCCGTCATGCACTACGGCGCTCGTGTGCTGATGACGGCTGGGGGCCGTCCTAAACCTGCCTACTTGCGATTTTGCTGCACAGGCGCAGAATCGTGGCCGCATGCAAGGGGTTAATGGAACGGGGGAAGTGAAAGCAAAGCACAGGTTAGCACAACTTCTGGGTAATTGACGAGGGAAGTGGCTCCTCATTTACCTGCCAGCTGATTAAACACTGTTAACCCATCACAGTGGGTTTTAGGTGTAAATCCTTAGTGGTCTCCTGTCATTGTGTGGCCCCTTCATCCACACTGGTACTTTAGTCACCCACCTGGTGCATCTTGGGAATTTCTGTTATGTTTTTAACATGCTTAGCTGTTTTTTAAGTAGTTTGGGTCCTGTCTCCACCAGGGCCCTCATTTCTGTTCTTGACAGCTTTAGCAAAGGAACTATGGAAGCTCAAAAAAAATCAGAGTGACTGGTTTAGAGAGTGTACCTGACTAAAGTAAATGCAAAAGGAAACTGGGGAAGGAAGGGGGAGGATGATGACTCGTAGGATGATAAAGACTAGGGGTTAGATCACCAAGAGGGTTAAGCAGACCAAATCCATGTAGACCTGGACATGAAGTACCAGGACTAGAGAGATCTAATCTACAAGCACCCGAGAGACCAATGCCAGAGGGGACCAGGAACAAACAGATGGGAGGAACACGACCAGGAGAAAAAGCATTAGGGTGACAAGGACCAGGGTACGAAGGTTCACGAGAAACATGAGGATGTGGAGCTGGAGGATCAGGACCCGAAGTACCTAGGCCAGACAGACATGGGGTAGGTGGACCAGGAGGCTCAGACCATTAATAGAATGAGGGCTAGGAGCGGCCCACAGCACAAACCAGGACCTGGGGGGGTGAGGAGGACCAAGGCAAGAAATAAGAGACCCAGGTGGGCAGATATAGGACAATAACGGAAAGCAGGACTAGGGACCAGAAGACCATGACTACCGGGATGAGATCAGACTAGAGGACTATGGGACAAATGCTAGGAAGTAAACAGTGCAAGGAGGACCAGGATGCCCTAGATTGGCAGCCTCAGACAGAATAGTGAGGACGAAGAAGTCTAGGCCAATTCTTTGTTAATACTACAAGTATCTCAGCACCAGCATTCAGAATTGTTCAAAGTCAGTCTATGGGAAATGGAAAGTGGCCTACTGAAAGACTATCATCCTATTTAAGTGCACAAATTAAGAAAGGTACTAAGCCTCAACTCTAGCACTCTTACATGGCTATAATTAGTGGTATGAAATCAATGCTATATTATTTTGTTTATTTACCAAGAGGATAATCAATACCCACAAGTCTGGATTATCAATTGCCTTAACCAGCTTATTAAGGCAATTCACGGAGGCTGCCTTTTAAGAATAATGTTTTTGGAAATCAGATTTTTCAGCATATATCCTTCATTCACTGTCCCTGGTGTTTCTTTTCAGGCTTGAATTAGGTTTGAATGATGATGTAATTACCAACAATGCTGGCATTTAGTTTAGATAGTATTTATCTGTCAAATGATGCTACAAAGTCGTCTGACAAAAAACTGGCTGACATTTGGCTTGGTAGGATGATTCTGTATTTTAGATAGTTTTTCTTCCTTCAGTTCTCAGGTTGGAATTCAACCTTTTAATGATACTGAGTAAGTAACTTGCAGATGAGGCTATATGCAACTGGTTTCTGTAAAAAAAATCCTGATTCCTGTATGGCTAGACTTATCAGTGGCACCATGTCACTACATTACAGCTTTTGCAGGTCTGGTGTTTGCTTTTGCAAATCATTTTTTTCAGATGTTTTAATCAGATTTGTTTAATTGAACTCTTGGTGATCCTCTAGCTGCGCCGTGTGCATTCGCATGATTTTGTAGGTAAAAGCGAGCACAAAGCTCTTGTAGAGTAAACTGCATAATCTAGTCCTGCAAAGGACCTAATTATCTACATCATTCGCCACCTTTTCTGGTGCGTTTAAAGGAGTTGGATCATTTGTGGAGTAAGTGAGAGACGCTTGATGGGCCTTTCAAATCCCAGTGTCTAGGCCCTTAGTAAAATAGAGTGGTATTCTGTACCACGCTTGTCAAATTGATTTGTAAAGATTCAAATATTCTCTTCAGTGTCCATGGGGACCTGTAGAGAGCGCTGTTTGAGTACAAATTGCATTTCAGTCCGTGTTACCACTAACTTGCATAAGAAGATCAGTGCTAATTGCAGTTCTACCTGGGGCCCTATTATACATAGGACACACTTTCCCTGTTTGCACCACAGTGCACCTTAAAACAGGTGCACCGGGTGCAAACCGGGAAAGTGCACTCTATTACAGTGAATGCACTGCCCCCAGGGCAGCCGGGAAGTCGTGCTGCCAAGGGGGCTGTGCATTCAAGTGAAAAACTGAGCTGCTTTGAGGCAGCCACTCCGTGGTTCCCTATGCAGGCAGAAAGCTGCCTGCACTTTTAAGAGGGGAGAGAGATCCCCCTGCAGGAGCGTACAGTGAGTGACTGCACCTGCCTGCAAGGAGATGTCTGGGAGGTCCATAGGACCCCCTTTTTCCTTTCCAGAGTGCTGTCATCAGGGGTACTCTGTCAGTGCGCCTCCTGATCTATTCTTTGCGTCTGCGCCCATGTCTATCATACAGCGCAGGTGTAGAGGCAAAGGGATTCCCTCATTGGCATGGGACCATGCCTCCATGCAAATGAGGGAACACCCTCTGGTGATAGAACTGGCGCATTCGTTGTGCCAGAGCTACCTGTATTACAGAAAGGGCCTCACAAGCATCTGAGGCCCTTTCTGTAATACCAATGTGCCCTGGGGGTGCGCAAAGTGGGTGCACATGCCTGTTGCACCACCCGGACACTTTCCTTAATACAGCCCCAGGTGTCAAGTACTTATTAAAATCTACACCATGGGTACTCGCAAACATATGCATGGTCTGTGGTGTGACCGAGGGCCGCATTGATGGCAGCAGGGTGGGTCAGGGATTGTGTGAGGAGGTCTAAAAAAAATGTTAAATAAACGGGCAAGCATTTTATTTGCAGGTTTATAAATGGTTGCCCCGTTTATTTAAAATGTTTCTGAATAATAGTGCTCAGCAAGTAAAGAGCAGCATGTGCTTCTGTTCACCAGGGAAGCCACATGTAAAGGTCAAGAGGGCTGCAAGCCGCCCAGCACCCCCCCCCCCGTCACCCCCCCCCCCGTCTTTGAGTATCACTGATCTACAATATACATTTTCATTCTTAATTTCATCTGATGAGACAGAAGCCAAAGAAATAGTGAAGTTTCTCTATTATTTACCTAGTCACCATCCAAAAAGTATATAGTATCTGCTATATAGCCAGCAGCTGGGTAAAAAGTGAGGTTTCTCTACAGTTTGCACAGGTGTTGGCCAAACAGTACATCATTTGTACAATTTAAACAGCAGTCAGCTAAATAATTACATGTATTTTAAATTTGCATGATTACTACTGTTTAGCCAGCGACCTGGTAAATAGTGAAGTTTCTCTGCTATCTACCAAGCAGCAGGTAAGTGGTAAACAATCTCTTCTGTTTAGCTAGGAGCTGGGTGAACAGCAGAGAACATTCATTATTTATTCGCTGGCCAGCTAAATAGCTGCTACCAAAAAGGAATTACAAGTCGGACAATTTTACAGATTCTTAGTGGTTTCTTCCATGAGGTAATACCCAACTACTGTGGTCTATCTGGTCACATGTAGTCGGGTAAAACATGACAAAATGTAATGGGGGAAAGCACTTGGAATGTAGGCAAAGCAATTGGTAATTGATGCAGAAACACCAATTAAAGATAATATTTCCCATTTGAAGGCAGAAAATTCGTAATGATTAAGTAATCAAACCAAGTAATTACCACACTCTGTGATATCAGTAATACCAGCTGTGTACTTACCACTTCATTTTCCCACACTTTTTCGTAATGGGGCCACAGTGTTTTATTACTTCGGTCCCCTCACACCAGAAGTGGATCACCTCAGACACTCATCAGGAGATCTACTTTTAGCTAGTCTCCGTGATCGGACGCTATACTGTGCAGCAGGCATGCGTCAGTTGCTTCCCTTGGTTTATAAATACCCATGGGGAGTATTGTCATTTTATGTGATAAGATAATGCAGAAGTGGCTTATTACAGGAATGGTGGAGTTTTGCGTAACAAAATAATCAAAGAATGGTTTTGGGCTTCCATGATATAAACTCCTTCTTGATACAAGGCTAGTACACTTTGCAGTCTGCCCCAGGTAAAATAAAGGACAGTATTTTGTGTTCAAGTACACTCACCTTTCAAAATCCATACATGTAGAAAGGATTTCATACCCTATCCAGGCAACGGCCGCATTGCAATCCTTTTTTGACTAGTGCCGTTCTATGTGCTTGAAGGTACGTTAAGGAAGTGCTTGGTGCAAAAACCTTCTACCACCATGTTATGAAAATGGGTTTCCAGAGGTGGTAATCTGTGACAAGAATTTTTGTGCATATTTGTGGTGTGGCATTTATTTGTGAAGGTGATGTGTTTGTGCTGCTGTGATTTCGTGCTGCATTGAAGGAGGTAAAATACTGCTAGTCCAGCTTTACAACATAACATATGTATTTGTAAAATATGCGTTGATCCAAGGGTATCTTGGCGCTGAATAACAGATGATTATTGTTACCCACCTCAATGGTACTCATTTTATCAACCTCAGAAGGATGAAAGGCTAAGTGGACCTGCTGGTATTCGAACCTGTGGCCATGAGGTTGACACACAGGGCTCGACAATAGACCCATTAGTGCATTTAGCCACTAGTCAACTATTTAATATGAAGGGGACCCCAAAGGTGAGTCTTAAATTTGCTCTTGCAAGTGATCATTTTGTGATAGAGCCCACTCTTTCCTTGCAGCTAGTGGAAATTGCCTCTGAAACGAGGGACTTTGCTACAAATATTTCACTAATGGATGATGGAGGTGCGGCCAAGGTGTTGAGGTTCCGTGACAATTGTAAGTGGTGTTTTCAACTCGCTCGAATATGGTCGAGTTTGGTATCTATGAACCGCAAATGACGAGTTTAGTGGGTGTACGCGTTTTCGCTATGCTAACCTAAACCGTTCGTCTGTTTCGTGGGTTTCTTCATCTGAACCCACGGGTTCCATTTTAGATACGGCATCCATATTGTTTCTTGCCCTCAAGTAGCCAGCGAACGGACACTGTCCGCTTCGTGACCCTGGGATTCCCAAACTCTTGCGGAAGACACGTGTTCCTTTGAGGGTGTCTTTATGACGAGGGGGATGACACTGCAAAGGTAGATGGCCCCGCTCGAGGCTCATCTTGCCGTGCCGGTCTATTGTTGCAGCCGTGCATTCATTAGGCGCGTCTCCTTTGATCCCTGCAATCGTGTTTCCGATATCACCTCCTTACACTCTTTTCAATCTGTTGACTATCTTTGTCTTCCTTTGCACCTGTTTCTGACTCTTCCTTAACTCGTTTACAGCCGGAATGGAATGCACTAATGGTGGGAAGATGTACTTTTACAGTTGCGAACCGGCGATGTTACTGTAATTATGTTCCGGGACCTTGAATACATGAAAGCGACCCCCTATGAAATTTACTGTGGGAACTGGGTTGTAACCTTTTGTTTGCCATGTTGTTCTATGACGAAAAACTGTATAAAAGGAGCGATCCACAGATGCAATTTGAAGCAGTCTCCTAGAACCTACATGCGTTGTACTTCTTGTGACTTCTGTGTTCCCTGCAGTAAATAAACCTTGATCTTTGACGCCGAAGGAAGTGTCCCGTGTCTCTGTCATTTGTACGCCGGAACAGGTAACCCACGAAGGTTTCAGGTGTTGTCCCTGGCACCGCTGGGTCTTAGAAAAACCCAGTCCTTCAGTTGGCGCCCAACGTGGGGCGGCATTAGCGGTACCGGTCCAAAGCCCGACGATTGTGAGGAACTTCGTGTGAAATCTCCGAGGGAAGGTGCACCCCGCTTCATCGATCCTGTTGTCGAAACAAGTGGCCCGAAGACTTTTCCCGCGAAGATCCCCGCCTCCTGACGGCTGCGACGGACTGATGCCCTGACTGTCGACCTGTTTTGGCGCCTGGCGTAGACCTTGGTACAGCGAGACGATTGACGGGCCTTCCTGGTGACGCCATTGTTCTTTGAGTTAAGTATTTGTGGGTCGCTCCCAGAATCCTTAGTTGTTGTGGGTGCTTAGTTGTTGCATGGTTCCATTGCATTTGTGGTTCTTCGTACTTTGTTCTTAGTTGTTTTATTTGACGTCTGCAGTCGCCAAAAGCCGAGGGTTTTTGCACTTTTGCGGGGACATTGTAATCCAATAACCCTTGACGTTTGTGAAATTCGGTTAGTGTGCACGATGCCTGGCCGTAGTACTTTGTTTAGCTGCTTTAGAGGTTGTGGTGCGGATTCCCGATTGGAGGACTCATGTCAGATACCTCCAGTTGGAACTCCAATCTATGAATTATATAGTCTCCATGGCGTGGGTCCTATCACATTTAATGATTGCTGGGTCCGCTACACTTAAGATGACGGTGTCCTTAGTTGGCCACCTCATGGTAGTTTTGAGACCCCAATTTTAGATAATCTTGAAGCTAAATTGTTTCAAAAGAAAGCAAGGCCGGCCATGTTCGATTCCTTTCGGTTATGGCGTAAAGAAGCGAAGCAGAAAGAAATCAAACAGCTTAAACGTAATAAGAGAGAAGGTATCGTTACAACGATGAGAAATGCAGAGCAGTTTCAGCGAGACAAAGATGAGAAGGAAAAGGAAGTTTTTGATAGATTACAACGTAGGACAGTGGATAAATGTCATCCGCTTTACCGACGGGTACTGATAAGAAGGGAGAGGAAGCAGTAGAGGACCCCTTGTTGTCCTATCTACTGAAGTCGCCACCTCCATATGCACAGGATACCACAGCCCCTGTGGTCCCCCCTGTTCCTCAACCTGTTGTTCCGGCAGCTGTTAATCAGCCTGTCGCTGGTCCTGTCCTTGCGAATCCTCCTGTACCTATTCCTCTACCTGCTGCTGTTCCTACTGCTCCACTGTCTATACCTTCTCAAGCTGTTGTTCCCGCTACTTCTGCTCTTGTGGCTACTCCTACTGCTCCTGTGTTTAGCTCTCATGTTGTTACTCCTGCACTTTTCTCCTCTTCTCCGTCTGTTCGAAGACGCAGCCTTAATGCTGTCGCTAATCTTTATTCTCCTTTCGGACCGCTTCTTGGGTCTGATGATTCTGATGTTCCCCAACGACGAAGTCAGCTTCCTGGCGGTAGGGAACGTGATACGCTAATCAAAATGGCGCGAAATTGGATTAGGTATCCCCTTAAAAATTCCCCGCGCATAATTTTTGAGACTTTCTCTCAATTCAATGAGCCAACACAGAGATTTGTGTTTGACGAAATGTGCAAATTCTTACGTGAAGCGATATCAAATGATGAGGTAAACGAGGTACCGATCGACGTAACTGAACTTCAGCTTCAGTTTTCGAGTGGTATTCTCGTGGGTAGCAATGTTCGACGTGCTATAGAACATCTTCTATCTTTTCATCCCACTGTGATACCTCGAGCATTGTTTAAAGATGAATCTGAGGAATGGATGGCAACGCCTGGTCAGTATCCCATGCGTGAAGTTCCACCAGTGTGGATGCCAGGTGATCCTGCTGCCAATCCTGCTATTCCGCCACACTTCCAGAGAGTTTGGATACATCTCCCATGGAAGCGATCAGAAGTTTTGCAGGTTAAGCAAACTTTGCCTGACCCCCGCAAAAATCCTGCAGGGTACTATAAAGAGTTGTCCCAATTAGTGGATGCTACGATTATGAATCTTGCCGACATCGACATGTTGTTCGGCAATGTCGTACCGCAACCGGTATGTGCGAAAATACGTCATGAAGATCATGCAGCTGAATTAGGCGGCGATTGGGCGGCACTTACAGCGGCTGACGGTTTGCAGGTTGGTGGGGCTAAGCCTGAGCAGTTAATTACGGCTTTGCCTCAGAGAATTATTACATTGATGAAGACACTTATGCCAGCAATGAAAGTTAACTGGGATAAACTGTCTGCCTGTAAGCAAAAGAAGGACGAGAGTGTCTCCGATTTCTTTACGAGATTTGAGGAGGCATTCATCGATCACAGTGGTCAAGATATGAGCACTGAGGGAGGTCAGAGGTTGTTTGTGAATAAATTTGTATCGAATTTGTTGCCTGAACTTAGCAACAAATTGAAAAATTCAGAGAGTTCCTGGGCCGTTTCTACCTCTGCTCAGATATTGGCCACGGCTCAATATTATGAAAATAGAGAGAAGGAGGAAAATGATCGTGCGGATAAAAAGACGAAAGATCTTGTTAGACGGGGACCTGGAGGGTCGGCCGAGGACAAGGGGAGAGGCCTCCGGTGAGGGCCGTCTCCAGCGATCGTACAGACAAGTAACTTCCCCCCCACAGATGGACACCACACAAAGATAAGGTTAACGCTCTTTATCTGCAGTTCTTGAAGTAAGGTAGTACGGTACAATGAGATCAGGACATGAGGATCCTCTCAATTCTAGTCTCTGGAAGGGAAAGGGGGTAGCGGGACAGTCTTGTTACCAATCTGGTATTGAGATGAGACGATGGGTAGCTCACAATCCTCGAGCTCGGCGTTCGGGAAGGTCGGGCCGCGGCAGCGCCAGCAGGTCCCGAGGAGGTCGTAGGTAGCAACGGGCCGCGGCAGCGCCAGCAGGTCCCGACGAAGATGGTGGTTGCAAGAGGCCGCGGCAGCGCCAGCAGGTCCCCACGAGGATGAAGGTTGCAACGGGCCGCGGCAGCGCCAGCAGGTCCCACGAGGATGAAGGTTGCAGAAGGCCGCGGCAGCGCCAGCAGGCAGGACGACAGTTCACAAGGCAGGGCTGCGGCAGTGCCAGCAGTCCGTCAAGGATGAGTTCTTCACGGTGTCTCTCGACTCCAGGATACAACTGCCTTCCTGCTCTGGAGCTGCCTCAGTTATAGGTCTGGCGCCCTTTGATGTCCGGACCCTCGCACTTGGAGGTCGGGAGGTCCGGGATGAGGGAGTCCAGACACCCAGCGGGGGGTTGAGCCAGCGCCCGGGGAGTCTGGGGGCGATCGGCACCTGGCGGGGGAGAGCCATCGACACTTCTTTCTCCCATTGACCTGCCAAGTGGTCCGTTCACCTCCTGGGTGGATGGTGGTGCCGGGATGTCGGGGCCTGGCCAGGCCCAGGGTTGGGGTCGAGCTGAGGCCACGCGGCCTCGTGGTGCAGTGTCCAAGATGGCGGCTGGGCCGGGCAATGGTGCTGACGGTGGCCCGGGCCAGTGATACAGAGATATCCGGGAGCAGGCGTCCCGTAGGGGACGGGTTGTGGGTTGCTTCTGTGGGTAGCACCTGGAGAGCCGGTGTCTGGGCCCTGTCATGCGGGGAGGGAGCGAGCCCTTCATGGGGCCTGTCCAACAGATCTCAAAACAAAAGTTCTGTTACAGCAAGCGTATCCTCCGCGCTCAAATCAAAATGATTCTCAGCAGCGGAATAGATCACAATCGCAATCCGCTAGGTCACAGTCGCGGAATGACTCTTCTTCGCAGAGATCTATGCTTGGGTACAATCAATGTGCCTATTGTAGAGGTGAGGGTCATTTGAAATTTGATTGTCCGGTTTTGCGCGATCGAAATAATGGTAATTCGTCTAGAGGAGGTCAGAGTGGTCCTCAACAGGCTTCTCGAGGTAGAGGTCGTGGTGTTACTCAGAATCAAAATGAGCGTTCTAACAATTCCTCTGATTCCAATAATTGTTTTGATCAGCGTGGTTCATCGTCAGGTAGATCCGCACAGTACCATGTGGGCAATTTTTACATCGAACAGGGTACTGATGACGGTAACTACTAGGACAGCCACAGACAAAGAGAGGGAGTAGTATCAGTTCCGGTTGATCAGAGAGGGCCTTACGTCGCTGTTGCCACATCGGGCGTAGTTGAGCCTTTTCTGTTGGACACTGGTGCAGCGAAAAGTTCTATCCTGCATTCGAAACTCCCTGGCGCACCTTTGTCTGGCTTAACAAATGTTTCCGTTGGATTCTCTGGCGCCCCTGTTAGCAATCCGGTCTCTCGCCCTTTGCCCCTTACAATTGGGCCTTGTGAGCTGAAAGCTCCTTTGATTTTGACTACTGGTTGTGGTGAGAATCTTTTGGGCCTGGATTTGCTGAAACGTTTATATGCGACTTTGTATTGTTCTCCTGCGGGAGTGGAGCTTACGTTGGGTCAGAGAGTGATCTCTCCCATGTACTTGTCATCTGATAAGCTCCCACCGGAATTGAGTTCTCTTCCTGCATCTTTGTGGGCAACAGGTCCCAATGACGTGGGCCTGCTTGACATCTCCCCTTATGTTGTTCAATTGAAATCGAATGTGCGATTACCACGTATTCCCCAGTATCGTATCTCCCTTGATGGTGAGCGAGCGTTGTTAGCGATCATCTATGACTTGATCGAGAAAGATGTAATCGAGGAGACTCGGGGAAACGTGTGTAATAGTCCTGTGTTACCTATTCTAAAATGCACTGATCCATCTAAGCCTCCTGTTTACCGTTTTGTCATTGATTTGCGGGAGGTGAACAAAATTGTGATTCCTCAGTTCCCTGTGGTGCCTGACATTACGGCTTTACTGACTCTGATTCCAGCATCTGCTTCTTGTTTCTCAGTGATCGATCTGAAGAATGCTTTCTTTAGCATTCCGATTGCTGAGGAAAGCAGGGACCTATTCGGTTTCTCTTTAGGTGGTCGCAGCTTTAGCTTTAAACGCGCTCCTCAGGGCTACTGTGAGAGTCCATCGATATACAGCCAAGCCCTGAAGAGTCAACTTGATGCGTTTGTGTTACCGGCTGGTGCGGCCTTGATCCAATACGTTGATGACTTATTGGTGGCTGCGGACACACGAATCATCTGCAAGACTGCTACGGTGTCTTTGTTACAGCATCTCTGTGACTTACATCACAAGGTGTCACCTTCTAAAACTGCAATATTGTTGCCAAGAAGTAACCTATCTAGGTCACTTATTGTCAAAGGAGGGAAGAAGGTTGACCCCAGAGAGAATTGCAGCTATCGCTCGAATGACTGTGCCAACAACTCAGAGAGATGTGCGTGCCTTTCTAGGTATCACGTCATACTGCAGGCAATGGATTCCAAATTTTTCATTGCTAGCGAAACCATTGGTAGCCCTCACGTGCAAGGATGTTCCATCTCCTTTGCCATGGACGGAAGAATGTCAGAAGAGTTTTTCTGAACTGCGTGATTCGTTGTGTTCGGTCCCTGTGTTAGGTACTCCTGACTACAGCAAGCCGTTTACGCTATACGTTCACGAGAGGGAAGGTTGTGCGTTGAGTGTTTTGACGCAGCAATTTGGTGGTAAGCAGCGTCCATGTGCATATTTTTCCTCGAACTTGGACCCAGTAGCTAGAGCATGGCCGAGTTGTCTAAGAGCAACAGCGGCAGCTGCGGTGTCCATTCGACAATCTGCAGGATTGGTCATGGATAATATGCTTACGGTGATGGTTCCACATGCAGTTGACACTCTCTTAAATCGTACGAAAACCCAACACTTGACGAGCGCAAGGTTGTCTGGTTACGAGTTGACGCTTTTGGCAAGTCATATTCAAATAAAGCGCTGCAATGTCCTAAACCCGGCGACGTTGTTGCCAACCAATATGGAATCAGACGAGGTACCACCACATGATTGTTATTTGCGAACTGAGGAGGAAACGAAGGGTCGTGTTGACCTAAAATACACTCCATTGGAAGATCCCGATGGTACTTTGTATGTGGACGGTTCGTGTTTTAAGTTGCCGAATGGTGATGTGACGACTGCGTATGCTGTGGTAACGTTGAGTACGGTTGTGGAAACTGCGAGATTGAATCAGAACTCTGCGCAGGCGGCAGAGTTAATTGCATTGACGAGAGCGTGTGTTTTGTCGAAAGGAAAGCGGGTGAATGTGTTTACCGACAGCCAATATGCTTTTGGCGTCGCACATAGTTTTGGTCGATTGTGGCGAGAGAGAGGCTTTATGACATCGCATGGCGCGAAAATCCAACACGGACAGCTCGTGAACGATCTTTTAGACGCACTTACATTGCCCAAGCAGGTGGCGATTATTAAATGTAGTGCCCACCGTAAGGTGACGGATGATGTTGGTCGTGGTAATGCGTTTGCTGATGAGATTGCTAAGGAGACTGCTAGAAATCTTGCAACCAGAATGTATGTGACGAGTTCGGTAAGGTGGCCTGCAGAAACTGGTATGTGTGAGGATACTGTTGAAAGTGTGAAAGCGATTCAGAATGAGGCCACTGAAACTGAAAAAACTAAGTGGAAGGAGAGCACAGGAAAGTTGGATGCGAATGGATGTTGGATTGATCTGTCAGAGAATCGAAGATGGATGTTGCCAGATGCATATGTGCTAGCTGTTGTGACTATGGCGCACGGCTTGTCACATATTAGCGCGAAAGGTATCTAAGTTGTTGTCCCCTGTGTGGAAGAATGATGGTATCACTAAGTGTGCTGAGAGATTGGTTAAGAATTGCATGGTATGTATGATGTACAATCCCGGCAAGGCCACTCCTACACCCCCTGGCCATTTTGCTCCTCCTACATGTCCCTTTGAGGTAATCCAACTGGACTTCATCCATATGGAGCGATGTAATAACCTGAAGTACGTTTTAGTTGTGGTTTGCGCATTCTCCCGATGGATCGAAGCCTATCCTCTCAAAGACAATACTGCCCTGTCTACAGCGAAAGTCCTACTGAAGGAATACTTTCCTCGGTATGGAATGCCACGGATTGTATGGTCTGATAATGGAAGTGAGTTTGTGGGGAGTGTGATGAAGAGTGTGTGTAAGGGCCTTGGAATTACACAAAAATTCCACAGCGCCAATCATCCCCAGTCAGCAGGTTTGGTTGAAGGGTACAATGGTACTCTAAAATTAAAACTCGCAAAGATTCAGGCTACGACTGGTTTGTCGTGGCCTGATGCTTTGCCTCTGGCTCTTTTGTCGACTAGGGCGACTGTGCACTCTCGAGTAGGGCTCAGCCCATATGAGATTGTGTTCGGCCGTCCTGCAAATATTTGAGGGGTTCCTAGACCCAGGTCTTTCGAAAGTCTTGAATACCCAATGTTAATTGATTATCTTCATGATCTGACTGCTAAACTGAGGTTAATTCATCAACAGGTCTTTGAAGCACTGCCGGCACAGACGGAGGGTCCTGGCCACCGGCTCCAACCGGGAGACTGGGTGGTGTCGAGAAATTTTGGCCGGAAGTGAAACCTCGAGCCGAGGTTTGTGGGACCCTTCCAGGTGCTACTCACCACGAGAACTGCAGTTCGTTTGGAGGGCCGCAAGCATTGGGTGCACGCCACCCACACCAAAAAGGTACCAATACCTTTACCAGCGGACTCGTGGGTGAGGACTGGCATCGCCGCAACAGAGACAGAAACTCCGGTGAACTTTGTGCCGTTCAGTGACGCTCAGCCTGTGGGAGATACTTCAGTGCAATCAGATAACTTTGTTGAACCTTTGCCATTGGAGAATTCAAGACTTGAACTATCGTCTGACCGACAGGACTCTGTTCCACAATCTGAACAATTTTTTGAAGAGCAGACTCGTCCTGGAAGAAGCAGATATTTTCTTCGTTTCAATACCAGAGACTAATAAATCATTTTTGCTTTTCCCTTTTTGAAATTCACGTTACCCCCATTATCATCTTGAACATTTTTGAATAATTGTGGTTTCTATTAATTTTTGAGTTCTTTTCCACGTGTGTGTTTTTCCACAGCTAGGAGATTTTGTATATATTGTTTGATTAAAAAAACCTTACATCCGGGTTGACCGTAGGGCCGTGCGGGTACTTCCTTCTGTTTAGTAGGTTTCTGACACTAGGTCGGAGGCCGTCGATTCCTAGGAACTCCTGGGGATTGACAATTGCTACACAGAACGAAGTGCGTCAAGAACGTTGCGGACGGTTTTTAGAGGATGGAATTCTCAAAGTTGTCGGAAGTGGAGAAAACTCAAGCGCAAAGATCATTACTGCACAGGGTTGTACGTACCAAATGCTTTCTCTTTCAGGTGTTCCTACTGTTCCTAACTGTTTCCATGTTACTGGTGGGTGGGGTATATTATGGAATACAATCGTTTTTGCCCTCTGCTTCACCTACCCTTTCCTCTGAACCAAAACCTACTCCCACTGTTTCTCCTCATTCTTTTCACCTTTTACCTCAACACGAGCAGGTTAGACGTGCGGAATTCATGAACAACTCCTTTGTCCAGCTCCTTCATCAACATCAGTTGGTGATGAACACTACCAATTGTTGGGTGTGTGGTTTAATGCCACATACCACTGATAGGGGAATTCCGTACTTGGTCCTTCCTTACAGTTCCCAGGGTTCAGCTCGAGCATTCCAAACAATGTTTCGTAGCGCACTAGATTCCTACCCCCATCGAGAGCCACGCACTGCAGATCATGATCCTGGCCCGTACCACAAGCCTTTGGCAAGAGCGATTGCCGATTTAGATAGGGATATCTTCGACGCATCGCTTATCCCAGAGGAAGAGGTGCGAGCATACAGAGATCTGAGTGAGGCTGAGTACAGCATGTCAGTGGGTGATCGGCTGCTTAAAAGCTCGTCTCCGATCTGGATCGTACCCCATCTCGGTAATTTCTGTCTGAAAGGTCTTGGCCGAAGCCCGCGAGCTCAGCTTGGGAGGAGTGCCTGTACTGAAACGTATGTTTTACCGACGGCCTCTTCCCCTGTTCTTCTGACTGCCAAGGGTACATACTTTGTTTGTTACGACAGCGCATATACATGGTTGCCTCGTGACTTCTCAGGCACCTGTTATATTGCGAATCTGTTGCCGTCGACCTTTACTGTTGGGTCGGATTATCACAAGACCAGAGTTGTGAGAGGCGTGATTAGCGAAGAGGACACTGCCGGTCAAGAAGCAGGAGACTTCTTTAAGGGTTTCTTGCCATTTTGGGGACCTATGATCAATAGTAGGAACCTGAGACAGTTGACTCGAGTGGTGGAATCGACCGCTAATATCACTGCAAGTGCCCTTGGTAACATCACAGCAGAGCTTCAGGCTGACAGGCTTATGACGTTACAAAACCGTATGGTTTTAGATGTTGTCCTTGCAGATAGAGGTGGAGTATGTAAGGTGATCCATTCGAGTTGCTGCATTTTCATTCCTGATAACGCTCCAACTGTCTATCAAGCCATCTCGAAGTTGCATAAGATCTACGAGTCCATACACGTGGACGTAGGTGATTGGACGTTACTAGGGTGGTTTTGGGGCTTGATGTCGACGTGGGGTTGGAAAATTCTGATGATCATTGGGGTTGTTGTAGCATTTCTGTTCACGTGTTGTCTTTGTGTACAGTGTGGTCCTGCCTTATGTGGCCTCTGCGCCACAACGTGTATAAGACGGCCACCTGTTACCAAGGAAGCACTGATGGATAGAATAATGTTGCAGCAACATCTGGACGGTCTGATGAATATCGAGATCGATTCTGATATCGACTAGTGCTTGCCTACATGAGGGCAAAAGGAGCGTCTGAGGTTCCGTGACAATTGTAAGTGGTGTTTTCGACTCACTCGAATATGGTCGAGTTTGGTATCTATGAACCGCAAATGACGAGTTTAGTGGGTGTACGCGTTTTCGCTATGCTAACCTAAACCGTTCGTCTGTTTCGTGGGTTTCTTCATCTGAACCCACGGGTTCCATTTTAGATACGGCATCCATTTTGTTTCTTGCCCTCAAGTAGCCAGCGAACGGACACTGTCCGCTTCGTGACCCTGGGATTCCCAAACTCTTGCGGAAGACATGTGTTCCTTTGAGGGTGTCTTTATGACGAGGGGGATGACACTGCAAAGGCAGATGGCCCCGCTCAAGGCTCATCTTGCCGTGCCGGTCTATTGTTGCAGCCGTGCATTCATTAGGCGCGTCTCCTTTTATCCCTGCAATCGTGTTTCCGATATCACCTCCTTACACTCTTTTCAATCTGTTGACTATCTTTGTCTTCCTTTGCACCTGTTTCTGACTCTTCCTTAACTCGTTTACAGCCGGAATGGAATGCACTAATGGTGGGAAGATGTACTTTTACAGTTGCGAACCGGCGATGTTACTGTAATTATGTTCCGGGACCTTGAATACATGAAAGCGACCCCCTATGAAATTTACTGTGGGAACTGGGTTGTAACCTTTTGTTTGCCATGTTGTTCTATGACGAAAAACTGTATAAAAGGAGCGATCCACAGATGCAATTTGAAGCAGTCTCCTAGAACCTACATGCGTTGTACTTCTTGTGACTTCTGTGTTCCCTGCAGTAAATAAACCTTGATCTTTGACGCCGAAGGAAGTGTCCCGTGTCTCTGTCATTTGTACGCCGGAACAGGTAACCCACGAAGGTTTCAGGTGTTGTCCCTGGCACCGCTGGGTCTTAGAAAAACCCAGTCCTTCAGTGTGAAGTCAGAGGGATACGAACATGAGGAATCTTGTGCCCAACTCAAAAGGCCCACTTACAAAGCATGTGAATCCTTGTTTCAGTTACTCACCTGTAAATTGGAGTTGCTTTGCATCGTGAGTTTTCACAGAATCCACAGTTGCCTAATCTCAGGGAACATAATATGTACAGATAAAATAGTGACTATCCTGTAGAGTACTTCACACAAACATAAATTGTATTCAAAATAATGTACATGAAAGGTTCCTCGAACTCAGAGAGCAAGATTGCTCAGGGCTTCCTCTATGAGGCATCTGTGTCCTAAGGGGACTTTTTACCAGCCCTGATTATGCATGACTTTGGGTACATTAAGAAAATTAACAACGTACTCTAGTCGTAACGTATACTACTTTGCACAGAGGTAGTCTTATATATTCATCCTATGAATTTAATCCTCTCATGGGGCATCGCCAAACATCATTTGTGCTTATTTTATTGATCCAATTTGGCATATCCTGCTTGCTTGTAATTTATGCCTGTTTGTTACGTCATGCTAGTGTTACATCATGTCCATTTGTTATTCCGTGCATGCACGTTACAAAATGCTAGTTTGTTATATCATGCGCATTTGTTACATTATGTATTATTGTTGCTTCGTGTTTGCTGTTACATGGTGCCAATAGATAGGGTAGGGTCAAATTTTCTGCTTTCATTTGCTTGGTCATCTCCATAGGGTGGCAGCAAGTTCTGTGGATGCATTGATTTACCTTGGCAGAGATGTTCATTATTACATCATGGCTGAATATCTTGACATTTCCCCTTGTAAGGGTTGGCAGACTGTGTCCAAATAAACTGCGAAGAGCATACATTTTATTTCCTTTCAGAATTGGGTAAGCAATAGGATGCTGTTCCAGACTCTGTGGCTTACAATGTGAGACATTCCAACACCTTCACCCACATGTAAAGTTGTGGTGTGGCAAAAAGGCAGTTATTCGTTGAGTAGAATGTTCCACTGGGAAGGTAGAAGATGAATGTGCTATACTGGTATTGGGTGCTGTGCCTGCTGTACATTTTAGGTGGAGTTTTTAACTTTGAATCTTGTGCTTATGGGGAGTTTCTCATGTCTTAAATGACAGGTGCTACGTATGTCTTCATTCCAACTCTGACCTTAATCCCAAATTAAATGGTAACAGGAGATACCGATCAAATGGGGATCTCTAATAATGCGGGAAACTGCACTCTTGTCCCCCAGCTTTTCACCTGGTAAAAAGCAGGCAAAATGTGCTGGTTGGAAAGGACCTAAAATGAGGAATTACAGTTAGAATTGGTTGTGGAAGGGCTAATTTACCCATCAAAATCATCATTTCAACTTGAAATATCTCCGTATTCAATCACTGTGGATTTTCTAATGCCCAATGTTTCAGTAACTCAGGTGTGGGAATACTGATCCAATATTGCTAATGTCTTTAAATGTGAACCATGCTATCTTTTTATCAGGCGAGTTGCTTGCTTTGCTATAGAACTTAAAACCTTCCCTCAGCTCAGGTGATATTCCTGAGACTGACATACAGAGACCAATGCCATACAAGCGCTTCCATTCTTTCATTCAGAGGGGTTTCACAAAGCACATGTTCCGATCAGCCATCAAATCAGCCTCTGATTACAAACTAGTACGTTTGAAAAGTGATCTCAGGGAAAAGTGGGCATCTAAACAGAAGTTTGGATTCGTGCTCTTGATTGAATACCTCACAATATAGATTAAGGGAAAATGAAGTTGGGGAAGAGAAAATACAAGAGTACTGGTCATGATGGTTCCACGTGACTTACCCCAATCCAGGGCAGAGGAAGCTTTAATGAGTCCAGACATCAACCAGGATACCAGTTCTGATCCTCAGGATGCCAAGGAGCAAAACACTCTGCAGACAACTGCAGACAAATGTTATGGCAAACAACATACAAACAAAAAATAACAAACCGCGTATAAACCTTCTTGGAGCCAGGATTAACGGAAAAGAAAACAGAGCAAGGGAGAAAGCAAGGTGGGGAAACGTAAGGCGGGATGAACTGAACCTAAAGAGGAGCAGGAGCTAATACAATTATAAATTGTTGCCAGGCATAGATACCTATGTGCAGTGCAGATATTTATGTGTGCTCCTGGGATTACCTAGAAATCACTTCTCAATCTTGTAAATTCCCTCCCATGCTGTGCAAAACGGTCTAATCTTTCCCAAATGCCATTGCCCAGTCGTTTCCCAGTCTGAATTGATTGATTCTGTGTGTGATACAATGATGGTGTAGCTGCTTATGGAGAGTGCAAACAGGCCACTGACTGAGAGGATGTCACAGTGTACCCTTCCTGGATCTTTATTAGAGGACATCCAACATTTCTGGGGTGACAGTGGTTTTCTGGGGTGACAGTGGTTATCCGTAATCTCCATCACATGGTGTTCTTAACCATACTAGAAAACACCTTGTTTTTTTGCTCTCGCTGCTCCAATCATGCTTTTTTCTGGATGATAGTGACTTCTGAATCTTTCCTCTGAGCAGTCCAAATATGTCTGCGGTGAAGGTGTATAGTGTTCATGGAGTTGGGGAGTTGAGTCTGCATTATTTTCTGGAATTCCTTTGTCTTGGATCCCTTAAGTTGTATGCTTATTTTTAGAAAACCTCTGTATGAGTTGCTGAGCACTCCATGTAACAGGTTGGCAAATTGGTATTTTAATCTAATGGTATTAAAATGCCCACTGAAAGTGAGTGGCAAATCTATTTATATCCAAGGTACTTAATCATGGAAATCCTAAATTCTTGACAGACCATTGCATGTTTTTAGGTTTCAACTGCAGACAGCTTAAGCAGCCGAGGAGACATATTTTTTCCGTATATAAAGAGTGGGTTTTGTGCTGGTCCTTTGTTAATGACTGGCTATTTTTTTACTACCTCACTTATCTGCCCCTTATGCGATGGTTTTTGCATCTAATATTGTGTTTTCCCTCCCCAGGAGCATTCTTGTCTCACATTGTTTGTCCTTCCACTATGTAGGTACTTTCAGTACTTGAAGTGAGTGCATGTCTTTTTATTCTCTCCACTGTGTGCTGCTTTTTCCTTCAAATTCGCCTGTACTCTTCAAACTTGTATCTTGCTTCTCTTCCCGTCCCATCCCTCATAGCTTTTTTATTTTCATTGTTTTTTATTTAAAACCACAGTCCACTAAGGCACACATGAACTGTCCACTCCCCCTCCTACATGACCTTCCTGAGTTCAGCCCTCTGGAGGCCAAACTCCTGCTAGGCTCAATGGGAAAGGGTGGGATGTCCTAAATTTACAAATCTTTGATTCTCAACACACTTGACAGGTTTTCCTACCTTAAACACAAATGGGAGGGGTGATTAGTACCCGGGACAATGAGGGCTGCAGGGATGCCCTAATGTCCCCCCTCACATTTGCCATCTCATTACGGCTACGCATCATACACCTGAACTGCCTACATAACACATATTACAGCCCAGCAGGCTTTGGCACTCGGGGAACCTTCCATCCACCAGATGTCACAGCTGTGCGTCACCATTGGCCGACTTTTGCCATATGGTATGGTCCTGTCCCGCAATTGTGCCTTGTTGGCAGTCCATCTAGCCCATAAGGCTAACCTTGAATTACCCTGAGAGTGTCACTTAAGGAAAACATGGGGCCAGGCAAGCGGAACGCAGCCTGGTAGGCCTAGCCACACTCCTGCCAAAGAGAGACATAGTATGTAACTGGACCCATAAATTGCCTAAACTGGATAGAGGAGCGGATGTCTAGAACCAGGGGATGGCCCCATAAACATGCGAAGATCTGGGGGGCCTGGTGGAGTTTTTCTGAGTTGACGTGCTGTGCAGGGACGAGTGATGGATTTGCCACTGTTCTTTATTCTGTGGTGGTGTATGACCTTCTACTGTGAACAATGGCTGGTGATGTGGGTTGGACCGTAACTGTTATCGTGCCATGCAAAATTCAATAAAGTTTGTTATAAAACCAGAGCCGACTCTGATCTGTGGAGCCCCCCCCTTTCTCTCGCTGCTCCGCAGTGTTTATTTTCCTCTCCACTGATAGCCCACTCTACTGTTGCTCCCATACTTCCAACTATTCTTTTTATATATGTATATAATTTGTTTATTTATTTAATTTGAGGGACTAGCAGCTTCCATTTCCTGCTCGGGTGCTCCTTTTTAAAAAAATTGTTTTTATTTATAACTCCAAAATGGGTGTCTGCCATCTTAGAATGGTATATGAATTTATTTATAAAAACTTTAGCATGTTATTTCATTATGTAAAAATGCTCACAATAATACGAAATACAACAATTCTGTACTTAATCACATTGGATTTTGAGGTTTATTTCTCGTTTTTTGTAGCTATTTTCTGTAGAAAAAATTTAACCCGAAGGAACTTAAGAGGGTTCCACAAACTACATTTTTTGAAATATCTACACACTGCTTCAGCTATCTGTTGCCAAGCCAATCTATGGGATGGGATGGAGACATAAAGTCAGCTTTGGATCCACCCCTACCTCGTACTTTTTTGCGGGTACTTTCTTTTCTGTCGCTCTTCTCTGATCCTGTTTCAATACCTTTCCTTGCTATTCTTATGTTTGTCCTACTAAGGAGCATTTCTGCCTTAACGTGTTTTGATTTGATGAATGTGTTCTTCCACTGCTGAAAGAATACAGTGCTATTTTCTCTCGGCGTTTGTTTTTTATACTTCCCTGCTCTGTTTTTTTAAAAATCCCACCACTTCAACCAGCAGTCATTTGTTCCCTCAGGCACCCAGCTCTCACCACTACACACTGATGTACTGCCGGGCGACCATTTTAAAAAGATTTGAAAGCTCTCGGAGATGACCACTGGTGCATGAGGTTATGTGCCCAGTAGCTATCTTGTTGTGACTTTTCTTAAACGATGCAAACCATTCTAGGATGTCCAGCTTGTATGTTATCATACATATATAGTGGCCATATTGAAATGGATTTTCTTTTAGTTAAAGAACATTAATTCCAAGATGACCACCGTGCATGTATGATGGCAGTCTTGTAACGGGTTTCTTTCACGTGAAAAATATAAAAGAGGGCCGCCTTGCGTGCACACATGCATGGGGGCCGCTTCAGAAACTTTTTTCTTTTATTTTAAGAAAATTCAGTCCAAGATGCCGCCGTGCCTGGGCACACACATATTTTTTATGTTTACTTTGCGAAAAAATCATTACAAAATGGCTACCGAGCATGTGTTCATGTGTCACCCGTTTTTAATTGATTTTTCTTAAACTGAAAGAAAGCCCATTCTGAGATTCACCAAAACCAGGATATGATGGGGTAGAGGAGTGAGAAAAGAGAAATGGGACAGAGGTAGGCAGCACAGTGGGAAGTTCATCCTTTCATTATCGATGGTAGACATATTTGCCTTGCATTTCATGCATTTACAATTTGAGACACAAGGATGTTAAGATATTGTCCAGAATCACATCGGTCAAGTGCTTTAGCCTCAATTAGAGCCCTGGTCTCGGCACTGCAAGGTAAGCTACAAAGCCAGGGGACCAAATCTTTTGTTTGTTTGGTTAGGAAGCATCCAGTGGTGGGCTAGGAAGACCTAGAAATATGTCTTAACTTTGCTTACAGCCATCACCTAAACCTTTGATACTTTATATCCTCTTCATGAAGAGAATAGTGAGTTCTTAAAACAGCCAATGTAGAACATCGGTGAAGATGTCTATATTAAAATAATTATGACTAACTTTGCTGCAGTTTGCTTGAAAAGACCTTTGTAATATGTCCTGCTATCGAAGTCCATTTAGTATCGTAGTGCAAGAGATTAAAAAGAACTCCATTATAAACGGTATTTACTAGTTGTGTGTTTTACCCATTATATACATATTATGTATATTTGGTTGTTTTTCACTCTAGTAATTTGTACGCTGTAACTAGTGATTTGCGTCCAGACTTGATATTAAAAAAGTCCATTAACCTCCTGTCTCTAAATACTAGGCATCTGAGATTTACTTGAGATCACCTACTGCAGGACTCTTAATGCATTTAGCTTTCAGAGAGACCGAATTTGAAGCCTGATACATTGCTGTTGCATACACTCAGTGGGTGGATTCTTAAGAATAGAAGAATGGCCCATATTCTGAGGTATTAATAGACCCACCATGTGCATCCCATTTAATTACTGCCCAACTCGCTGTTTGTCTTGTGTTGTTTATTTGTGTATGGACATAGTTTAATCGTCAGATTATTCTAAACATCCTTCCTTCTTTTGTAGTATGTGAGATACCTGATACTATAAGTATGTAAAACACTATGGAGCATGTAGTGGTGGTTCTTGAACAAGAAACTTTACTCTGGCACTAATTTCAATATTTTATCAGTTTTGTACCTAGTTGTCTCCCGTATTGATTTACCTCCAAAATCTTCGTCCATCAAGTCGTTGTTTGTCCTTTGTGCAATACTGAAAATCGAATCTGATTTTACAGCCCCTTTTACACATGGCCTAATGCTACAATGCTCCAGGCACATCAAACCCAGCGTCGGCTCATCCGTTATGGTGGAGGAGCGTCGCCCACCCCCGCCAGCAGATACAAAACTTGTAAAATACAAAGATCTCAACACAGGCTTCTTATCACTTTATTTTTCGGCATAGGGGCGAGTCTAGGGGGCATGGCCATCGTGATGACAGGCATAGGAGGAGTGGTGGACACTGCTGCTTAGTGCGCATGTGGCCGGCAGTCTTAGGATGGCCAAACCGTCATGTACACTGAGCTGTCTCCAACCCTAGCTGCGTTGCTAGATTCGAGACAGCAGGCACAAGCTCCAGTCTCTCTGGTAGTGTAAATTCAGGGCACTCATGCCAGTCTGGGCGCTTAAGTTAGAGTACAACACAACAAATTGGCCAACAATGTACTCTTGTTAAGGGGTTTATTGAGCGCGACAGCTGCCCCAGCAAAGGGGGCGTCCCGGCGCTAAGAACCCAAAGCACAACTTACCGGGGTGGGGGGGGAGGGAGAAAAGGGACCTACCGACCTGAAAAGAGGTGAGTTTTAACTGCTTTGCGGAAGGTGAATAGGTTGTCGATACAGCGGATATGGAAGGGTAGGGCGTTCCATAGTTTTGCCGCCCGAAGTCTGAAAGAGCGACCTCCGATGCGGCTGAATTTAGTGCGCAGGACCACAACTAAGTGTTGACCAGTAGAGCGCCGATTGCGTCGGGGGGTGTATGGAGTAAGCAGTGATCGAAGGAGTTCTGGGCCCTCAGCATTCAAAATTTTAAAAGCAGTGGTAAGGGCCTTAAATTGAATACGGGCTTCCACCGGGAGCCAGTGGAGTCTCTGGATAGTGCCTCTCACGGAGCACCTTCTGGGAAGGCCAACAATAGCCCTGGCCGCAGAGTTCTGTATACGCTGGAGCCGAGTTGTTTCGGCTTTGTTAGCGCCTAGTAGTAGTACGCTCGCATAGTCCAGTCGGGACAGGATAGTGGCTTGGACTATGAGCTGCCGTGTTTTGGAATCAAAGAAGCCTAGAATGGGATTAAGGCTTCTCAGCAGCCCAATGCAGTTGGCAGCTACCTTTTTGGTATGGGTTTGGTAGCTCGGTGCAGAATCCAGTCAAACGCCTAAGTTTTTGACCAGGGATTTGGGTGGGGGGGTGGGCCCCAGCAGGGGGGGCCACCATTGGCTGCTCCAGTGGTTGGGGTTCTTACCTAAAAGTAGAACCTCGGTTTTTTCTGCATTCAGCTGAAGGCAGTTTTCAGTCATCCAGGCGGCAACAGCGGCCAACCCCTCTCTAAATTTTGTAGCCGATGTAGAGGGCATTTCAGTGAGGGTGATAACTAGCTGTGTGTCGTCGGCATACGACACCAGCGTGAGGTCCCATTCTTTGGCCACTGTCGTCAGGGGCTGCATGTATAAATTGAAGAGGGACGGGCTGAGGGCGGAACCCTGTGGAACTCCTTGGCAAATGGCATGAGAGTGGGAGGTGAATGGCGGAGCTGACACCCGAAAGGATCTGTTCGTGAGGGTATAGATACTTCTCACCCTACCTCTGTTAAATAAAGATTTGTGCGCTAAAATAAAACCTTATTCTTTTACCTCAAAGCCAACCCATGAAATATTCACAGTAAGTAGGTGCTTCTCCTGTATTGTGTCTTTAGTGTTCCAGTTTAATTACTGAATTTATTTATTTATTTATTTATAGAGTTTTGTATAGCGCGGACAAGACCCGTGGGTATCAGAGCGCTTAACATAGAAAACATAGAAAAACATAAGAAAACATAAGAAAACATAAGAAAAAGATTATAAATTGCAGATTGTCCTTATAGTAGTAAATTATGATAGACACACATATATGAGGTAGTAGGCGATATGCTATCAGGGTGATTAAATAAATATATTCCTAACGCCTGTGATATTAGCCATAGGAGGTGCATAGGCTTGGCCTATGTCACAGTCATATCGTCGGGTTCTGTGAGGTAGGGTTACATAATATTATCAGTGCAATTCCATGAGTAATCGGCAATAAGAGTTGGTGTGGTGTTTTGTGGTTTAACCATTATACATAGCCAAACAGAAGTGGCTACTTCTGCCTTAATGTATGCGCGTAGGGTGTCAGAACTTGCTGTTACCCTACTTCGAGGTGGGCAATCCTCAGGGTTTGTGGTGACAGTTCTATGTGATGGTCTGCTTGTCCTACTTTTGGCGCAGTGACCCGAACTGGCTTTCCATGTACAGAACTGCCATACCAGCATGGCGTTCTGGGAAGGGAAATCAATGCATGCACTGACTGAATAAGACAAAACTACCTGCGAATCAGGACCGTTGTTTTTCAAGAACAAAATCCATGCTTTGTGAGTTTGTTATTGGAATACAAGCAGAACTTGAGAGCAATGCCAAAACCGCATGTTACCTGCTTACTGTTGCCCCCAACCTAGACAGGAGCCCCCAGAGTAGCGTCTCCACTGTAGGTGGGTCTTTGCCAGGGAGGGAAGAGGGGTCTTGGCCTCTGCTGACCTGTCAGGCAGTCCGCCAATGGCTAAATGTGGCCCTAAGTCATCTAATGTGGATGGACACCGGTCATTTATTTCAGTCAATTCATTCGCGGGATAAGATTTACTTCTCACACAACCAGTACCCTCTGTTTTCCTTGCATTAAAATCCACTAACTACACAATTTATTCAATCCTTTTGCTTTAGTGCCCTATTTTAAATCGTAACATAGACAAGCCTTTGTTCACGTGAAATTCTGAAGAGCAGCTGTCCAACACGTTGCAGCAGACAAAACAGACTTATAAAAGAGCATCTTAAAAGTAAACAATTTTTATAATAAGTAATAACGAAAGCACCATCCGCTCACAGACTCATGCATAAACTCTTATCTAGGTCTAAAATTCAGATGTATGACGGTACAACGCGTACCGTCACAACGCATACCTTTACCACGCGGCCGTTACAATGCAAGTCGTTACCACGACTTGCGTTGGGGGCGCGGATTTCGAATAGTATAAATTACTATTCTAACACCAGTCCCCGTGGACCCTAGGGAAGGTGTTGGGATAGTAAATTAACTATTTTTAATCCTTTAGCGCCCTCCAGCGCAAGTCGTGGTAACGACTTGCGTTGTTACGGCCGCGTGGTAAAGGTACCGCGTTGTAAAAACTTCGTGGTAAACGATGTTTACCCTAAAATTCATTCAGATAAAAAATACGACCAGTAAATGTTTCCCTAACGTTAAATCTAGTTGGAAACGGAAGGAATAGAATTTATGATCAGTACTGAAAGTGCACTAGCATAGAAAACATTCTATTCGCCCCTCACGGCATATCTCACCATTCACAAGTATGGTTGCCACACTGCTTCATGCAGACAGGGCCCTGCATTGATCACCGTGGGTCTTTTCACTTAGTAAGTCTATGCCTTTTGGGGTGTAGTCTCAGTGTGCTTCAAATGAAGCAATTCGAATAATTGTTAATAGCAGTGGTCAAGGAAACACCTAAGGGTGAATGAACCCTGTCGTCCTGCTTAGATGGAACAATCCAGTTACACATTTACAAAAGCACCCTATGCGTAATTCACAAAGGTGCCATTTTCAGTTAGTAGCCTGAACAGCATGTCTAATGATCGACAGTTTGCTTGGGCCGTGTGTCTTCAGTGCAGCCTTCCTTTCCACTTCTGTATCCTAAACATGGAGATCAGCTGCATGCGAGTCCTGGGGCAGTGTGCTCTTCCTCGAGTGGCCTGACATGCGAAGCCCATGTTTGTGATTGCCCAGAGCCTGTTCTTTGGTCCCTGCCGAGGATGCTTGTCCTCGGCTCTGAGGTGCCGGGTTTTTAGAGACCCGGTGGTGCCAGGGGATCACACCCGAAGACCTCTAGGTTCTCCCTGTTCTGGACTTACAGAAACACGGAGTCTTCTAGGTGAAGTCAAAGATCGAGTTTATTGGCTGCAACCAAGTAACATGCGTCCTAGAAGTACGACAACACGGGCCGTAAGTTCTCAGGAGACTGTTCGTTTTTACAGAACCAGACTTCTCCTTATATACACAAATAACGGCTGCAGGCAAGAATTCTTAAGTTTACGATATGGCAATACAAATATTTCCACAATAATACAAAGAGCGAAGTCATGCTGGTCAGCACATATTTCAGATGTCCAGTTTGTGATGGATTTCCCCGCCAGATCCAGAACTCCCATCAGATATCGATGAAATGCCAATAAGGTCGAGCCCCCTCCCATCATAAAACTGGTCATAAACAAGAATCATGGACAGGTGTGTGTGTATGGAAAACAGGGTTTGTATGCAGTGAAAGGTTTATGACATGTTGTGCTTTGATGATATCGGGCTCGGCCACTGGGCGAGGAGCTGCCCAAACAGGCTTGGCTGGAGGCAGTGGAGTCAGCTCGGCCAGGTCATGGGGGAGTCAGCTACAAAGGACGTGTCCTTTTAGATCAAGTTCGGCTTTAATCGATTGACTTATATGAGGGCAAGCCATAAGATGGATGCCGTTTACAAAATGGAGTCTGCGGGTTCGAGACGCAAATCAAGATTTGAGGGTGTTAGCGTCGCTTAATCATGACGCAAATGCATGGGGATGATGTCCTAATCATTACCGGTTCGTAGATACCAAATTCGTCATGTTACGACGGTATTTTATAACACGAGTGTTGGACCCCGAGGCTGGTGAAACGGAGGGGTCCAGAATTGCAGTACCACAGACCCTCCTTTTGCCCTTATATAAGGCAATAACTCGCGCTAGTCAGAGTCCAAATCAGTATTGATGAATTCACGGAGATGCTGCTGTAGCATCATTCTGTTGCTCAGTTCGTCCCCTGACACAGGCTTCCTTACACATGAAGTGGCGCAGAGGCCACATATTGTAGGAGCGCACTGTACAAACAGGCAGAACATAAACAGAACGGCTAAGATCATCCCAATGAAGATCAGAGTTTTCCATCCCCAGGCAGAGATCAGTTCCCAGAACCACCCTAGCAGAGACCAATCCCCTTTCTCTGTGCGAAGGGAATCGGAGATTTTGTGTAATTTGGAGATGGCCTGGTACACTGTCGGAGCATTATTGGGGATGAAAATGCAGCAGCTAGATTGGATCACTCTACATACACCACCACGGTCTGCAAGTATGACATCTAGGGCAACTCGGTTTTGAAGGGTCATAAGTCGATCCGACTGAAGCTCAGCTGTCAGGTTGCTAAGGGCACCGGCTGTTTCAGTCACGGCGGACTCGACTATCCTCGTTAATTGTCAAATGTTCCTGCTGTTCACCATAGGCCCCCAAAATGGCAGAAAACCCTTTGCGAAGTCTCCAAATTCTTGACCCGCAGTGTCGTCTTGACTCCAACACCCCTAACTGTCCTTGTCCGATGGTAATCTGCGCCAGCCGTGTAGGTGGGTGGCAGCAGAAACGAGATGAAGCATGTGCCCGAGAAGTCGGCAGGCAACCAAGTGTATGCCTTGTCGTGGCAAATGAAGTATGTACCCTTAGCCGCCAAGAATGGAGGGGAAGTTTGGGAGGCAAACACGTATGTTTCCGTGCATATGCTCTTCCCCAATTGTGCTCCGGGATCCCTGCCAATGCCTTGCAGACATAAGTGACCACGGTGGGGTACTACCCAGACTGAGGATGATTTCTTTGATTTCTGGCTCTCACTTAATGAAATCCCATACTTGGTGATGTTCCACCTACTGTATGGGGTAAACTCATCTTTGGGAGTGGCTCTGATTGTGTCAATATCTCTACTCATGTTCTTGATTCCTGCTATTAATGCCTTGTTGTTTGAGTTCTCTCCCCGAACGTATGGTTCAAGGGAAAACAGGAACATGGTCTGGAAAGCCCACAAAGAACCGTAATAACTGAAGGGCAGGACGAAGTAAGGGATACCCTTATCGGTTGTGTGCGGCATGAGTCCACATATCCAACAGTTCGTGTTGTTCATAACAGATTGGTGCTGGTGTAGGAGTAAGACAGATTAATTATTTACAAATTCGAGTCTTCTGGCAGACTCGTGTTCAGGTAGGGGATGGAAGGAGTGTGTGGAATTAGTGGGAGAAGGTGCGAGTTGTGTGTTGTGTATGAATGGAACTCGAAAAATGGACAGAGCAAAGCTAGTCAAAAACACTATTATACTACACAACATTAGGATGCTTAACACTAGAAAACGTCTCTTTGCCATTATAGTGCATATTTTCTTTTCAAAACTCATGTATCTAGCAGATCTCTCGAATCCTGGAAACTCCATCCTCTGGTTGCTGCCCACGGTGGGTGGTTGCTTCTGCCAAGATGTGCGCTCCGTCCAGTCCGGGGTGATTCCCTCAGACTGACCAGAACCGTTGACCTAGGCGTCCCCGGCTGCACTCCTCAGACTTCAACCGTGGCCTTAGCAGCAGAACCGGATGGCGGTTCGAAAATCAAAAATGAGCTAGTTCCCCGGGAGAGAGAGAGCTGTGGAATCAAAAATAGTTCATGGAAAAAGGGAAGATCGCACTAGTTCGAGTATGTCAGTTCTTTGGTCTTGACCTTAGATTATATCGTTCCTTTCCAGGCACGGTGTGATCTTCAAACAGTGTTTCAGGTTTGGTGGTGTCCAACTGCAGCGATGGTGGCACAGATCCTTGCAGAATACAATCACTCTCTTTATCGGTATTAGTTCCTTTTAATCGTGCATCGCTGAAGGGGACAAAACGTGGTACAGATTCGGTCTCGGAGTCAGCGACTCCTTGCTGGACCCATCGGTCGTATGGAAGGGGCAACGGGACCCTTTTGCAATGGGCGCCGTGCACCCAATGTTTCTTTCCGTGGACACGTACTGCAGAGCGGGTCGATAGTAAAACCTGGAAAGGTCCGGTCCAGCGAGGCTCCTCGTTCTTAGTACGTCTGAAATTCCGAATCAGGATCCAGGAGCCGGGTTCGATAGTGTGGCCTGGATCGTCAGACGCAGGTGGAGAGGAGCTGTGGACCTGTTGATGTAAAGCATGCAGTTTAGTTGTCAATTCGTGCAAATAGTCAAACAGTACAGGGTGCTCGATTTCACTCATCCTCTTAGGCCTTGGCACACCCCAGATGTTAGCTGGGCGGCCGAACACTATCTCGTAAGGGCTAAGTCCTAATCTAGAATGGACAATCATCCTGGTAGACAGGAGTGCTAAAGGCAGGGCGTCTGGCCACTTGAGGCCTGTGCTGGCTTGGATCTTGGCCAGTTTCAATTTTAACGTGCCATTATAGCACTCTACTAATCCTGCCGATTGGGGGTGGTTTGCAGCGTGGAACTTCTGGCGGATGCCTAGACACTCACACACTCTCTTCATCACTCGTCCCACAAATTCACTTCTGTTATCACTCCAGACAATCCTAGGCATGCCGAATCTAGGGAAAAATTCCTTGACAAGGGCTTTGGCAGTTGACAATGCAGTGTTGTCCTTAAGGGGGTATGCTTCTATCCACCGGGAGAAGGCGCAAACGACAACAAGGACGTATTTCAGGTTATTGCACCTCTCCATGTGAATGAAGTCGAGTTGCAAGACCTCGAACGGATACGTTGGAGGTGCAAAATGACCAGCTGGGGTTGGTCTTCCTCTACCGGGATTGTGCTTCAAACACACCATACAGTTTCTGACCAGATTCTCTGCACATCTTGGGATACCACTATTCTGCCATACTGGGGCCAACAGCTTACATATTCCTTTCACACTGATGTGTGCCATTCCATGGGCCATCGTCACCACTGCGAGCACATAGGCGTTAGGTAACAACCATCGCTGATGTTCTGACAGTTTGACCCAACAACCATTTGCGTCTAACCTACCCTTGCTTTCTCTCCATTCATTCACCTCTTTCTCAGTCGCGTCAGATTGTATAGATTTCACGCTTTCGATGGTGTCCTCACACATACCCACATCAGGGGTCCATCTAGCAGGACCTACAACATACATCCGACTCATTGTGTTCCTTGCAGTCTCTTTCGCGACTTCGTCGGCAAATGCATTCCCTCGACCAACATCTCGGATCTTCCTATGCGCTCTACACTTCACAATCGCAACCTGTAGGGGCAAGGTCAGTGACTCGAGAAGGTCGTGTACTAGCTGGCCATGTTGTATTTTTGCACCATGTGACGTCAGGAACCCACGTTCACGGCACAATCTTCCAAATCTGTGGGCGACGCCAAAGGCGTACTGACTATCAGTGTACACATTCACTCGTTTTCCTTTTGCCAACACGCACGCTCTTGTGAGTGCGATTAGTTCTGCCGCTTGTGCAGAATTCTGGGGGATGCGAGCTGTCTCTACAATCGTGTGTAATGTTGTCACGGCATATGCTGCAGTCGTGTCACCATTCGGCAACTTGAAACATGAACCATCAACCCATAAATTATCATTACATTCAGGGAAAGGAGTATCCTGCAAGTCTACTCTCCCTTTTGTCTCTTCCTCTGTCCTAAAGCAACAGTCATGTTTGTCGATTGTATCTGTCTCTGCTGGTAGAATGGGTAGTAACGTAGCAGGGTTGAGTGTATCACACCTCTTTATTTGAATGTGGCTTGCCAACAGGGTCAATTCATAGCTGGACAGTCGAGCACTAGTTAGGTGCTGTGTTTTCGTCCTGTTCAGTAGGATATCTACTGCATGTGGGACCATAACGGTCAGAGTATTATTCATGACTAACCCAGCCGACTGTCGAATACAGACAGCCGCTGCGGCAGTGGCCCTCAAACAACTCAGTAATGCCTTAGCTACGGGATCTAGAGTCGCGGAGAAGTATGCACATGGGCGTTGTTTGTCCCCAAAGTGCTGTGTCAGGACCTATAATGCGCAACCTTCCTTCTCATGGACGTATAATGTAAATGGTTTGCTGTAGTCGGGATTGCCTAACACAGGAGCCGAACATAATGCTTCACGCAACTCATGGAAACTCGCCTAACAATCTTCAACCCAAGGCAAAGGATTGGGTGTGTCCTTACGCATTAATGCCAGCAAGGGCTTAGCCAACAGTGAGAAATTCGGTATCCATTGTCTACAGTATGATGTAATGCCCAAGAAGGCACGCACTTCTCTTTGTGTCCTTGGGACACTCAGTTCTGCAATCGCCTGTATTCTTTCTGGGGTCAGTCTCCTTCCCTCCTTCGATAAGATGTGACCTAAGTAGGTTACTTCTTGTCGGCAAAATTGTAGTTTGGAAAGCGGGACTTTGTGCTTCATGTCACATAAATGACGCAACAATGACAACGTGGCTTGTTTGCAAATCTCTTCAGTATCGGCAGCGATCAGTAAGTCGTCTACATACTGTATCAGAGTCGCGCCACCAAGTAGAACAATCGTATCGAGTTGCGTTTTCAAAGCCTGACTAAATATTGATGGACTCTCGCAATAGCCCTGAGGAGCGCGTCTGAAGCGGAAACTTCGTCCTCCTAGATTGAAGCCGAAGATATCTCTGCTCTCCTCAGCAATCGGGATGCTGAAGAAAGCATTCTTCAGGTCAATCACCGAAAACCAATTGGCTGAGGCTGGAACCATTGTCAATAAGGCAGTAATGTCGGGGACGACTGGAAACTGCGGTACAACGATCTTATTCACTTCCCTTAGGTCGATCACAAATCGGTACACAGGGGGCTGCGAAGGATCGGTACGCTTTAAGACAGGCAAAACAGGACTGTTGCAAATGTTGCCTGTGCTTTCTTCAATGACGTCTTTCTCAATCAGATCGTATATTATTTCTAGCAAAGCCTTTTCACATTCTTTTGACATTTTATATTGGGGAATACGTGGCAACCTGACATTCGCTTTCAATGTTATGACATACGGTGCTATCTCCAAACGACCCACATCATTAGAACTATTCGCCCAAAGTACATCTGGAAGAGATGATAACTCAGTCGGAATTCTTTCTTTTGACACATACATCGGGGAAATCACTCTTTTACCAAGCGTAAGCTGTACTCCTGAAGGAGAACAGTACAAGGTCGCATATAGTCTCTTCAGTAAATCCAAACCTAACAAATTTTCGCCACAACCTGTGGTAAGAATGAGGGGTGCTTCTAATTCGCATGGGCCAACAGAAAGGGGCATGGGACTGGAGATCGGGTTTCTAACAGGGGCACCAGAAAAACCTACTGAAACATTCATTTCGCCAGACAAAGGTGCGCCAGGAAGTTTTGAGTGCATAATCGAACTTTTTGTAGCACCAGTAACCAGCAGAAATGGCTCCGACACTCCGGATGTAATCACCTCAACGTAAGGTCCATTCTGGTCTACTGGAACTGAAACAACTCCCTCTCTTTGTCCATGGCTGTCCTAGCAATTATTACCCTCAGTCTCGGCGTAATAGTCATCTGCATAGTACTGAGCTGACCTGGAAGACGCATTATTCTGTTGGTCAAAGCTGTTCATAGAATTCTGAGGCGGAAAAGAAGTGGTGTTCTGGGAGAAATTTCCACGGCCCCTACCTCTAGGAACCTGTTGAACACCTCTACCTTTTGCGCCGGAAACACCGCTTAAACGTTGTGCAAGAGCTTGGCAATTACTTTTGAAATGACCCTCTTCCTTGCAATATGCACATTGATTCGGGCCATATGGAGAACGCTGGTGGGAAAACTCGTTTCCTTGCGCGTTTCTCGAATACTGCTGTGGTTGCTGATAATTTGGCTGACTAGGGGTGCGAGGCGGATAGGCTTGCTGGAGAAGAATTTTAGTTTTTAGTTCCTTAGTCTTCTTCTCTGTCTTATCTAGCTCGTCTTTGCGCCTATTTTCATAGTACTGGGCTGTGGCTAAGATCTGCGCTGACGTGGAAACAGCCCAAGCACTCTCTGAATCTTTCAATTTATTGCATAATTCAGGAAGCAAATTATGTACAAATTTGTCTACAAACAATCTTTGGCCACCCTCGGTGAAAGTCTCCTCAAACCTCGTGAAAAAGTCAGACACATTCTCATCTTTCTTTTGCTTGCACGCAGATAGCTTGTCCCAATTTACGCGTAATTCAGGCATCAACGTTTTCATGTACGCAATAATCCTACCTGGAAGATCTGCTATTAAAGGCTCGGGTTTAGAACCACCAACTTGTCTAGCATCAGTAGCAGTAATATTAGCCCATGAGTCCCCTAGTTCTTGATCGTGATCCGCATGACGAATTTTACTCCATAGAGGATGCGGAACAACATTCCCAAACAACATGTCTATATCTGCTAAATTCATTATACATGAGCTGGCAGTCTGTGATAATTCCTTATAATAACCTGCAGGGTTTTTACGCGGATCAGGTAGTGTCTGTTTGAGTGCTAAAACTTCGGATCTTTTCCAGGGGACATGTACCCATACTCGCTGGAAATGCGGTGGAACAGGCGGTTGCGCGTTCGCATCGCCTTCCCTCCATACCGGAGGAACCTCTCTCATGGGGTATTGTCGCGCCCTTTTCCTACCAGACACATCGTCCTCATCAAACGATCTAGAGCTGTTTCCCGTGCTCCTATAAGATAACAACAAATCCATTGCTTTCTCAACATCTGCGCCTATAATCATGCCTTCATAAAATTTGAATCGCATGCGGGCTAGTTCCTGCATTCTGCGTTTTGGGTCATTGTCTCGTAAACTTCCCAGAGGTATACACACATTTCCTCAAATACGTATCTTTGAGTGGACGGGTCCCACTGACGGAAAACTTCCATAACAGACTGAAAATCATATCTTACAGTATCAGTAACCCATTTGCGTGCTAACTCATTCAGTACTTCTCTTTCCTCGTAGTCGGGTAGTTGACTGCGCAACTGTCTACGTTCTGGTTTAGGGGTCGTTTTAGGTGACCCAAAGAAGGGCGAGAATAGACCAGTGACAGTTCTTGCCACTCTCTGCCTGACAGAAGGAGAAGCTTGCGGCGAAACAGATGCGTCAGAAAAGACAGGCTGATGTAAAGAGGAAGTCGAGGCAGCAGCAGAGGAAGTTGAGGCAGTAGCAGACGTAGTCTCGTAGTGAATAGCTGGAGCAGTAGGCAAGGTTGTAGAAGTAGAAGGAGTATGTAGCAAAGGCGGCGGCCCTTGAGAAGGCTGCGCCGGAGAAGTAGGAACCAGCTGAAGAGGAGCTGGTGTTTGTGCAAGAGCTGTATTTCGTGCACCTGGGCGCGGTATAACAAAGCGCTTCGGGGGTGCAGTAGCATCTAGCGCATATGGGGGTGGTGAATTCAATAAGTGCGACATTAAAGGATCGTTCTCTGATTTCCCTTTTGAACCTTGTCCTTCATGTGGCAACATCGGGTAGCATTTATCTACTGCTAACTTCTTGCTTCTGAGCATTTGTTCACTTTCTTGCTCTTCCTCATTATCTCTGTATGCAATGGCAGCTTGTACCATCGACATACCTCTTTTATTCTTCTTTGCTAATCGTATTTCTTTCTGTTTGGCTTCTTTGCGCCATAAGCGAAAAGAGTCAAACATCGCCGGCCGGGCTTTCTTCTTGAACAATTTGACCTCGAGGTTGTCTAATATTTCTAAGTCGAAACTACCATATTGGGGCCATTTTAAAACACCATCCTTGCGGGTGTATTTTATCCATACCTCGTTATACGTAATAGGACCTACTCCATGCTTTATATATAACTCATATGTTGGAGTTCCAATCGGAGGAACCGGACACGAATCCTCTAATCGGGAGTCCTTAATATAACCAAGACAAAACAAGTTTCCAAGTCTGCTGAGACCAGGCATCTTTGCTCACTAGTCTAGCTTCAAACTTCAAGGGATTATCAAATTATGATATTATCGTGAATACACGAACCCCTCGGTTTTGGTGCTTGCAAGTACCAATAATACAAACCGTATCTCTGGGATACCAAAACTAAGAACCAAACTAAGAACTGGGAGACGCTCCACTTATACTTAACTGAATATTGAAGATCGGTGACGTCACTAGAAGACTCGTCTATCGTTTCGCTCTACCAAGGATCACTGGGTCCAAAACAGGGCGATAGTCAGGGCAGCAGTCCTTCGTAGCCGTCGGGACGCAGGGAACCTCGCAGCAAAGACCTTCGGAACCACGTCGACATGCAGGGGTCGCTGAAGTGGCTGGCCGTCCTCCGGAATTTTCACACGAAGCTCCTCACGAACATCTAGCTTGGACCGTCACCGATTGATATCGCCTCGAGTTGGGCGCCAACTGAGGTGCCGGGTTTTTAGAGACCCGGTGGTGCCAGGGGATCACACCCGAAGACCTCTAGGTTCTCCCTGTTCTGGACTTACAGAAACACGGAGTCTTCTAGGTGAAGTCAAAGATCGAGTTTATTGGCTGCAACCAAGTAACATGCGTCCTAGAAGTACGACAACACGGGCCGTAAGTTCTCAGGAGACTGTTCGTTTTTACAGAACCAGACTTCTCCTTATATACACAAATAACGGCTGCAGGCAAGAATTCTTAAGTTTACGATATGGCAATACAAATATTTCCACAATAATACAAAGAGCGAAGTCATGCTGGTCAGCACATATTTCAGATGTCCAGTTTGTGATGGATTACCCCGCCAGATCCAGAACTCCCATCAGATATCGATGAAATGCCAATAAGGTCGAGCCCCCTCCCATCATAAAACGGGCCATAAACAAGAATCATGGACAGGTGTGTGTGTATGGAAAACAGGGTTTGTATGCAGTGAAAGGTTTATGACATGTTGTGCTTTGATGATATCGGGCTCGGCCACTGGGCGAGGAGCTGCCCAAACAGGCTTGGCTGGAGGCAGTGGAGTCAGCTCGGCCAGGTCATGGGGGAGTCAGCTACAAAGGACGTGTCCTTTTAGATCAAGCTCGGCTTTAATCGATTGACTTATATGAGGGCAAGCCATAAGATGGATGCCGTTTACAAAATGGAGTCTGCGGGTTCGAGACGCAAATCAAGATTTGAGGGTGTTAGCGTCGCTTAATCATGACGCAAATGCATGGGGATGATGTCCTAATCATTACCGGTTCGTAGATACCAAATTCGTCATGATACAACGGTATTTTATAACAACGCGTACCGTCACAACGCATACCTTTACCACGCGGCCGTTACAACGCAAGTCGTTACCACGACTTGCGTTGGGGGCGCGGATTTCGAATAGTATAAATTACTATTCTAACACCAGTCCCCGTGGACCCTAGGGAAGGTGTTGGGATAGTAAATTAACTATTTTTAATCCTTTAGCGCCCTCCAGCGCAAGTCGTGGTAACGACTTGCATTGTTACGGCCGCGTGGTAAAGGTACCGCGTTGTAAAAACTTCGTGGTAAACGATGTTTACCCTAACATTCATTCAGATTAAAAATACGACTAGTAAATGTTTTCCCTAACGTTAAATCTAGTTGGAAACGGAAGGAATAGAATTTATGATCAGTACTGAAAGTGCACTAGCATAGAAAACATTCCATTCGCCCCTCACGGCATATCTCACCATTCACAAGTATGGTTGCCACACTGCTTCATGCAGACAGGGCCCTGCATTGATCACCGTGGGTCTTTTCACTTAGTAAGTCTATGCCTTTTGGGGGTGTAGTCTCAGTGTGCTTCAAATGAAGCAATTCGAATAATTGTTAATAGCAGTGGTCAAGGAAACACCTGGGGGTGAATGAACCCTGTCGTCCTGCTTTGATGGAACAATCCAGTTACACATTTACAAAAGCACCCTATGCGTAATTCACAAAGGTGCCATTTTCAAGTTGTAGCCTGAACAGCATGACTACTAATCGCCAGTTTGCTTGGGCCGTGTGTCTTCAGTGCAGCCTTCCTTTCCACTTCTGTATCCTAAACATGGAGATCAGCTGCATGCGAGTCCTGGGGCAGTGTGCTCTTCCTCGAGTGGCCTGCCATGCAGAAACCCATGTGTGTGATTGCCCAGAGCCTGCTCTTTGGTCCCTGCTGAGGATGCTTGTCCTCGGCTCCCAGCGCCTGCTGTCGCAGACCTGTAAGACACTCATTTCCCATGAGTGCGAGGGCGAGGCTCTTGGTTACAGAACAGCAACAGCGCCTCAAGCAGCAACATATGATGAGAGCAAGACTTGTGGGGGAGGGAGGGGAGTTGTCAAGACCAGCACGTCTCTTCTTTTATTCAAACCGGAACTAGCAGAAGCACAAAACCTATGTATTGCATTTGCCTGATCAGAATCGGCATGCTGGCATTTCATTTTAAAAAACAGGAAGACAAGGGGTGGCCGAAAAGCTTCTTGCTCCTATATTGTATTGTAGCATCTTTATAGTGCACCCTAGCCTTATGTCAGGCACTGAGGTGCTTAGACACATGGATAGCAAAGTATACCGTGGAGGCAGTGCGGTTGGAAGGGTATTATTTTTGTTTTGAGCCTATATTCAAAGTATTTTCATGTCATGCGGGAGGACTACAGAGGAGGGTTATCATGTTATGGGATGCAGTGCGTGGCGCTCTGATGGGTGAGAGTATGTAAAAGGTAAGTATGCAATATATATCACAATTGTAATAATTAATCACACAGAAAGACAGCTTCACAGCACCACCCTGGCTATAGGGGCAGGGGAGTGCTGTGCTCATGCACACCCAAAAAACGGAGAAGGGTAGTCGTGGAAGGCCCAGCTATCTGCAGGGTTAACATGTTTAATGCAGAGATAGTGTTGATAAAAGTGCAACAAAGAGAATTGGTACTGTGAGAAGTAGCCATGCATCTTTTTCTAAGGCAAAGATGCTGGATACATTCGAAAAATATATACCTTATAAACGAGGGAGGAAGTAGAAGAGCAATCACGGCTGGAAGCCTGAGTAGGAACGACACCATCTTTGAACAGGCCTACATTGCGCCTACTCTCGCTAGAACAAAGTATGCTGAACTTTGAGCAAGGAATTCTGGCCCACGCCCCTTTAAAACTTCTAAAAGGCTCCAAGGGAGGTCAAGCTCCAGTCATGTGAGCACTGGCCAGGTCGTAGCTCAAACCCTACTCTGACTGGCACCCAGCACATTTAAGGGGAGGGAGACTAAGTGGTTGATAAATTGCTGACCTTACAACACAAGAAAGAATTGGCCTGACTTTTGTCCTTACCCCGGTGAGAGCCCAGTGCTTTTTTTAGATCTCAAAGAGGGTGACCCTTGTGCTTTCTAGTTTATATATGGAGGCATACACCTGACCTTCTACAATGTCTTCCCATGTAGTAAATTCTGCTTTCATGATTAGTAGTTAATGATATTTCAGAATTTAAGAGAGACAGTGTGGTGAAAATATACTTGTGCTGCGTCCATTGTTCACTTTTAGCCCTTCTCTTGTCTGACCTGTAAGCTTTGCGAAATACACCTTTTTATATGTCTCCACAAGTTAATTTTCCTTCCGATCTCCTGCATTGTCCCTTCACACGCTTCCCCTCCCTCCCATTAACTCTACTCTCACCCCTAGCAACAGGCCTTTGATCTAACACAATTCAAGCCAATATGTCTCATTTTGCAGGCTCCAGCCAGTAGTGTGTGTTGATTGAGTCTGCCAGATACTGCATCTCTGCCCTGGGAGAGCATAGCTTTTGCCTGCCTCGTCAACCCAAGTACCTTGGCTTGGGCCCTGTAGGCATATTTTAGGGAAAAATATAGGTATTTTATGAGAGCGAGTCAGCACCGGATTGGCAGGGCGGGCAATCGGGCATTGCCCGAGGGGCCCGAGGCAAAGGCCAGCTGGTAGGCCCGTCTTTTCAGCCATAGATAAAATAAAATGTTGCTGGGCCTGCTTGGCCACTGAAGCTTGATGTTAAAGACTGCTACGGTAAGATTGGAGCCTTTTATAAGCAAGTATAGAGAATGGCTGGCTCATTGTCATGTACAGTAGGACAATGGGCCAAACTGAGCAGGCACAGCATGTGGTGGGTCTCTTCCTGTCTCTCACACAGACAGCGAGGCCACTGGGAGTGGCTGAGCTTTTCCGAGCATCAAAGCTAGCACTAATAGTGCCTGGGGTGGAGTGAAAGCGAGCTGTGCCGGGAGAAAGATTAAGTGTGATGGCCAACTAAAAGGCTCTACTTTTGTTTCCAGCAGAAGCTCTCTCCCACCTTATTATCTGAGAGGGTACTCTTGTTTACCACTGAACAAAAATAATGCAAGCAACCAAAGTGAGCAAAACGAAACATGTTTTTGACAACACAAAATATATATATTTTAAAACATTGCTGTGAAAAACGTAAATTTGGGGCCAAAAAAGACAAAAGTAAGGGAGAATAGACATGGTAGTACAGTAACAAAATGGACTGCGTGAGGAGGGCAATATGAAGAGAGGCAAAATTAAAAGTGAGACAGCAGAGTGGAGAAGAATGATAAAAATATGGGAAGAGGATATCAAGTGAGGAAGAAAGGAAAGGTAGAGGAGAGAAGATTGGATAAGAATGCTAGATACGCAGACAGATGGATGGAGTGAGGGGGAAGAAATTAGGGAGACGTGATGAAGGATAGTGAGAGATGGGTAGAAATTGTTACAGATTGAGAGAAAGCTGTAAAACAAAAGTGGAGAAGAGGGAGGCAGGAAAGTGGTAGAGGATGTGGTATAATGGCCAGAGCTACCGACTTTGGAACTTGAGAACCAGGCTTGACTAGATACAAATAACTGAAGAAAGTGCGCACACTGGAGTCAGGAGTGGGAGAGAGAGGGGGATTTGTAGACAGAGAGATAGAGGAAAAGAAAGAGGGGAAATGTAAAAGACTGAGTGAAGCACATGGTTAGAATATGAGGCACCAAGGAGAGGAAAAGAAATAGAGTATGAGAGAGAGGGGCAAAAAGTGATAGGGAGAACTAAAGCGTTGAATATAGCAAGTAAGAAAGGGGGTATAGAGAAAGATAGGCATTTGGAGTGAATTCCTGCAACTTTTCCATATTCAGATCAAGTCTCTACCCACAGTACAAAAGACATCAAGTACATAGTTGTATGCAATCCCCAAGGACCTCGCTTGCAGAGAGACTCCTGAGTGATAACCAAAAGAGGAAGACCCCTTGTTCCTTGAGGGTGAACAGAAGCCTCCAGACACGAAGGATGCGGATGGTTCTCTGACTCATGGTCTGATATAATGCAGGATATTCAGGGATCTTTGGGGTGGGGATCACAGACTAAGGGATCCATAGATGACTAACACATTCAGGCACCCAAATTAGTGAAGTTCATAGGCCTGAAGAGCAGGTGGGGAGACCTGTTGGTGAGTTGCATTGGAATACTGGTGTGTGTAGTGGTGCATCTAGTCTTGGCCAATGCTACTGACCCCATGAGTTTAAAAAACTTAATTTATCAGAGATTTCTCCCAAAATTACTCCAGACACTAAGCAAAGTTTCATAAAAGGTCATTTTCAATAAATGTGGGCCACTTTTTCTTTCGGTACTCGGGCCTAATTGTGTTCCCAATCCGACCCTGGAGAGAGTGAATAGACTCAGAGAGGAGGGTAGTGCTACAGATACTTCTTTGAGGAAGGGAGTGAAATAGGCACAGAGGAGGGTGGCTCTGTAGATATTGTACTGAGAGATAGTGAGTGGGCAGGCAGGAGGGTGGGGCTGTAGGTTCTGTACTGAGAGACAGTGAATGGACAGACAGGAGGGTGTGCTGTAGGGTCTGTACTGAGAGACTGTGAATGGACAGACAGGAGGGTAGGGCTATAGGTTCTGTACTGAGAGACTGTGAATGGACAGACAGGAGGGGGTGCTGTAGGGTGTGTACTGAGAGGCAATGAATGGACAGACAGGAGGGGGTGCTGTAGGTTCTGTACTGAGAGACAGTGAATGGACAGACAGGAGGGTGGCTCTGTAGATATTGTACTGAGAGTCTGTGAATGGACAGACATGGGGTGGCTCTGTAGATATTGTACTCGGAGACAGTGAATGGACAGACAGGAGGGGGTGCTGTAGGTTCTGTACTGAGAGACAGTGGATGGACAGACAGGGGGTGGCTCTGTAGATATTGTACTGGGAGACAGTGAATGGACAGACAGGGGGTGGCTCTGTAGATATTGTACTGAGAGTCTGTGAATGGACAGACAGGAGGGTGGGGCTGTAGGTTCTGTACTGAGTCTTTGAATGGACGGGCAGGAGGGGGTGCTGTAGGTTCTGTACTGAGAGACAGTTAATCGCTGCGAGGCCTCCGGGTAGTTATGCGCTATACAAGTGCAATTTTTCATTTCATTTCATTTAATGGACAGACAGGAGGGTGGCTCTGTAGATATTGTACTGAGAGTCTGTGAATGGACAGACAGGAGGGGTGCTCCGGGTTCTGTACTGAGAGACAGTGAATGGGCAGACAGGAAGGTGGCTCTGTAGATATTGTACTGAGAGTCTCTGAAAGGACAGACAGAAGGGGTTCTGTAGGTTCTGCACTGAGATTATGTGAATGGACAGACAGGAGGGTGGTGCTGTAGGTTATGTACTGAGAGACTGTGAATGGACAGACAGGAGGGTGGGACTGTGGGTTCGGTACTGAGAGACTGTGAATGGACAGACAGGAGGGTGGGTCTGTAGGTTCTGTACTGAGAGACTGTGAATGGACAGACAGGAGGGTGGGTCTGTAGGTTCTGTACTGAGAGACTGTGAATGGACAGACAGGAGGGTGGGACTGTGGGTTCTGTACTGAGAGACTGTGAATGGACAGACAGGAGGGTGGGTCTGTAGGTTCTGTACTGAGAGACTGTGAATGGACAGACAGGAGGGTGGGACTGTGGGTTCTGTACTGAGTGACTGTGAATGGACAGACAGGAGGGTGGGTCTGTAGGTTCTGTACTGAGAGACTGTGAATGGACAGACAGGAGGGTGTGTCTGTAGGTTCTGTACTGAGAGACAGTGAATGAACAAACAGGCGGGTGGGGCTGTAGGTACTGTACTGAGAGACAGTGAATGAACAAACAGGCGGGTGGGGCTGTAGGTACTGTACTGAGAGACTGTGAATGGACATACATGTGGGGTGCTGTAGGTTCTGTACTGAGAGAAGGTGAATGAACAAACAGGAGGGTGGGGCTTTATGTACTGTACTGACATTGAGTGTGACTGGACATACACAGAATAGTAGTCCTGCAAGAACAGCACCGATAAAGCATGGGAATGGGTACAGAGAGGAAGGTGGAACTGTATGCTCTGTACTGAGGAAGGGAGTATATGCCTACGGGGCCCCAGACCATAATACTTGGGTGAACGAGGCAGACTATTCACGACCTTCCCTGGTGAAGTAAATGTTGTGGATGCAAGAGAAGGGTTGCTGCACTGTTCCTTGTGGAGAGATAGGGGAGGTTTAGCTGATATGGTTGTTAAAATGTAGCAAGGGGTACCGGAATTCACTTTATTCTGGGGGTCCCCTGGCTGCAGTTAAAACGTGGGACTAGCTCGCTAGGTGTCTACAGGTTAGGTCGAGTGACCCTAGAGAAGGCTAGAAGTGAAAGTGGTCGACATGTTTCTCGCTTAGGGTAAAGTCACCCCCGATTCAAATAAAGTGAATTCCGGTACCCCTTGCTACATTTTAACAACCATATCATAACAACACACCATCCTGCCCACACACCCCCACTTCACCATAAGGCTGTTGGATAAAAAGATCTCCGCCAAAGAGCCCCTCTTGAGGTGAGCCCGTCGGGGATTGCACCGCCTCCCCGACGAGGAGCAAACGCCTATGATGAAGCATGACACCCTTCTGGGTGTGTGAGGCAACTACATCCAACATAATGGATGCCCCAGGGTGTCATTCAAACACCTTTGGTCACGCCAGCTAAACCTCCCCTATCTCTCCACAAGGAACAGTGCAGCAACCCTTCTCTTGCATCCTCTGTACTAGATACGGACACAAGCTGTTACTGGACCTTCCACCATTCTGAGTGGTAATCAGTGTCCGTTGATCAAGTGATCAATTGTCCTCCCTCCTCTTTGATAAAAAAAAGAAGTAAATGTTGTGCCATCTACCACGGAGTACAGATTCTCCCTCTCCTTGGACCATCAGTACTGCTGTCGTAGCACCCGCTGACTCTTTGTTTACAGTTGTAGCGCCTCAGTCAGTATTGGAGGTGCCCACATGGATTACATAATCATTCATTCCTTTCGCTCCATTCACCCCACTAGTACCAACTCGTGCTGTGCCTCAGCACTGTCCTTCAGTAGCATTTTTCTTCCAACACCTTTTCATAAGGTACCTCTGTACTATGCCCATAGTTCCTTCTTCTTTTTTGTACCCGTTCTCCCCCTCCTTTATATCGTATTCAGTCCGAACCTGTAATATCCCCACTCACCTTCCCTCATCCCCACTTTCCCCTTCTTCTGGAAAGTGCCTGCAGTCAAATTGATATAATGCAATATAACAAGGGCCGTTGCAAAATGACAAGAACTCTCTGAGGTTCCTGTCGCCCACAACTAAACTGCCCAACCAGAATCATGGCACTGCCCCCGCCCCTCGGCCCATCCAGAATAATCCTTGATTTTAGCAGTGGGTCCTGGATTGCTAGCCTGCTGCCAGGGTCTAGGAGGTCGTGAGGCGGATGCCCTTTGTGACTATTCAGTTTCTCCCATTGTATGTCACCTCCCTCTGTACATATGCACCCTCTCCCTCGTAGCAGTGCATGAATAGAATCATCCTCTCTGCAGCACCTACAGCAGTACACTCTCTTTCTTTGTAAAGTACTTGCAATGTCTCTCTCCCAGCCTTTATTTTCACTTTGATTAAGTGCTTCTGTTCTCATTTCACTAAAGGCAGTGGCGTTGACGGCTGCGTGCGCAAGATGCAGTGTACAAATGTATAACGATAGCCCAGCCTGCGCTGCTTTTGTATTTTATCCCTAACGAGGAGGATACATACGTGCGGCACTGGATGAGCGAAGAACGCCTCGATTTCCAGGAGAGACATTTTTCTCGCTTAGTATGTGCTTCCTGGGTGCAGTTCTCTTAAGAATCCAGTAGATGCCCCCAGAGACCACCCAACTTGTAGACCGTCACCCGTGACTGGCTACACTTAGAATCTATGTATGCTTTTGTGACAAGGGCTATTCGCTCAGTAAGAGCGGCATCTTGTTGCTAATGCATGCAGTTAAGTATGCCAAGGTTTGGCGATAAAAAAAAATTGCTGTTCCGTTAATTTCAGAAGGAATCGTGGCCGCGCACCAACAGAGACCACTTCCAAACACTGATTGCCACGAAGTGTACAACCATTCTAACTCTCCGGCGCACTTGTGCCACCAAACAAGTACCCTCCTTTGATGTGCTTCCCTGTGACGTCACCCATGTTTTATCACTGAGTTCCTGAGTCTGAATAATCACAGGACTTTGCTGTAGTTCCGTGCGACTGTCATTTGTTCGCCTCCCCTCCCTTCAACGGGGCCTTTTTGAGGCCCTTTTATTGCAATGTGGAAGTCAAGTGGTGGCGCCGTAAGCAGCTGCCTGTTGTGGCCTTACTGTTGCACTCCACTCTGCTGCTGTTTCGTTGTATGTGAAGTCGTTGTATATAAACTCCCCAAGGCATTGTACATACTGTGTTGTCTACCAGCACCAGCCCATCAAGGGACTGCAGCGGTTCACGGAACCCCTGAGGTCAGCTTCGAAACCCTGATTTTTGTAGCTGTGAGTGCAGGGGTGTGTAGGAATATATAAACAGGTATTACTGGGAGGTAGGTAATCAGGACATTTGCTTCTCATTTTCTTTCTTTCCCCCGTTCTTACAGTCTTGACAACCAAGATCCTTTTAGGAACCCCATTCCTGCTCCAACAACCACACATAAATAATACGTACTGCAGCACAGTTACAACAATCTCAAACGCAGCACTAAATTGTGCACGTGAAAAGAATGCAGAAAGCTAGTACAAAAAGCAAGATTCCATTCATCGCCCACCTCCAGCCTGTAATGTATGATGAAGGTCGACAAAGCCTTGTTGAAGGTCGACACGTTTCAACAGATAAACCCTGTGCCTCGGTTCATGATGCTGGCATTCCTCTAGTACAGAGGTCTTCAAACTTTTTGATGCCAAGACCCCCTTGTCAAACCTTTTTAGGCATAAGGACCCCCTTCTGACAAAAGTTTCTAGAAACTGGCACTCCACATCATCAACAGCTATCGACAATCATAAATGCGCCTGTTAGACCAGGCATCTTTTGGCATGTTTCCCCTGTTTTTTTCCTTTTTGACATCCTAGTTTTAACTCTACTTTTCTAGTTTAGTGTCTCTGCGCACTTTGTCACTGCTGTTCAGTGTTAAAGTGCAAGTTCTCCTATTGTAAATTGTATTATGGAATGGTGTTTCCATGATTTGCATGTTATACTTACTAATAAGTCCCTAGTAAAGTGCACTGAGGGTGCCAGGGCCTGTAAATCAAATGCTTCTGGTGGGCCTGTAGCACTGATTGTGCCATTCACCAAAGCAGCCCTGAAAAGGGTTTTCAGACCTGCCACTGCAGTGTGTGTGTGCAGTTTGTAACTGCCATGTTTATCTGGCAAGTGCACCCACTTGCCAGGCCCTATGCTTCAATTTTCTTACATGTAAGTCACACTTAAGGTAGGCCCAAGGTACCCCTGAGGGCAGGGTGCTATGTATATTGAAGGTAGGACATGTACTGGTGTGTGTGACATGTCCTGGCAGTGAATTACAGTGTGTTTCATTTTTCACTATGGAAAGGCTATTTGTCCCATAAGATAGCATGGGAGTTTACTTCTAACATCTTAAAAGCATATCTTCCCATTGGGACAAGATAGAGAGATGGGTTTTAGTATGCCTGAACTTAGAATATAAAAATAAATATTTTAGTAAAGATGATTTTTATGTTCTGTGTTTGGAAATAGTACTTTTAGAAAGTACGTATTTTGTTGATTAGCCATCCTGTGTGTCTCTGCTGGGTTTGCGGATTGACTGTCTGGCTTTGGAGTGACAGGGGCTGGGGATGTGCATTTTCATCAGACAGCCACTGGGGGGGGTCAAGGTGTGTCCAGTCTTTCCTGGATGCGTCAGAGCTGTGCTGAGTAGACCTGGGCTGTATTTATAGCAGTGGGAGGAGATTTCCTAGCACCTGAAGGGGCCTGGTCGGCCTTGGACAATGCTGCCGCCACCTCCTGCCAGGCAGCTAGGCCAGAGAGGATGGAACTGTTTTGGGCTTGGCAGAGACATTCTCTGCCCAAAAGCACAAAGAGAAACTGAGTATAAATATTGGGGTAGACCTGTAGAACTCGCTGGAATGAAGGAAACTGCCAAGAAGACGAGCTGGAAGAACTGCCAAGAGGAGTACTGCCTCTTTGCTGTGTTGTTGCTTTGTTGGGTTGGGCTGCAGTTGCTGCTTTGCTTTGGGCAGTATAAGGATTGGACTAAACTTTCTTTACTTGTTGCTGAATATCTCCAAGGGCTATAAGTAGAGCTTGCCTCCTGTTCTGAAGTCAAAGGGACCGCAAAGACTTCACCTACCTCTGGGTACCACCCCTGGAACCGTGGATTCAGTTGGCACAGATGGGGGAAAGCAACCGACTCCTCACCGACTCTGTCGTTTGCTCTGTCGCTGGCTCCCTGTCCCAAAGGCACCGCAGAGGGCACTGCCGCATCTCGCACTGCAACCCTGGTCTCTCTGACGCTAACGACCGCCGAATGGCTGCTGCTTGCACGTGACTTGTGGCCACCGCACTCTGCACCACCTCGCTGCACTTTGCCGCCCTGGTCTCACCAACGCTGACTTCGAAAACCATGACCGCACCCTGGCTTGGGGTCACTGCTTGCAAGTCTTCGACACACCGTCCTGTGTCACATCGCAGTCTGGACCGGCCAACACCAGCTCCCCGCAACTGGCACTATCACCTACACTATGATCTGTCAGCACAGCAAAGAGCACCATCTTCACTCCGCACCTCAGCCCTGGTCTCACCAATGCAGCACGATGACCGTCACTGAGCTGAACAAATCTTTGTCATCACAAAGAGCCAGACTGCTCCCAAGCAACCAAAAACACTTACAGAATAACTAATAAGGCACATTTGTCTTACATTCATTCAGGCAAGCAAAGCAGATGATAATCATCCAAAGGAGCCTTTCCAGGGCAGGAGGGCTGTCTTTTTGCAGGGACAAGTGAAGGTGGGCAATCTGCGACCCCCTTCCCTGAAAATCTATGCTTAGCATAGCGTGCCACCCAACTGGTATTTTGCTGCTTCTGTCCGTGCGTCCATATATATAACACAAGTAACATTACACCTAAAACAAGCCTGGACTGTTGGTTTGGTCAATGGATGTAAGTTGTGTAAGATAAATAAGCAATACCTACGGCTTTGTTGTATATAATTTGAAAATCCTTCAGTTCTGTCATGATGAGACTGTGAAATAACTTTAAAATGTCTCTTTGAAGATACATCTAAAGCAGTAAAGGGTGGAACTGCTGCAGAGTTAAGATTTATTTTTCACCCTGAGGTTGAGGACCAAAATGGAGAGCCCGATAGGGACCCGTCTCAGCACCCACCTTTTAGTAAGCTCCGGACCTGGCCCACTTAAAGCCCTGCTAATGTTTAGATTTTTCCACACATGGCTTTACTAAGTGTGGCAGAGCCTTACCTGATTTTTCAACAGAAAAACCAGTCGTACAAATTACACAACACTTTGGCTGCAGCGGCCAAGTCTGGAGGAAGCATGCAGGGCTTCTACCAGCTGGAAAAAACCTTTCCCTTCATGCCCTAGCTACCCTTGGCCCTCTCCCTCTCCTACTGCATACATTTACCAACTGGTAAGAGCAGGTGGTAATTATATGTGAAGAAGCCCAATGGAGTGGTGAATTCCATGTGAATTTTTTGACCAGGAAAATAAGTCCCATACAGCAATTTCCCATTCCATGAGGCTGAACTTTTAATTGCACAGCACTGGGGGTCTTTTTACTGCACACTAATGGCAAATGTGCATGAAAATATACCATGCAGTAAATCTGCCCCAGTACAGCGCAATGTGTAATTTGGACCTATGGGCCAGATGTACAAAGCTTTTTTCTAATTGCAAATTTCTTGATTAGCCGAATTGGGGCATTTGCGACTGGAAAAATGCTTTTTTTCCAATGTACAAAATGCACATTGTTTTCTGATAACTTGTTCCTGATCGTATTTTGCATTTGTGATTCAGTATTTAGAAGGTGTGTGTATGGTGTCCCTTCCACATACCGAATCGGTACGGAATGTAAATCTGGAAGTTTTACTTTTTAAGAGTGGGTAGTAGTCCATGGGACCACTCCCAGCTAATCATTTTTTAAAAATGTATATCTTCCAAAGGGAAGGGGCCCCTTGGGGACCTCTTCCCCTTTGCAAAAGGAATACCACCAGTTTTAAACTAGTGGTAAATTATTAATGTTTTGCATCCGGAATGAGGACCTGGAAAACAGATTCAGCAACTCAAACATCAGGATTAGGGGTAATCCTCTGCTGGCGTATTCCACGAACCTAGGGGGTATGTCATCCGTCTCTTCTGCCACATAGGGCCTGCACTGGCCGACAAAGACATTACACTGGATTGTACTCCTAGAGCGGGCTGTTCATCCCACACCGCCGGAGCTGTACAAGACATACTCGCATTGTTGGACAGGCCACATGAAGGGCCGCTCTCCCCCGGCCCAACCAGGCCTGAGCCCAGTCCCGCAAGTACCACACACCACCATTGCACGTCCTCCGCCCCCTCAGGGACCCCTGCCCTCGAGCCTGCCGACCTCGTGGGTCCGATCCACTGCCGGCCCACGCGCCCAGCCTGGGGCGCCATCTTGGACACTCCACCACGAGGCCGCCTGGCCCCGGATCGACCTCAACCCTGGGCCTGGCCCGGCCTCAGACATTCCGGCACCACCCTCCACCCAGGAGGTGAGCGGGCTACTTGGCAAGTCAATGGGAGAAAGAGGTGCCGATGGCTCTCCCCCACCAAGTGCCGCTCGCCCATCGCCTCCCCGGGCGCTGGCTCCACCCCCCTGCTGGGTGTCTGGACTCCCCCATCCCGGACCTCCCGACCTCCAAGTGCGAGGGTCCGGACATCAAAGCACGCCAGCCCTATAACTGGGGCAGCTCCAGAGCAGGAAGGCAGTTGTATCTTGGAGTCGAGAGACGTAAAGAGGAACTCATCCTGGACGGACTACTGGCGCTGCCATAGCTCTGTCCTGTGCACCATCGTCCTGCCTGTTGGCGCTGCCACAGCCGTCGTAACCTTCATCCTTCATCGTCGTCGGGATCTGCTGGCGTGGCCGCGGACCGTTGTAACCGTCATCTTCTACCGGGACCTGCAGGCTCCGCCGCGGACCGTCGTCCTTCCTTCATCCATCTCGGGACCTGCTTGGCTCCTCCACGGCCCGATCATCTAGAACGCCGAGCTCGAGGATTGAGAGCTATTTTGTACTCATTGGTAACTAAGACTGTCCCGCTACCCCTTTCCTAAACCAGAGACTAGAACCGAGGGGACCCCTGAGTCCAGACCTCCTTGTATCCATCATCGTAACCTAAGAATTGCATATAAAGTCTCGTTAACCTTCAACCTTGTGTGGTGTCCGTCTGTGGGGGGGAAGTTACTTATCTGTACAGTCGTTGGAGACGGCTCTCCCTGGAGACCTCTCCCCGTAACCTCGGCCGACCCTCCCGGTCCGTCTAACATTGGTGGCCAGCGGCACTCCAGCACCGAAGGCTTGCCGCCGGCTGCAAGAGGTGGGCCTTTCGTATAATTGGAGGGTCCGGCACCCAAAACATAGGGACTATACTTTTTATTCTGCATCCAATCAGACATACATCTGTATTGATTACTTTTGCGCCTCTCTGCACGTGTTTGCAGCTGCCACATAGGTGGATATGGGCGTTGTAGATCTCTAGATCATTCTCGTTTTTCGATCTCCTTTCGTACACCGAGATATACCACTCCCCACAGGTTTGGTGACTAAACCACACCCTCTTGTCATACAACTCCACAATCAAAGAGGTACGGAAGGCAATCCATGACTTTCTACAAACTAATGATGACCCAAACACCACCATAGCCCTGCTATGGGAAACCTTGAAGGAGGTCATTAGAGGGGCCCTCATAGCCATTTTCCCACAGCTGAATTTAACAAGAAAGACCAAACGCTCCTTGAAGCAGGACCAGATCAAGGCCCTTCAAATTGCCCATAAGCAGACTGGGTCTCACTCCATGTGGAGACAATTAACAATAACTTGCAAACAACTCAAAACCCTTGATACAGATAGAGCAGAAGATGCTCTTCTCATAAAACAGAATTATTATGCTGGAGGGAACAAGGCTGGGCACCTCCTGGCTCATAGACTCCAGGCCCAGATACACAAACATCGTATATCAGAGATCCAAACGTAGACAGGGCATACAGTACATAATGACAATAAAATCGCACTCGCCTTTGAGCGCTTTAATGCGAATCTCTATGCGGCAGATGCAACGAAACTTGCAGACACCTATACTTATAGTAGCAGCTGGTGTCAGGGAGGAGTGGAGGAAATGGATGGACGATGACAATAACAACACAAAATGTAACAAAAAAAAGAGCTTACCTGCTTCCCTCCGCATCCCTGCTTTCTGCTCCTCACGCTCCACTGCAGCACAGACTGAGGCTCCCAGTCCACCCTACCGCCAATCCAGACATTTCTCTCATGCTGCTGGCAGCATGAGAGAACCACCAGTATTGGCCTGAGTGGCCTGGATTTGCACTCCCAGAGAGACTGGGATCCTGTGCCTTCTGTCTCCAACCCGGCAACGCAGCTTGGGTTGGAGACATGCAAATGCACATCTCGGTTTGAACGTCCTAAGGCGCCCAACTAAACCTACATGCACACTTGTGCGAGTGCCCACCACTCCTCTATTACTCATCTCGATGGCCCCATCCCAAGACTTGGCCATGCGAAGAAAAATAAAACAATAATAAACCTGTTTTATTATCATTTTATTTTTCACGTTTTATATCTGCTGGGAAGGGGGTAGGCGATGCTCCTCTACCATAATGGAGGTACTGCTGCTGGGTACTTATATAGCCACTGCCTAGGTAATCCAACTCCTATTGTCAGAAGTGCAAGCCCTAGAAGCTGACATCCACGTAGAGGAATTCCTTTCAGCCGTGGTGAGATTACAACTAGGGAAGGACCCCATGAAATGCTCATCTTACCACCCCATTTCCCCACTAAACGTCGAGGCAAAACCTTTGCCAGTGCGCCTCAACCCACTACTTTCAGGGCCCTGTTGACCCAGACCAGATGGGATTTATACCGGAGAGGGGATGCAGTGACTGTACCAAATGCCTGCTGCATTTTATACACAAAGCTCATAGCTTCAAAACTCCTGCACTCCTTATGCCGATTAATGTTGAAAAGGTGTCTAACCAGGTGCATGGGTCAATTCTGTGGCGGGTGCTCAATGAGGTTTTGGAACCCATTTTAAGAGTTGGGTGATGTGCAGCTACACTGGACCTATTGCCCAAGTGAGGGTAAGTGGTCTTACCTGTCGAGCCTTTCCTGTCACTCAAGGTACATACCAGGGTTGCCCCGCTCCCCACTTCTTTTTGCCTTATACATGGAGTCATTAGCAGATCGAATCCGAAGGGCCACACATATAAGAGGCATCACTCTCGGCTGACCCAAGATATCCCTTATACAGATGATGTCATGGTCTTTCTCTCAAAACCCATCTAGTCCCTGCCCGCAGTACTCCAAGAACTGGAGAGCTTTGGCTCTGCATCCAGATTTAACGTGACACCCAGCAATCACAGGCACTCAGCCTTAAAACAGTAGGACAGGGCCGTGGCCAAGATGGCGGAGTGAGCAGACGCAGATCCCAAGTGCTCCTCCGACCCGACCCGGCCTGGACCCTAAATACTAGCATTTCTCCCCCCCCGCAACTACATAGCAGGGGTGAGGGATTGGAGGTATAACCCCGGACAGCTTGGGGTGCGGAAACAGCAACGAGCGGTGTGACGGCAACAGTATCCCGGCGGCGCCATCAGAGGCAGGGGACGAAGTGTCGGAAATCCTCGAGGGCGGGCGGCTACCAGTGGGACACCCTCGCGGGGTCGGAAGAGTCCTCTATCGGAGGCGCTGACCCTTTTCACCACTCCGGAGCAGGCCAGTAGCCCCGTCGATGCCCCAGAGGTACAACGCCCAGGAGTGGGCGAACAGCGCAGTAAGGAGACGGAGCAGCGCGGCTTCCCGGCACCGGTGGTGCCAAATCGAGGCCGGGGTCGCAGCTTATGCGGCGGAGGCAAGAGCGGGCCCACACCGGGGGGACTCACCAGCGGATGCTCGCATTCCATCAGGGCACTAGCCGGCAGAACGGCGCCCCCGCATCGGCTCCTCCACTCTGTGCCGCTGATTGGGAGGGGGGCTCGTGGGCCACACCAGAGGGGGTCCCCGCGCTGAAAGCCACGGCGGCCGCTCAAGGCAACTGCAACGATCCCGCAACGGAGGAGCGCTGTTGAGGCCAGATCACACGAGGCTTGGGACCGAAGCCGCGGTCCATCACCCGCAGTAGCGGGGCAGGCTGCGCAGCCTGCCACAGAGATCCCCACCCACGAGACTGTAAGGGGACAGTACAGAGGCCCTTTGCCCAGCACCACAGCAGCGTGGGGATCACCAGGGGACAGACAAGACTCAGCACAAAAGGTGAGGAGCGGCAGGAGGGGGCAGCAGCAGGGGCGGAGGGCCCGCGCTGCCACTAAGAGCTAGACCCGTGGAGACACTCACTGGAGGCTAATGGGAGTGTCAGGAACACCCACCTACAGGACACGGGAGCAGGCCACCATTGGAGACCAATACGTCCCCTCCCACAGCAAGGGCCTTAGGATTTGAGTCCCGGTCATAGAGGGCGGAGTGGCGACGGTTTACCCACGCTGGCACTGCCCGTACATACCCCACACCACCTACACCCTGCTCTCAGGGATATTGGGAGCCTAGAAGAGGGAGGCCCCGGCGGACACGCACCTTCGACCCAGCGACCCCTTGCCACCACTGCCGGATGCCCAGAGAGGACCGGCCCCGGGTGCACCGGCGGTGGCTATGACCTTCCCATGCACAGAGCCGAAAACAGAGAAGCGCTAGAGTCCCGCCGAAGCCAGGACGCAACGCTTGCAGGGCGGCAGCCACGCACCCTCTCAGACAGGGCCCAATGGCGGGCCTACGCAAGAAAGGAGAACGCACTCTCCCGGAGACGCTAAGCAAAGGACAAAATAAAGGAGATAGGGGTCAGTCATCCCCAAGTGCCTCCAAGCACACCACTGACTCCACCGAGGGCGAGGTACCCATAACCAAATCATTCCTTGAAAGCCTCTTTAATTCCCTCTGGGAAGACTTTCACACCCTAAAACAAGAAGTGACTGGAGAGGTCCGCGAGATCAGAAGGGAAGTGGACGGCCTAGGGGAGAGGGTGGCCGCCGTGGAGGAAGCAGACCACGCTCGCAGTGAGGAGGTAGAGCAGCTTCAACAGGCCGTGTTGCACTTACAGGAGCAGCACGTGGACCTCCAGGCACACGCAGATGATCTGAGAACAGATCGCGACGGAACAACATAAGGGTCCAGGGAGTGCCGTTGAAGGAGGGGCCAGACACTAAGGGTTATTTGCAGGCTCTATTCCGCGAGATCCTTGGAGAATCTGAGGACTTTGCAATCAAAATTGACAGAGCGCTCAGAGTCGGGGTGCCGTGCCGGACGAAGGGCCCTCCCCCTAACATCCTGGCCTTCCTACCAGACTTTCCCCTTAAGGAACGCATTCTTAAGGAAGCCAGGAAGCAACAACCCCTGAGATTTCGCAACCGCCCGTGGCACTTTTTCAAGACTTGTCCGCCATCACACTCCAGAAGCGCAAGACCTTCAAAGTGGTCACAGATTTCTTGAGGAGCAAGGAAGTTCCCTACTCATGGGGCCACCCGTTTCATATCATCTTCAAATGGGACGGCATGCTGCAACAGCTACGATACCTTCAGGAGACGTGCGCCCTGTTAGGCATAGACCAGAAGGAGGATAACACGCAGGATACAACACCCCGAAGGCCCACCAGAGATGGTTGGCAGCAGGTCACTCGGCGGCGGACTTCACCACTGAACTTGAAGCCAGACGCACAGACCATCAAAAGGGAGATGGATAACGCCATCCATGAAGTGGTCAGAGACACAGCTTCCGCAGAATAAACATCTAGAAGGGGGGAGATCACCTTAGCCTTGTTAATGCACGTGTCCGGAGGGAGGGCGGAGAGGCAACAGGCGACGACGGAACAGGACCTGGACAATGCAGTTTTGTTGGGGCTTCCATTTGGGAACAGAGGGAGGGGAGGGAAGGAGGGGTGGGACTAGGAAGGGTGGGAGGTGAGAGGGGAGGGTGAGTGGGGAGTTACAGTTGGGGGTTGGGGGAGCGGGGATGGTGGGCAGGAGTTCTTTTGGGGGGGTGAGGGGAGAGGGGGGGCGGGATGTCCAGTGCCCTGAGCATACCTATGATGCCCAACTTGGCTGGTTACCTCTGACGTCACGACCGGCCTGCCAGCCAGCACCCATGCACACACATGCTTCATGCCACTACAGGCCCAACAATTGGCGTGTCTTTTCACTACGTAAAACATGCCGCCTACAACTTTTAAGGTATTGACCTTCAATGTGCGGGGTCTTAATAACCTAATTAAGAGGAGGGCGGTCCTGTCCTACCTAGAAAGCTCGCAAGCTGACATCTGTCTACTTCAAGGGACACACCTACTGTCCCGAGACTGCCACAGACTCCGCTCTCGCAAATTTCCTGGTCAATATTTCTCTTCTAGCCATACTAAAACTGCAGGAGTGGAGATCCTGGTGGAGCGACACTACAAAGGGGAAGTCCTCTATAACAGTGCGGAATTGTGAGGTAGACTACTGGCATACCGCGTCGCTTTAGGCGGACTCAAGTTCACGATTGGCTCCTTGTACTGCCCTAACGAGGGCCAGGACCGATTTCTCCACTCAGCTCTCACTGACCTCACAGCCACACCAGATAGGCACATCATACTGGGAGGGGACATGAATATGGTTTTTGACACCTTCCTGGACAGGTCAGGACAACGCACCCACCAGGCAGGGACACTCTCTCCCACTTGCATAGAAAGACTGACAGAACTCGACCTACACGATCTGTGGCGCCTAAACCACCCACGGGAGAAGGAATACTCCTACTATTCCAACGCACACAAAACATATGCACAATTGTACTATTTTTTAGCCACAAGTCCGGTGTGCACCTTTGCAACATCCACTGACATAGGGGTCATTTCACTATTGGATCACGCTCCGGTCACCACTACACTAACCCAGCCACCTACATCAAATCCTCCCAGGGTGTGGAGACTTTGTGATACCCTACTACATAGGAAGGACGTGGTTTCACACATACAGACCACTATTCAAGACTACCTGACCCACAATGCCAACTCAGACACCACCCTCGCGACTCAATGGGCCGCCTTGAAGGCAGTGCTTCGGGGGGAGTTTATCGCCATTTCCTCAGCTGAGACCCGGGCTAGGCAAATTAAATGGGACGAGCTTACTCAAAGGGTGCACGAACTGGAAAAAATGCACCAACGGACAGGGGCCCCCGAATATGGAAACAACTCAAGGTGGCACAGCAGCTTCTTACTGCCCTGGATATGGATTGCGCTGAATACGCTGCACTGCGCCTCAAACACACCAATTGCACGGGGGAGACAGATGCGGCCGCTTGCTTGCCAACCGGCTGCGGGTAGCACAGCAACAACGGAATATCAAAGAGATATCCCGGCCAGAGGGATCCACAGCACTGGGAGACGCGCAGATAGCAGAGACCTTCCGCAATTTCTATGCCGATCTGTACTCTGGCAACCCCCCTAATGTAATTGCAGCTGCACATTATTTAGACACGGTCGCGCTCCCTTCCCTTGCCCCGGTACAAACAGAGTATCTAGAGAGGAAGATCCGAATTGAGTAGGTGGTTGCCGCTATAGCTCGTCTCAAGATAGGGAAAGTGCCAGGCCCGGACGTTTTTTCCGCCATTTTTTATAAAACCTTTTGCACCACGCTGGCCCCACTCCTCACCCACCTTTTTAACACCTTTGCTGAGCCTGGGGCCATCCCACCGGGTCTCCTCCGGGCATCCCTCTCGGTCATCCCGAAGCCGGGGAAAGACAGAACTAACTGCGGGGCCAACAGGCCTATAACACTCCTTAACGTCGACCTTAAACTTTATGTGGCATTCTGGCGGCACAGCTAGCCCCTTATCTCCCGGGCCTCATCGACCCGGATCAAGCTGGTTTTATTCCCGAACTGCAGACAGTAGACCACACCAAACGGGTGGTCCATTTGATCGAAAAGGCCTCCCGCATACCGGGAGAACGAATGATGTTGGCAGTCGACGCCGAGAAAGCGTTCGACTGAGTACACTGGCCCTATCTAGAACTAGTTCTGGCCAAAGTCGGTATCGGGGAAAAGTTCTGTACCCTGATCTTTAACTGTTACAAGTCCCCCACCGCAGTAGTGCGGGTTAATGGCTATAGCTCGACCAGTTTTGAGATTGAAAGAGGGACGAGGCAGGGGTGCCCGTTGTCACCCCTGCTCTTCCCTTATACATGGAGCCACTCGCTCAAAGAATAAGACAAAATCTGGGGGTCACTGGCATAAAGTTTGGCGGCGACGTGCATACCATCAGTCTTTACGCTGATGACATACTGATCTCCCTAGAGCATCCGCGCACCTCTCTGCCGCCCTGCATCGCCGAGCTCGACGCTTTCGCGGCGGTGGCGGTATTTAAAATGAACGCCGACAAATCCACAGCATTGGACTTGTCTCTCTCCACCTCCACCAGGGCCTACTTGCAGGGTCTCCTCCCCATTCAATGGGCGAATGATACCGTCCCCTATTTAGGGATTCAGCTGGCCCGACGCTAGCCGAAATGACGTTGGCGAACTACACTACCCTCCGCAAACGTATCCGAGAGGAGCTGAGCCGCTGGAAACACCTCCCTCTGTCCTGGTTGGGAAGAATAGCCGCGGTCAAAATGACCATCTTGCCACAGGCCCTCTATCTCTTCCGAGCCTTACCACTACGACCACCCACCGGATGGATTAGACAGACACAGGCGGACTTGGCCCAGTTTATCTGGCAAGGCCGGAAACCACGAATGAAGAGTGCGATCGCCATGATGGCACCAGAAGCTGGAGGGCTAGGCATCCCAGATCTGCATAAATATTACCTGGCGGCGCAACTTCGTTACTTGGTCGAGTGGAGTCGGTGGGAGTCTGGGAAGCACTGGCTCTTCCAAGACAAGGCGGTGGCGGGACGTCCTCTGCAGGAGGTTCTCTTCCTCCCTAAGCCACATAGGCCCGCAAACCTTTACGCCTCCTATATAACTCGGGTCCCGCTGGAGGTCTGGGATATTACCAACAGCTCTCAGGAGCTGACCACGTTTCCTTTCCCGCTGATACCATTGGTGGACAACCCAGACTTTACCCCGGGTATGGAGAAAGGGGCTTTTGCGCATTGGCGCCTGGGCGGCTGCCGGTTCTTATATCATGTATACCGCCCTGACGGAGTGCTCCCCTTTCCACTCTTCAAGCAGGAATACGGCTTCCCCAATTCCGAACGCATGCGCTATCTCCAGATGAGACACTGTGCGCTCCAGCCGCAGGTGCGGGAGACCAAGGACAGGCGCCTCACACCATATGAGCGGTGGCTGCTATCGCGCACCTCCGATACCAAACTTATCTCTGACATTTACAAGATGGTCCAAACACCACCCACACATGTCCACAACCCGTGCCGGGAGCAATGGGAGAGGGAGCTGGGCAGGGTTCTCAGCCACAAAGAGTGGGGAGGGATCTCCTACAGGCCACGTCACTCAGCGCACCACATGGGGCTCACTGAAACCTTCACGAAAATCTCTACATACTGGTACTACACTTTTGAACGGTTGCATGAGATGGACCACTCCAAGGACAAGCGTTGCTGGAGAGGATGCGAACTGGCAACCTAGTACACTTGCTATGGGAATGCCCTCATCTCCAATCCTATTGGACATACATACTTGATGAAGTGGACACCCATTTCAAAACTAACATACCACGCCTCCCCGCATACATCTTGTTGGGACTCCCCAATGTGTGGACGTATCCTCTGCGTTCTCGCAGGGGGCGCCAAATAGCCATTGCATTGGGGTCAGCGCTGCAAAATATTCTCATACACTGGCGCACATCCACGGTCCCCTCTACCACTGGTTGGCTCCACCGGCTGTGGCACGTGTTGGGCATGGAGAAGCTGTCCCTATCCCTTGCCGGGGATAGAGACCAAGTTGAAGAACTTTGGCAGTCGTTCCGATCCCTGCTGCTTGCCGAATTCACAGAAATTACATGCCCACGTTATCTCAGACTACTGCGCCTTTCGGCGCCAGCAGCCACAGATCCGTGAGACTCACGATACTGACTTGCCCTCACCGGCTTGGAAACACAGTCTTCCGGGAGAAGACATGAGCACTGGACAAGGGAAGGTAGGGGGAGGGGTTCAGGGGGGGGAGGGGAAGGGGCCTGCGGGTGGAGGGAGTTTTTCTTGGGAAGTTACGGAAATTGATGTTGTTTATAGCTGCCTTTTCCCAGACAGGTCAAACTTTGCTAACACTGCCAGGGCCCCTTGGCGCCTTTTGATTCTTCTACCGGGCCCATTGGGCACCGACCTGTGTAATACTTGTGAACCATGTATCTTGCTGCACTGTTTTTCAATAAAAAGATTTAAACCTAAAACAGCAGGAAAAACTACTTCTAGAGAGACAGTTTCCATTCATGTGGGCAGATTCCTGGGTTCCTTACCTAAAAATAAAAATCTGCTCCACACTCTGGAAAACACTAAAAGGTACCTACACAGACCTCTTGACAACTGCCATCTTAGATCTACAAACCTGCTCGAGCAAGGACCTTTTTGTGGTTGGGCTGCATTGCAGTAGTGGAAATTACCCTTCTTCCCAAGATATTATACTTAATGCAGATGGTACCCCTAGGGCCACAGACTCCTAACAAATTATAACAGTTTATTGAGGCCTATGTCTGGGGGGTGAAAAACCTTGCATGGACTAGAAGCTGTCTTATTTATCAGTAGGAGAGGGAGGCTTAGGAATACCCAATCTCACTAACTGTTAACTTGCACCCCACCTATGGTACACAATTGAGTGGAAACAGATGCTTCATGAACCAATGTATAACAAAATACATATTTGGGAAATCCCCAGGCTTTTTAGGAAACAGGACTCCTCAAGGGTCTATATCTCACCTGTTACTCTCGCTAAGGTAGAACCATGGGTTAGGGTTATGACACGTAAGGTCTGTCAACACATGTCTCCCTTCTCACTCCAATCAAGGTCAATGCCAACCCCCCCCCCCTGCTGCGACTGGTAATGCGTACCATGCCTGGCAAATAGCTCATTGTAAATGAGTGGGCAACATTTTTGACCACACCGGTCTCCTAGATTATTCCCAACTCAAAACTTGTTTTGGGCTCCCCGCTGAAGAAATCTGGCCCTGCACATCACTTAAACATTGGGTCTTCCAGTGCTCGATCTGCCCCCTAGCAGGTAGGCCACTCATGGACTTTGTGAAGTGTCTGATCACTAGACAAGACGATAAGGGCATCTTCTTGGACAGCTATGCCTTTCTTAATATCCTTTCAGATTTGACTTGGAGGTGAAACAGACTATCCCCGCTAAATGGGGCACCATGTCAGTGCTACATAAACTTTGGGATTTCATAGGCATAGAAAAAATCATGGCATCACTGGCAGCCGCACTGCCACAATTTCACAAAATGTGGGGTCCATTCACCAAATTCGCGCTACCTCTGGATTCTACGACTAACGCAGCACAAGCACTCTCATGAACAGCAATGGAGCTGATTTAAATAGGTTGCAGACGTCCCATGGACTCTCACTGGCACTGAGATATATAAGACAATAATGGCAAGGCAAAGGAGCCTTACCTCGCCCCTGGACAGCCCCTCAAAGTCCCCCCCTCCACTTCCTGCTAACCCCCCCCCCTACCCACCCCCCCTACCCCCACCCCACCCAAGTCCCACTTAAATATATCAGTTATCCTGTGCTTGGGCTTGCTTTTTCTTACTTATGCACATCACTGGCCGGTGGTTCTGGTGAGAATTGTGGTGAGAATAACTGTTGTATCATACATTGTTTTGCTGAATATACTAATGATTCTATGGAAATGCTAACGTAAATAACATGGTGCATTCATTATGTTAGCCTAAGTTGAAGGCCCGAATCTGCAGTACGTTTTGAATATTCTCGTTTCTGAAAGCAATGCTCGGAATCTCATGTGAAATTCGTAGAATGTTGCTTGTTTCTCGTTTTGCATCGCAGGTGGACAACGTTTGTTAGTGAAGAGTAAGTGCATTGTTCCATTAGATAGTTGCAGAATGAAGGACTTACAGTTAGCTTGTCCCGGCGAAGATAAGGAGATGGGAGATGCATTCACACGGGCAGGAGGAAAGACCAAGGGCAAACTGTTGCAGAGGGGCGTACATGGAGAATGGCGTGAAAGAGTCACTGTCATGGAAACATTTGTGGCTGAGCCTACTGTGGAGTATGTGTGAGAAATGCATTATGGTACATTTGCTGAATAGACCTATGCTTTGTAGAGAGGGTAGGATACCCCATTCCTCTTTGCCTTTTCGACAGAGCGCATCGGAGTGCTAGCTTGCTCCTTTCCTGCTTGTGGCTTCATGCTGCGGACTCATCTTATGGTGGAGTGACTTCTTAGGAAGGCTCTAACCGCTGACACTTTCCTCTTTCGAGCCCTTCGCTTATATGTTAAAGTTAGGCATGCCATATCTAGAGTTAGGTTAGGGATAGATAGAATTAAATGCTGGACACAGACTAAGGGCCATATGTATCAAGATACCAATTAGCGATTCTGTAATAGCGATTTTTAAGAAATCACTATTTCAGAATCGCAAATTGGTATGTATCAAGAAAATCGCAATTTTTTAGCGATTTCTTGATATTCCTTAATTGCGAATTCGCAAATTGCGAATTTGCAATTAAGGAATACTTTCCCATTCATTTCTATTAGCCTCCTGGCCCATAGGAAGGAATGGGAATTTATTCTCAATTTGCGATTCGCAATTTGCTAATCGCAAATTGAGAATAATTCAAGGGTGCAGATGTGTCCAAAGGACACCCTGTTGCACCCCTGAAATAAGTATGGGTGCACATGTGGTGCACATACATGCCCCAAGGGCATTTATGTGCGTCACATGGCACTTAGAAAAATGCAAAAATGGGCATTTTTCAATAAATTTGCAAATTACCACCAACTTGAAGTTGGTGGTAATTTGCGAATCCTTAGGGACAATTAGCAATTTCTTTTAGCTTCATACATTGCATTTAAAGAATCGCAAAATTTTCGATTCCTTAAATGCAATTGCAAAATAAGGAATCTCAAATTTTGCGATTCCTTATTTTGCACCGGATTTTCATTCATACATCCCATTTAGCAAATTTGCATTCGCAAAAGCCGAAATTCTGCGAATTTCGGCCTTTGCGAATGCAAATTTGTATGATACATATGGCCCTAAATGCTGATGCAGGGGAACCTGTGATCTTGCTTCCTGATTTCATGCAAATAGTCCAAGAACTTGTCGTTCTTTTCATGTTGCATCGGGAAAATCTCTTCAAGAGATTTAGATTTCTTTTGTTCCCCTGTATTTTTATACCTTTATGCTGAGATTCGTATATGTCCAGCTATTTTTGAATCTGTAATAAATTTGACTAACCTTAATTTGGTTGTTGATCTGATTATTGTGTAGCCAGATCGAATTACACTGCATTTCGAATTGATTTACAAACTTTCTCTCCTTTACTCTTTCATGCCACCAAAAAGAAGGATTGACATAGTGGGAGAACTAAACAAATGGATCCAGGCTAAAACAGATTTGATCCACAAAAATACCAACAACAAGACCAACCTGAAAATGAAAAGGATGATCTTAGGCTGGATGAGTTTTGTCCTTTTTTGTCGATTTTCATATTGATTTTTGACACAATGCAATAATAAGCAATCATTGAGCATTTTCAAAAATCAGAACCTTCTTTTGTTATTTGACATACTCTTAGCAGAGCAAATCCTAGAAGGGGTACAAGAGGCCATTATCCTCCTCGTCCTATTTAAAATTGTGCAGACATAGCATCACTAGTTTTGTGTAAGCTTATAATCAAACCCTTCCTGGTGTTCTTTACCCTCATTCCTTCCCGAGGCCACGTAGATTGTCTTCCCCTTCAGAGTGGCTGCTCTCATGAGATACAAGAATTTACATATTTTTGTACCTCGCTGCTGATTTGTCCGTTGATTATGATGTTTATGCTGCTTTTATTTTTACTCTCATTTCTACCGATGTCCAGTAAATCCAGTCCTTCTTTATTCCTTGTTTAGGGGTTCCCACAGACAATCGTTGTAACTTTCTTTACTACTGGTAAAGCTAAGCTAGGGACGTTTCCTTTCTTAATTTGGATATCAGTCTAAAAAATATATCTTTGGGGTGATGTTTTTTTTTAAACCTCATCACACCCCACACTGTGCTTTGTGCTTGTATCCAAAACCCTTGTATTATTTTAGAGTTTTGTATCACAGGAAACCAATGTGCATCTTGTCTCTGGCATATGCAAAAACAATGGCAAGAAAAACGTTTCATTTTATGTATTACTCTTGCTATGAAATTTACCCGAGACGTCATACCTCATGCCCTCCTTTTCAGACCTACCTTGTGCTCAGATTGTGCCTCACGTGAATGCTTCTAGAGAAGTTGTTCTGTCCCCACCTCCTTTGGCATGTTCTAATGTTCGCAAACCTCAAGCTAGAAGAAAAAAGTCGAAACTTGTTAAAAATTCGGCTAAGAGAATTGCATCTACTCCCGATCCTGTACAGTATGACCCCGGCCCTCTATTTTCCACCACAGGAGCTCCCGTCTGGGCTACCCATTTATTAATTGATTTCCAGACTCATATGGAACAGCTTATTAATACCCACTTCAAATCCCTATCTACTAGGATTGATACACTAGTTTCACTGATAAATATTAAAGGTCTAGGGAGAGCACAGCCAAGCTCTTCAATGGGGAATCCCGCTAGTATAGGGGCTTCAGGAGTAACTAAGCCTGCTACTAAGGGCTCAACCCAAGATGCTAGCATCTGCCCAGACATCCCTACACAGGATTTGGCCCCTCTAAGCATGCTGAAACCTACCCTAGCCCAGATTGGCCCTGGTCAAACCACATGTCCTAATTTGCCATCAGCCGTACCTGGTTCGCATCCCCGTGGATCATTTTCCACCCAAAAACTACTGGTATTCTGAGCTCAGAGTCGGGTAGGTCCCTACACAACCCTCCACTGAAATCTGGTGAAAATGGACCCTTAAAACCTCCTCCTGGCCCCCAGTTACCCCCTGAAACATCGCCATATTTGGTGGTGCTTACGGGAGTACCCCCACTGGCCAGCGACCGAGGGGAAACCTACCCTGAGCTAAAGAATAAAGTCATCTTCTGGCTAAGCAGACATAGACCTTTAATGGGAGCTGGCCAGGGGGAGATTTTATTCGCGCAAAGAGTCAGCTGGCTGGGGACTAGACCCAAAGACATCTGTGGTGATTGTGTAATCATCAACTTTATCCCAGGGCAGCTGGACTCATATTAGCTAATGGAGGACCTTCCAATGTGGGCACTATTAACACTTGCCATCTGGGGTTTTTCTATTCACAAACTTTAGTATCGGGTAGGCTAGAACCATCTTACTCCCATCACGGCGGACATGAGTTCGATTACAACATCCCAGTGGGCAATAGATATAGTGCATTGAGCAACATAGATTGACTATTAACATCACTGTGTGCAGACGGAATGGTTCCGAAGCGGTTCGGGAGCCAAGCTGTGGAGGGCTCCAGCATAGAGATGGGGTTCCCCGAGCAGGCTATTAGAACTAAGGTGGGTAGCTCTACCACATCCCCATCTTCCCAAAACGTTGGCACAACAGGAGGTGTAAAGGAGTCAGACATTCATATACATATAGCACCTCCACCCTCTATTGTGTTTCAACTCACTGAGGTCTCCCCAGCCCAAGTGGTGCCACGTAGACCACTCATTGGGTCTTGGAACATAGCAGGGATGGGGTCTAAGCTGCACAACCCGGAGTGGGGAGAGTTGATGGATATCTACGACTTATGTCTGTTCCAAGAGACTTGGATACTGTCTGCTCCAGTTTGGGTAGGATATGCGTCCTACCATTCACCAGCAGTGCAGGGGCCCAGGGGAAGACCCTCGGGGGGTTATGTATCTGGGTTGCTTCCCACCTAGGTTGCTCAGTTAAGATAATAGATTCTCATTGCCCAGACATCCTATGCATTGTACTTAATTTTTTGGATGGTTTGTCGCTGGCAGTGATTTACATTTATTTAGGTCCCCAACCGCATCAGTTGGTTCTATAAATTTTGGATGCCCTAGAGGTTCTCCTCCACTCTTTTCCCCCGTCGTATCACAAAATCATCGGCGCCAACTTTAATTGCCATTCTGAACCACTCTTGGGAATTCCCTCGGTAACCTCGGACGAGGATGAAAATTGGCTGATCCCGGAGTGTACCATGTACCCGGAAAAGCGCTTACTGCCCCTGGCCCTTGTGATCAACAAGTTGGTTGTTTCTCATTCTCTTAGGGCCTGCAATGGCAGACTTCTTCCAGATGTTCCGGATTCAAGTACCTTTAATAGACCAGGGAAAAGTACAACTATAGATTACATCCTCGTAAATGTAGAATTCTGGGCCAGATTGAGCGCTTTTTCTGTCATCCCAAGGGTCGATAGTGACCATAACTTACTGTCACTAGAATTATTAAATACCTTGGGGCATTGTAACAAACTGGGAGGAGCTGAGACTACCATTAACCCGAACCTGGTTGCAGCGGCAGGTGGTAGACGTGGGCGAAGGTCGCGCTAGCGCCTGACAAGCTAGCGGATTTATATTGCCATGTTGCACGCTCTCTAACAGAGGTCTTTCACCTCTTGAGCTCGGACTGTGATTCCCCCAGCTCCACCTTCAGGGCTTGCAGTGAATTTACAACAAGCTTCTCTGTTCCCTGGCCGGCTACTTTTATACCACCGACACTAAGAGGCCAAGTGCAAACAAGCGTGACCATTGGTTTAATAAAACTGTAGGCTAGCTAAAAATACCCTGATAAAGGAGGTAAAATCGGGGTCCCAGTCAAGCATTAGAAATGCGAGGGAAATGTATAAAAGTTTTTTCAAGGAGGCCAGGTCAGAGTGGGAGCCCACAAGGTGGGAAAGTATAAAAGCAGCCCTGGAAGTTCGTGACTATAGGTCTTTTTGGAACCTTGTTCGAGTTGGGTCGTTTGTAGGGACATCTGCCTTCATTCCTAACCTTAGTGAAGAGGTTTGGCTAGATCATTTTAAGCCCCTGTATTCACTCAGCAATCCCGAATCCCAAGTAGATTTAGCGACCCAAATTAGAACTCCGGATCCAGCGCACCCGGAGGCCCGGGGCCTTGATTGCCCACCTTGCACCTTCCTTGAAGTTCAGGTGGCCCTCAGTAGTTTGACGCTGGGGAAAGCTCCGGGTCTTGATAGGATCCCTGGCGACTTATATCGAAGTGAACAAAATGGCTTGGGGCCCCTACATCTGGGTTTATTTTAATGCTATCCTACAGGGCTTGGAGATTCCCTCAACTTGGCTGGGAGCTGAAATTATTCCCATACATAAAAAAGCTTCCCTTCTCGACCCGGCCAACTACCGCCCCATAAGTTTGATCGACGTCCTCCAGAAATTATTCGCCCCCTTCCTATTAACAAAGTTGCAGAGTTGGATGGACGAACATCACATCCTAACCTCCCTCCAAGCGGGCTTTCGTGCAAAGGTTTCCACCATTGACCAACTGTTCAGATTACAGTTGGTCTACTGGAAGACTGTTTCTATTAAGGCAGGTAGCTTGTATTTGATTTTTGTTGACCTCCGGTCCGCATTTGACCTGGTCCAAAGGGATAAGCTCTGGGCAATACTGTTGGAGTTGGGTGCTCTGGCCTACCTGTGCGCGCTATTCAAATGCATGTACCACGGTACATACGCAAGGGTGAGATATTGGAGGAGTGGGGAGCTGTCAGCTCCGTTCCGGGTGGAAAAGGGAGTGAGGCAGGGGTGTTTCTTGGCCCCCACACTCTTCTCTCTCTTCCTCAACGGGCTGATAGACCGCCTACTGGGAGCAAGAGACCTGGACTCTCCAAGCTTAGCGGGGCGCAAGATACCTGCCCTAATGTTCGCTGATGACGCCCTTCTATTGTCAAAATCATCCACGGGCATACAGCGTACATTAGAGGCATTCTGCTCCTTTTGTAGACTGGGGAACTTGGAGATCAACCTCCCTAAAACAAAGTTCATGGTCTATAACACCAAACTAGCCAATTGCCCTCATCCCCACATGAATGGAACGGTGCTGGTGGATCGAGTATCTACTTTAGACTACTTGGGGGTTACATTAAATGACAGAATGGATTGGGGGTCGCACATGGTCAAGGCCAATTTGAAGCTGGCCCAATCATCTGGCGGTATCCTAATGGTTTTTAACGACACCTCTTCTAAACTGTTGGGTCTGCCCATGGAAATTTAAAAAGCCCAGGCGAGAGGGGGAGCGCTTATGGTGCAGATTTATGGGGTTATGCCAGTGCTGCCCCCCTATCCCTCACTGAGAATAGTTTTATCAGGCGTCTTTTGAGACTTCCTATGAGCAACCCCCTGACTCCCCTTCGGCTGGATTTAGGTTTGGTTCCTATGCAGGAGATTGTCTCAAATCGTCCCCTCCTGTATTGTAGACGTCTATGGTCGGCCCCCGAGCTCTTGAACTATAGGGAGGATCTGGGGGATCTTTTGTCCCGGGGGAGCACAGGGAAAATTCCCTGGTTAAACCACATCAAGCAACTCAGCCTCGCTCTAGGTAGGGGGGATATGTGGTCATCCCCGAGGAGACTTATGCCCTGTATTCCAAGAAATCATTGAGTGTGGCCCTAAAGCGCTACCGAATGGAACTTATAATAACAAATTCTTCCATGGGTAGGCTGACTAACACCTTTCTGGATATCAAGGCCCATCTTCACTTTGAGACATTTTTGGATGATATCCAGCCACCCCTGGCTAAGAAATTATATATTCAGTTTAGCTTTGGTTCATTGCCTCTTAGGGGCGTAACACACAAGTGGTCCAATGCCCTATATACTGTGAGTTCCTGCCCAGGGTGTGCAAGTGGTACAAAAGGGGGTGGTAATGGACGGAGCATCGGAACCAATCAAACACTCACACCCAGTCAAAAGATCTGGGTTTAATCCATCACCGTTCTTTAGCCCACTCTGCCACCCCAGTTCAGACATGGCTATATGCAAATCAGTCTGACCCTGTGCCTCATGGGAACAGTCCAGCCCGAACTGCCAAGCCATGCCTTCCCTGGACCGGAAACAAGCTTCCGAGGACCGGTTTCTGGCATTCCAGCCGTCTTCAGCCCGGCTTGCTTGAATCCAGTGGCAAAGTGAGCAAGGGACTCACGTCTGAGCATACCCTGCCACACTTATGGCGGCCAAAAGCGGTACAAAAGGGGGTGGTAATGGACGGAGCATCTGAACCAATCAAACACTCACACCCAGTCAAAAGATCTGGGTTTAATCCATCACCGTTCTTTAGCCCACTCTGCCACCCCAGTTCGGACATGGCTATGGTGATGGATTAAACCCAGATCTTTTGATTGGGTGTGAGTGTTTGATTGGTTCAGATGCTCCGTCCATTACCACCCCCTTTTGTACCGCAAGGTGTGCAAGTAGCAGAGAGACAGATCTGCACGTTCTGCTCTTCTGCTCCTTCTACGCCAAGGCAAGAGTGAAATGGATCATTCAACTTTGTAAGCCCAGGGGCCTTAGGGACTACACGGAGGTATTCAGAATTCTTAAATATGACACCACCCCTCTGATAGTGTTTGCAACTGCAAGATTTCTTTTGTCCATGTGGTAATCGAGGTGTGCAAAACTAAAAACGGAAAGTCCACAAATCACCATCCCAGCGGTAGAATAAACATTGCAATGAATGTAGTTCCTTATACGCACTTTGGTTAGGGATTGCCTATTGGGAGTGCTATATTTTTTTTTAACGCATCTAAACAAATTTTATAACTTTTTTTAACTATTCTATGAATTTTCTGTATGCTTGGACTGTAACATATGATCTTTTAAACATTCTAACTTTTTAGCTCTGGTTGTTTATTTTTATCTGAAATATGTACATATGTCTTTTTATGGTTTTTTACCGATAATAAAAGCTTTTGACTGACTGTATATTCACACTAGTGAAGTTTAAATCTAGAGTGTCTGGAAATATTGCTTTACGTGTCCATATATTGTCTCCAATGTTTCCTCTGTAATAACCTTGACCACGTGCCTGGTAAATGTTTCTGTTAGCTGCCTGTCAACTTACCTAGCAAGAACATAAGTTCTCTGATCTACATCTCACTTTAAATTTGTTTGCTACATCCCCTTTCTTCTGTTGCACTTGTACTATAATGCTGTAGCCTATGAATTGCCCCAATGAGCATCTAATCAACTGATGATGCCGCGAACACCCATGTCCTCTTGGGAGACTACCAATTTATCTCTCAAACCCTTCTTGTTCTCCAACCCTCTGGGCCACTATACATACCAAATACAATCATGCTTAAATCTCAGTTCTATTTCACTCTATCACCTAGAAATGTGGGATCCATTTTACCACTCCTGTTTTCCTCCACTAACCTACATTTACTCCCATTCTCTATTTTTAATCCAAGTCCTAGCATTAACCACAATGGCTGCTCAATCCGCTACCGGTGTGAGGCAGTGGCGACTGGTAGGGAACACTGGCAGGAGGGCGGGGGTGGTGGGGAGGTTAGAAAATATAAATAAATAATATAGGAAACTTAACTGCTGGTTGCCAGTCTCCAGCCGCCGCCTTTCCTCCGATGCAGAAACCAAGAAGCACACAGGCTCACAGACTCTGCTATCCAATCACAATGCTGCGATACCGCAGCGTTATGATTGGTCTGAGCAACCTGGTTCGGCACTCAGAGAGGGATGAGGAAGCTGCGCAAGTTCTCCACCCAGGCTGTGCAATACAGCTGGTAGAGAACATGCAAAGTGGTAAGCTAAGTCTAGTAGGAGGAGGGGAGTGCCCCTTTTACTCCGAGAGGTGTCATGCTACACCCATGGGCAGGGCCCTCGAGAGATCGACAGCTGCATTGAGCTTCAACACGCAGTGACTATACGCCCCGCAACATACTTTCTGTCTGGTCTGATTGGGGCTGTTCTTGACCATATTCTCGGGCCTCCCTCCAAGAGACGCTCCTCATGTCTATGTAAAGTATACAGGACAGACTTTTAATGTCTTTATTTGCATATATTTCACAGTGCATGGTGCACACATTCTCCACTTACTCTCATCCCTGTGAAGAATAAAATTAGGTTTTCCTGGCCCTGATGAAATGCCATGATCCACTAGGGATGAAACATGTTGACCTTTTTACCTACTATTTTTTGTAGCTAAATAGATCATTATATCTATACTACGCTCAAATCACGTTTTTATCCTTGACAAATGGACCATAGAATTAAAACTGTATTTCCTGTTTGGATCCCTTTTCATAATTTTTTAACACTCATTCTACTCAAACTTCACTACTCACCCATGCAACATACATCGGCTAAAAAAAAAAGATCAAGATCTCCGGCAAAGAGCCTTCTTGAGGGGCCCATTGGGCATTGCAACGCTGAGCCAATGAGGAACTGCCCCATGATGAAGCATGACACCTCTCGGGTGTGTGAGGTCCCTTGCTCCTAAAAGAAGCACTCCCCTCCACCTACTAGACCTAGCTTCCACCTAGGAACGGTACATTCTGTATTTTCACTATTGCATGGGGCTAATTTGCTGGACCTTACCAAATCCCTAGTCCTTCCTCTCATTTTTTGAACATGCAAAGTGCACATGATGGTTTGGTTGGCCCGAGACTGCAGGCCGAACCGTCATGCACAATTAAGCTGCAGCAACCACTTCTCCTCCCTCTGGGTCATGGGAGCCCGCCCCACCCCACCCTAACCAAACCTAACCTGGCTGCAACTGCAAGTTCAATACTAAAAATAAAATTATAATAACGTTCCATTACTATCATTTTATTTTTCCTTTGCACTGCTCTTCAACCAGTGGGGCGAGGCTACTCTGCCTTAGCGAAAGAGCCGCCGCTGGTCAGAGGGCTGTACGCATGCCAAATCTGTATCCTTTCACAGGCTCTTCCATGTTTTTCATTTCACTCCTGCTGCCTGTGGGAGCTCCTTCCCAAGTTGATCAATGTTCTGAGCAGTTCACATATATTCTGAGGGTTTGCCAAGCCAATGTGTTGTAAATCTGTGCGCTATGTTAAGTATGCACGACCCGTTTCAGAAATGTGCATGAATACTAAAACGTTATGATTGAGGGCACTTGTGTCACATTTGCATACAATTTCTCTGTCCAATCCACTGTCCTATTGATGGAAACGCCTATAAATGTAAAGTAGGAAGTCAGTTAAGTCTTCATAATTGCACATGTGGGTCAGTAAATTATGGAGACATATATCAAAAGGCCTACACTTAAGCCTTCTAGAAGGGTTATTTAATTTAAAAGGATTTACAGGTGTATGTTTGGGGCCAGATGGTGAATTCTGCAGGAGAGTCCAGTGTTTTTCAAACAGAAAGAACAACAGAAGTTCTATTGAGTGACTGCTCTTTTAATAACAACCTATGCTGCATATCTTGGGCCACAGCTTGTCACATTTTCTGTCACTATCTCAATTAATGTTCAAACATGCTTAAGTGGGTGTGCAGTTTGCTTTTTGCATTCTTTTGGAAACCTGCTATAAAGTATAATAAAGCTATCAGATGAAATTTACAAAGAACTGAAAGATTTCAGTGTCTACTCAATCTGCTTGAGAAACATTTGCGTCCTAATTATTTCTTTGCTCAGCATGAAGCTCCCCGAGACCTGATGAAGGCAGCCATCTTCTCATATCTCAAAACCCCCATTTACGCCATTTTCGTGGGAATTATTATGACATTTATCTCCTTCTGTCTTTCTATCCGGTGCTTTCATCACGTCTCTGATCTAGATTTAATTAGAAATTCCTGTTACGGGCATACTTAAAGACAATCATTGTATTTTGCTTTAGAGCCCTACTCTGCATGAGCTACTGATGAGAACGCTGAATCTTGAGACATCTGATTTTCATATTTGGTCACTGTTGCAAGCATCATGTAAAAATGTGGTACTAGCCTTCATATTTTACCATAGTAAGTGATAATTTACGAACATGGGTCATGTTCGCGCTATAAAGAACACGAAATAAATAAATAAAAATTACAATTCTCTTCCATTTCATTTCTCAAAGCACTGGATAGAACGCTTAGCAAAATACATCCTTAATAAAAATTATTGGCAAACCAGGAGCGAAATGTGAACACTGCTTGTTTTCTGATATACTAATATGGCAAACCTCCACAAATGTGTCCTCTCATGCAATTCTTATGGTACTTTCATGAAACCACTGCTAAAAATATTTTCTTTTTGGGCTGGAGTATATGGAACTTTTGTTCTCCCTAAAGATGAGCTGGTGGTGTGCACTGGCATCCACTCCACTTCACTGTAATTATGTCATATGCATTTTTAAGTTGGTGTTACCCAAGACCTTTTAATTTTGCTAAAGTTATATGTATATTGTATATACTTAAAGGGACTTTAAGCCAACTTTCCAGGTGCATGTTGTTTACTTTAAAGAAAACATCATGCACCTTAAGAAAGTTGTAATGACTGTGACAGCTGTGTTCCAGGTGCCCAGTTGTCATAGCAATGGGTGTAAATGAATTCATATATTGGATTACAGGAATAGTGTTAGCAATTAATATCAAAACCAAGTCCTAATTGTAATTTTACCATTCAACTTCAAATCTGGTTTTATTTGTGAGTTGCCTATTTTACCTTGTGGTACTTTTAACATATGGACACATTTGTGCCTAATCATCTATAAAGGACTAGCGAGGGCCACACCAATGGCCCTGCTGCTACCAACCTTTTTATCGAGCAGGCATCCACTGCCACCTTGGAGCTGAAATCAGCCTTTATTTATGCCAGCATAATATCCTGGAAACCCTTTTGGTGAACTAGGCTAAACTGATTAGCGATGAGTTGAGTTGAGAGGGAAGAACATTTGCTTTTGCACAAAGCTGTCCCCAGCCATGCTGGATTTTGGATAGCAAAGACCACTGAGAGATTTCTAGTGCCAGTATATGTACTGCCAGCACACAAACTATATCACACTGTAGGAAAAGTAGCCTGCAAAGTGTGGAAATGTATTGCAGATTATCGCCCTAAACGTTCACGAAGAAAAAAGAGAAGAAGACGACTTTGCAACAGCTCTGCTTACTTCACCTTTAACAGAATCTTTCTCCTGAAGAGCCTGTTTCTAAGAACTTAGATGGGAACTTTCTTACATGCACTGAGAAGAGAGCATGTTTGCACCAAAAATTCTAGCAACATCCCTCGGCATGCCGGCAGACCTTGCATCTGAGACTGCCCTATTGGAAGTAACTGAGTATATTAGAGGAATACTGGATCAGGGTGGAAGGGCTGTCCTGATATTACTCGATCTGTCTGCAGCATTTGATACTGTCCCGCATGAGAGACTCATTGACAGATTAAGAAATCTGGGAATCGCAGGGACAGCATGGGCTTGCAAGACAGAGCCCAAGAGATAGGACTTCCCCCTTTTTCAGCCCCCATGCCAGGCATGAGGTATGGAGTTCCTCAGGGCTCCATTCTTAGCCCTTCTTTTTTTAATCTGTACTTGTCCCCCTTGGCACCATAGCAGAGGCAAACGGTGCAAAGATCATACCCTACGCGGAAGACATGCAACTGATTTTCACCTGTGAAAAAGGAGCTGATTTCGACTATGTTAATATCAGAGCCTGTCTCTCTAAGGGGTTCCAGTGGCTTAATGCGAATCAGCTCAAATGCAACTCGGATAAATCGGAGATTGTCTTCTTTGGCCAACCCGCAGTCAGTAACTGGAATTCATGGGGGCCTGAAGAATATTTGCCACCGCACAATGAGCAGTCAGCTGTGAGAAACCTCTGAGTTTTTTTGGATATCGCCCTGTCCATGAGGTCTTTGGTCCAAACTTTGGTTGGCACTACTTCAGCATCTTGCATATGTTGAAAACATTTCTTCCACTCTTGACAATAGAGTCTAGGAAGATAGTGTTCCGGGCCTTGATGACACCAAGTCTAGACTACGCAAATGTCTTGTATTTGGGCCTTCCCAGTTACCTTGTACAGCGCCTGCAAGTAGTACAAAATGCAGCAGCCAGGACAATAATTCCACCTAAACCAAGGTCTCATATGTCCCCCCTCCTTAGATCCCTTCATTGGCTGAGACTAAAAGAAAGGATCAAATTCAAAGCTCTTGGTGTCTTTTTTGAGGTCCTTCATGGAAAAGGAGCTGGCTACCTTAGCAAACGAGTCAATCGCTACATCCGGGCTCAGTCTCTAAGATCGTCCTCCTCCGACCTTGCTCTTACTCCCAAAGTACGCCTGGCCCGGATGGGTGGCAGATGCTTGGAACAGGCTCCCGGCCGCCCTACGTTCCATGTCAGATATCTCAGTAATCAAGAAACACTTAAAAACGTGGCTTTTTATAACTTAGCAATGTATCATAGCTCTCTCCTAACCGCTTCTGTCATTGCTGGGACACTCTTCTGAGTAGCTGTTTGCTCTTTAACAAATATGTTTCATTCATTCATTCATCTAGATGACACGCTTGGAGAGAAATCAAATACAGTTCACCAATTCCCAGCCTCCCAATTTATAGATGTGCTGCAGGCAAGAATGTTTAAGATCATGTAGCAGCTGTGCATTGTGAGACATTTACTTAATTTGGGCAAACAAATCTTCACATTTACAAATTCCAGACGAAAGGTGCGAAAGAGGAGCTTCTATGCAGCAAGGGCTTCAACTCATCAGTTAGCTGTATCATCTTGTACTGACAACATGTTGTTCCTTTAAAAGTTGCTCCCTGAAGTAATTCGGCAAGCCAGACTGACCTTGTGGATCCCTTGCTAGTCCAGTTTGGGCTGTCATACTACTGCAATTTATGAACTACAAAAACGTCACTGAGCCAGTAAGTAAAAATGTTCAATGGGACCAACCGCCACATCATGACTGTCGCAGCTTGCCAGCGGGCCTCACTTTGGCCATTTTTGTCAAGGGCTCTTACTTTTACCTACTTGACCTGTATAAAGCCCTGCCCACATATCCTCTACCAGTTTGTCCTACAGTTTTTTCTTCTCCAGACCTATTTCTAAGTAAAATATACACGTGGCCGGCCCCAATGTCCTAATTATAACTACATGCACTTACCAGTTCGCTATGTGAAGTGCACTGGTTACTGTAAGATTTCTAGACATCCCTTAGTCTTCTTGCTGTCCTATTGACTTTCAACACACCACATAATTTAGCAATCGCTTTCAGAGGCAGTTTTTTTTTACTTTTCACTTTGCTTTATTTGTGTTTTTTAATTATATTTTCTCTTTTAATCTGACCTTTAACTGCATCATGGTTTGGTTGCTTTGTTGCGCATCCCTTGCATTTTCTGGTTGAACTGCCTTGATTCTCCAGCCATACTATGAAAAGTGAGTTAGAATTTATCTTATTTGAAGGCCAATAACCTCTGTGGAGTCCTTTATTTTTTGGGGAAAGTGCGGTAGTTCAGCACAGCTCATGTGATGATTGCAGCATCCCTACTTAATACCCTGCAGTTTATGTTTCCTGCGGAGCAGGGTTCCTGATGTTGCTGCAAGGTACTGCATATGGAGTTGTCTATTGAAGGCACATTTATGACTAAAATCTGTACTAGAGTTGCTTTTAAGCTTATATTGAATTTTAATATTTGATTGCTTTTCCATGGTCACTTTCTCTTATATTTCTAGACAATTGTTTGAAAAATGTGCTTTCCATAGGATGTTTGTTATATGATACTAATAGAGGGTTAGGGTTAAGATTAGTATTTGCACTTAGCATCAATGTCTGCACTTCACAAAGACTTTACTATCAATAGAGCATTTTCAGTATCATGCATTTCCTAAAGGCCCACTGTGTTTTCCCTTATGTTAGCCTGACTGCACGTTATAGCCAGGATTTACTTTGCACGTGTTACAAATGAATATACTTGTTTTGTGATGTACATTTTATTTTTCAAATAGGTTGCACATGTTTTATTGTTAGTTCTTCAACTGGGATATAGAAGGAACATTTCATACAAGGTCAAAAAACACTGTGCTCTGTGTTTGTATGTGGTCTAACATGAACACTTATACATAACAGAAAAATCCAGCGGCTGTTTTGAACATGCAATTCTTATCATGTAATCAGGTCCTTGTTGTTTTGAAAACAGAGAGGACACATTCTCGAAGAGCAAAAGTCCCAAGATGAGAGAGAGCCCTGCTACTTGAGATGTAGAACAGCTATCAGTGCATCCCAGTTAATGGGTCCCCCACTAATCCCAGAGATCTCTAGTATATCACTGTGCTTTTATAGTAAGGGTAGGCTTAAGCAGATATGTCTTTCATTATGACCGGGTTTTTCATCGTGTGCAGTATTCTAATTGTGCTAATCATATTTTTGACTTCCATGTCTTCTGATTGCAGCGGTGTTATCACACATTAGAGCACAATAGTTTCAACAAATATTGTAAGCTTTCTTGGTGAATCTTTGCTGTTTATTGAGGGTGTGTACTGAAGGACTGGGTTCTTTGGACCCAGCGGTGCCAGGGCACAACACCTGAAACCTTCGTGGGTAACCTGCTCCGGCGTACAAATCACAGAGACACGGGACACTTCCTTCGGCGTCAAAGAGTCAAGGTTTATTTACTGCAGGGAACACAGAAGTCACAAGAAGTACATCGAGTGTAGTTCGGGGAGACTGCTTCAAATTGTATTTGTGTATCGCTCCTTTTATACAGTTTCTACCCATAGGATAACATGATACACAATAGTTTACAACCTGGTTCCCACAAGTCGCTCTCAGAGGGGTCGCTTAGATCACTTTGAAACACACAAGATCCGGAACATAAGTGCGGAAACATTTGGCGGTTCCCAACTGTAAAAACCCATCTTCCCACCATTAGCAAATTCCAATCAGCAGTAAAGTAGATCGAAATAGGAACGAAGACAGGTGCAGAGGAAGACGGAGACAGTGGGGAGATCGGAAAGGGTGTAAAAGGGGAGTGTCGAGAAGCACGAGATACAGGCATCAAAGGGACGTGCCTAATGAGATGCACAACTGAGACAATAAGCCCGTGCGGCAAGATGAGCCTCGAGCGGCGCCATCTGCCTTACAGTAGCATCCCCCTCGTCATAAAGACACTTTCAAAGAACATGTGTCTTCCGCAAATATCTTGGGAGTCCCAGGGTCGCGAAGCGGACAGCGTCCGTTCGCTGGCTACTTGAGGGCAAGAGACAAAATGGATGCCGTATCTAAGATGGAACCCGTGGGTACAGATGACAAACCCACATAACAAACGAACGGTTTAAGTTAGCACAGCGAAACTGCGCACACTTACTAAACTCGTCATTTGCGGTTCATAGATACTAGACTCGACCATATTCGTGCGAGTCGAAAACACCACTTACAATTGTCACGGAACCTCAGACGCTCCTTTTGCCCTCATGTAGGCAAGCACTAGTCGGAATCATACTCGATATTCATCAGACCATCAAGATGTCGTTGTAGCATAGCTCTGTCCAACCGAGTCCCCTTGGTAACAGATGGTTGTCTCATACACGTTGTAGCACAGAGGCCACATAAGGCAGGACCACACTGCACACAAAGGCAACACGTGAACAGGAACACTACCACAACCCCGATGATCGTCAGAATCTTCCAACCCCAAGTCGACACCAGGCCCCAAAACCAACCAAGTAGCGTCCAATCCCCTACATCCACGTGTATGGATTCGGAGATCTTGTGCAACTTCGAGATGGCTTGATAGACAGTAGGAGCATTATCTGGAATGAAAATGCAACAGCTCGAATGGATCACTTTACATACCCCACCGCGATCTGCTAAGACAACATCTAAAACCATACGGTTTTGTAATGTCATAAGTCTCTCCGCCTGAAGTTCTGTGGTGATATTACCAAGGGCACTGGCAGTAATGTTAGCTGTCGATTCTACCACTCGAGTCAAATGTCTCAGGTTCCTACTATTAACCATAGGTCCCCAAAACGGGAGGAAACCCTTGAAAAAGTCTCCTGCCTCTTGACCGGCAGTATCCTCTTCACTAATTACGCCTCGTACAACTCTAGTCTTATGATAATCGGCATCTACAGTAAACGTCGGAGGCAACAGATTTGCAACAAAACATGAGCCCATGAAGTCTGCGGGCAACCATGTGTATGCACGATCATGACAGATGAAGTACGTACCCTTGGCAGCCAGAAGCACAGGGATCGGGGACATTGACAGAACGTAACTTTCAGTGCAAGCACTTACTCCAAGTGAGGCTTGCGAGCCACGACCCACAAGACAAAGATTACCAGTGTGGGGTACGACCCATATTGGAGACGAGCTTTTAAGCTGCTTTTCATTAGTGAACGTACTATATTCCCCTCTATTCGGTGCCCTATAGGCTTGTACCTCTGCCTTAGGGATGAGATAAGCATCATAGATCTCATCTTCCAAATCCTGTATTATCATCGATACCACCCACTGCCATGAGGTAGAACCCGGTTTGGGGGAACGTTCTGGAGAGGGGTGGAAACCTAGTGCGCTTCGAAGCATTGTTTGGTATGCTCGAGCTGACCCTTGGGAACTATACGGTAACACCAGATATGGAATTCCCTTACCCGTAGTATGTGGCATCAACCCACACACCCAACAATTAGTAGTGTTAACCACTAACTGATGCTGATGGAGGAGCTGGATAAAGGAATTGTTGCGGAATTCTACACGTCTAGCCTGTTCGTGTTCTGGTAACATATGAAAGGAATGAGGAGAAGCAGTAGAAGTAATGTTAGGATAAGGAGTAGGAGTAGGGGTAGGAAGTAAGAAGTAAGACATAGTGTAATACACCCCACCCGCCAAAAATGCGGAAGCAGTTAAAAACAATACAAACAATTGGGATACAAAACATTTCGTACGACTAAGTTTCTGCAGCTTGACTCTATATGCCTGAGCTCCTTCCAAATCATTCAGCTTCAAAAATGCCATTTCCCTACGACCGTCCGCAACGTTTCTTGACGCACTTCGTTCTGTGCAGCAATAGTCAATTCCCAGGAGTTCCTAGGAACCGACGGCCTTTAACCTAGCGTCAAGACCTACTGTCCAGAAGGAGGTACGCGCGCGGCCCTACGGCCCTCAATACACAATATGTATTTATTTAGCACAATAATTCAGCTGTGGAAGGAAAAAGATACAAGGAAGAAGCTTGATATATATATATATATACAAAACAATTTTCAATGATACGAATGTTCAAAGTTGATCATGGGAAACGAAGATATTGCAGTTATCAATTTCAGCAAAGCAAGCAAAATTTTTATTTGTCCTTAGTGTGAGATCGCAAAGAATATCGATGTTTCCCGGGACGTGTCTGCACGTCGAACAAAGGATCTGTCGAAGAGACAGCGTCCTGCTGATCAGTTCGTTGGTCTGGTCTTGAGTCTCTTGCTGACAATGTTCCAACAATGGCTTTCTGCTGCACTGAGTGTTCACCAACAAGTTGTGCGTCACTGAAAGGTACAAACGCCGGCAATGTCGCTGCTTCTGTTGACGCAATGCCTTTCCTCACCCACGGGTCTGCCGGCAAAGGAATAGGGACTCGCTTACAATGGGTAGCATGTACCCAGTTCTTCCGTCCCTCAAGACGAACGGCAGTCCTCGTGGCCAAAAGCACCTGGTGAGGTCCAACAAAGCGGGGGTCCAGATTCTTCTTGCGCGAAAAATTTCGGGTGACAACCCAATCACCAGGCTGGAGCTGGTGGCCTGGACCCTCCGTCTGCGTCGGCAAGGCGTCGTAAACCTGTTGATGAATTAACCTCAGTTTAGCAGTCAAGTCATGTAAATAGTCAATCAACATCGGGTACTCAAGATCAACGAATATACCTGGCCTAGGAACCCCCCACACATTCGCAGGACGGCCGAACACTATTTCATAGGGACTAAGCCCTATTCGGGAGTGTACAGTCGCCCTAGTTGACAGTAATGCTAGAGGCAAAGCGTCAGGCCACGAAAGTCCAGTCGTAGCCTGGATCTTCGCTAATTTTAGTTTAAGGGTGCCATTGTACCCTTCAACCAATCCAGCTGACTGGGGATGATTGGCGCTATGGAATTTCTGATTAATTCCAAGGCCCTTACACACACTCTTCATCACACTTCCAACAAACTCACTTCCGTTATCTGACCACACGACTCTAGGCATTCCATACCGAGGAAAGTATTCCTTCAGTAGGATTTTCGCAGTAGACAAAGCAGTATTATCTTTGAGGGGATAGGCCTCGATCCATCGGGAGAATGCGCAAACCACAACCAAAACGTATTTCAGGTTATTGCATCGCTCCATATGGATGAAGTCCAATTGGATCACCTCAAAGGGATACGAAGGAGGAGCAAAACTGCCAGGGGGAGTTGGGGTTCCTTTGCCAGGATTGTACATTATACACACCATACAATTCTTCACCAAACGTTCAGCACACTTAGTAATTCCATCATTCTTCCACACATCAGCCAACAACTTGCAAATACCTTTCGCGCTAATATGTGCTAACCCATGTGCCATTTGCACAACGGCCAGTACATACGCATCAGGCAACATCCATCTTTTCTGATCTGACAAATCAATCCAGCAACCATTCGCATCCAACCTTCCCGTACTTTCTTTCCACTTCATCTTTTCAGTGTCGGTGGCCTCATTCTGAATTGCTTTCACACTCTCTATAGTATTCTCACACATACTTGATTCTGTAGGCCACCTAACCGAATTCGTCACATACATTCGAGTGCTAAGGTTCCAGGCAGTCTCCTTAGCAATCTCGTCTGCAAACGCATTACCACGACCAACATCATCCGTCACCTTACGATGCGCACTACATTTAACAATTGCAACTTGAGCAGGCAAAGTCAATGCATCCAAAAGATCGTTCACAAGCTGGCCATGCTGTATTTTCGTGCCATGTGACGTCAAGAAACCACGTTCTCGCCACAATCGTCCGAAACTATGCGCTACACCGAAAGCATACTGACTATCGGTGTACACATTCACACGTTTACCTTTTGCTAATACACATGCTCTAGTAAGAGCGATCAGCTCTGCAGCTTGGGCAGAATTCTGATTCAATCTCGCAGTCTCAACAACAGTATTCAATGTCACCACAGCATAAGCAGTAGTCACATCACCATTCGGCAATTTAAAACATGACCCATCCACATACAGGATGCCATCCGGGTCTTCCAATGGGGTGTTTTTAAGGTCCACACGACCTTTTGTTTCCTCCTCTGTCCGCAAGTAACAGTCATGTTCTGTTACTGCATCTGACTCTGCACTAATTGGTAACAAAGTTGCCGGATTTAGGACATTACAACGTTTTATCTGAATGTGGCTTGCCAAGAGCGTCAATTCGTACCCAGATAACCTCGCACTCGTCAAGTGCTGAGTTTTCGTACGGTTCAAAAGAGTATCGACTGCATGCGGAACCATCACCGTAAGCATATTATCCATGACCAATCCTGCTGATTGTCGGATGGAGACCGCAGCTGCCGCAGTTGCTCTCAAACAACTCGGCAATGCTCTAGCTACTGGGTCTAAGGTCGAGGAAAAATATGCACACGGACGTTGCTTACCACCAAAAGGTTGCGTTAAGACGCTTAAAGCACAACCTTCCCTCTCGTGAACATATAACGTGAACGGTTTGCTGTAATCAGGGGTACCTAACACAGGAGCCGAACACAACGAATCACGTAATTCAGAAAAACTTTTCTGACATTCTTCCGTCCATGGTAAAGGAGTTGAAACATCCTTGCACGTAAGAGCCACCAATGGTTTCGCTAGCAATGAAAAATTAGGAATCCACTGCCTGCAGTACGATGTGATACCTAGAAAGGCACGCACATCTCTTTGGGTTTGTGGCACCGCCATTCGCGCAATCGCTGCAATTCTCTCTGGGGTCAATCTCCTTCCCTCCTTTGACAATAAGTGACCTAGATAGGTTACTTCTTGACAACAATATTGGAGTTTAGAAGGTGACACCTTGTGATTTAACTCACAGAGATGTTGCAGCAACGATACCGTAGCAATTTTGCAAATGTCCTGAGTATCAGCAGCCACCAATAAGTCGTCGACGTATTGGATTAAAGCCGCACCAACCGGCAACCTAAACGCATCTAGTTGACCCTTCAAAGCTTGACTGTAAATCGATGGACTTTCACAGTAGCCCTGAGGAGCGCGTTTGAACCGGAAGCTACGTCCACCAAGAGAGAAACCGAAAAGGTCCCTGCTCTCTTCGGCAATCGGGATGCTGAAAAACGCATTTTTCAAATCAATCACCGAAAACCATGAAGCAGTAGCTGGAATCAGAGTCAGTAGCGCCGTGATGTCAGGCACAACAGGGAATTGAGGAACCACAATTTTATTTACCTCCCGTAAATCGATAACAAAACGATAAACAGGCGGTTTGGTAGGATCAGTACGTTTAAGAATGGGCAGTACAGGACTATTGCACACGTTTCCCCGAGTTTCTTCAATGACATCTTTCTCGATCAAATCATAGATGATCGCTAACAAAGCTCGTTCACCATCAAGGGAGATACGATATTGGGGAATACGTGGCAATCGCACATTCGATTTCAACTGAACAACATAAGGGGAGATATCAAGTAGGCCCACGTCATTTGGACCCGTCGCCCACAAAGATGCAGGAAGAGAACTCAATTCCGGTGGAAGCTTATCGAGGGACAAATACATGGGAGAGACTACCCTCTCTCCTAACGTAAGCTTTATACCCGCAGGAGAACAATACAAAGTCGCATACAAGCGTTTAAGCAAATCCAGACCCAAAAGATTTTCGCCACAACCAGTAGACAAAATCAATGGAGCTTCGAGCTCACGTGGCCCAATTTGAAGGGGCAAAGGGCGCGAAACTGGATTGCTAACGGGGGCGCCAGAGAATCCAACGGATACATTTGTTAAGCCAGACAAAGGTGCGCCAGGGAGTTTCGAATGCATGATAGAACTTTTCGCTGCACCAGTGTCCAACAGAAAAGGCTCAACGACGCCCGATGTAGCAACTGCGACGTAAGGCCCTCTCTGATCAACCGGAACTGATACCACTCCCTCTCCTTGTCTTTGGCTGTCCTAGTAATTACTATCGTCAGTTCCCTGATCGACGTAATAATCGTCTACATTGTACTGCGCAGATCGTCCTTGCGATGATCCACGTTGGTCGAAACAATTATTAGAATTTGACGAGTTATCAGAACAGTCGTTCTGAGCACCACGACCTCTACCACGTGATGCGTGCTGTGCACCACCACGACCTCCTCTAGACGAATTACCACCACTACGGTCATTTAAAGCAGGACAATTGAATTTAATGTGTCCCTCCTGTCTACAATAAGCACATTGATTGTACCCTAATGAAGATCTCTGAAAAGATGAATCATTACGCGGCTGCGATCGATTCGATTGCGACTGCGATCTATTCTGCTGAGGCGCATTCTGATTAGAACGCGGCGGATATGCTTGTTGTAACAACACTTTAGTTTTCAGCTCTTTCGTCTTTTTATCAGCGCGGTCAGTTTCCTCTTTTTCTCTATTTTCGTAATATTGTGCCGTAGCCAATATCTGAGCTGAGGTAGAAACGGCCCATGAACTTTCTGAATTTTTCAATTTATGGCTCAAGTCGGGCAATAAGTTCGATACGAATTTATCCACAAACAACCTCTGTCCACCCTCAGTACCCATATCCTGCCCACTATGATCGACGAAGGTTTCCTCGAACCTCGTAAAGAAGTCTGAAACACTCTCATCTTTCTTCTGCTTGCAGGCTGACAACTTGTCCCAATTTACCCTCATAGCTGGCATAAGCGTTTTCATTAATGTAATGATTCGCTGGGGAAGAAGTTCAATCAACTGATCGGGTTTAGTAGCAGCCACTTGTCCAGCGTCTGCCGCTGTAATGGCAGCCCAATCACCACCTAATTCATTCGCGTGATCTTGGTGACGAATCTTGGCCCATACCGGTTGCGGTACGACATTGCCAAACAACATGTCGATATCGGCCAGATTCATTATCGTAGCGTCTACGAGCTGCGATAATTCTTTGTAATACCCCGCAGGATTTTTGCGAGGATCAGGCAAAGTTTGTTTCACCTGAAGCACTTCCGATCGTTTCCAAGGGAGGTGTATCCACACTCTCTGGAAATGTGCTGGTATTGGAGCATTAGCATTAGTATTATCAGCGGGTACCCAAACTGGCGGAACTTCTCGCATAGGATATTGGCCAGACCCATCTCGTTGTTCAATGTCCTCAACGAACAATGCATGAGGAATAGGAGCGGGACGAAGAGATAGCAACCGTTCAATAGCACGTCGGACATTAGTGTCGACTATCAGTCCAGTTGCGAACTGAAGCCGGAGTTCAGACAGGGCGGTCAGCACCTCGTCAGGCGCATTGGCCGCTATCTGATCATGTAAGAACTTGCACATTTCATCAAACACATATCTCTGAGTAGGTATGTTGAATTGATCAAACGTTTCGAGGACAACACGAGGTGGATTTCTAACAGGGTTTATCATCCAACCCATCGCCATATTGTATAGCGCAACACGTTCTCTATTACCAGGAAGCTGGCTACGTCTCTGTGGACCATCAGAACCTGCAGACCCAAAAACAGGTCCGAGCGACTGAAAGAAGTTTGTCGCAAGGGGAGAATCACGATTACGAGTAGAGGGAGAAGAGTAAGACACAGGACTAACAAGAGAAGGAGTAGAGACGTTAGCAGCAACAGGGGTTAACAACACAGGAGCAGTAGCGTGAGCAGTAGCGGGAACAAGAGTATGTGGAAGCGGAGGAGCAGTAGGAATAGAAAGAGGCAAAGGAGCAGGAACAGTCGGAAGAGCAAGTGCAGGTTGAGGAACTGGTGGAACAGGTACGGCAGGGACCACAGGAGCTGCGGTACCCTGTACGTACGGAGGTGGCGACTTCATAAGATAGGACATTAAAGAATCCTCAACTGCCTCTTCCTTCTTATCCGACTCCGTAGACAAAACAGGATAGCATTTGTCTATGGACATACGCTGTAATCTCTCAAACACTTCCTTATCCTTATCCTCCTTATCACGCTGAAACTGCTCAGCTTTCTTCACTATAGTAGCAACAGTATCTCGCTGACTACGTTTATTTTGTCTGATCTCTTTCTGTCGGGCTTCTTTGCGCCAGAACCGAAAGGCATCAAACATGGCCGGCCTTGATTTACGTTCGAACAACTTTATTTCCAAATTATCTAAGATCGACGCTTCGAAGCTACCGTGAGGTGGCCAACGAAGATCGCCGTCTTTCTTTGTATATTTGATCCAATAATCGTTAAAAGCAATCGGGCCTAGCCCATGTTTGCTATATAAGTCATATGTAGGAGTTCCAACCGGAGGTATCGGACACGAGTCCTCCAGCAGGGAATCCGCACCACAAGGTCTAAAGCAACTGAACAAAGTACTGCGACCAGGCATCTTGCACACTAGCCGAGTTTCACAAACTTCAAGGGTTACGGGATTTCGGGATTTACCAAGTCCCAGCAAAGAACTAAACCCTCGGTCTTTGGCGGCTGCAGTCGTCAAACAAATACAACAACAAAGTACGCTTAGCAAAGTGTCACCGACAAAAACACTCACACAGCGTGTACAACAAAGACACCCGCTAAAGTGTCTACAACAAAAACTCTGGGAGCGACCCACAAATACTTAACTCAAAGATCAATGGCGTCCTCAGGAAGGCCCGTCAATCGTCTCGCTATACCAAGGTCTACGCCAGGCGCCAAAACAGGTCTACAGTCAGGGCAGCAGTCCGTCGCAGCCGTTAGGAGGCGGGAATCTTCGCGGGAAAAGTCTTCGGGCCACTTATTTCGACAACAGGATCGATGAAGCGGGGTGCACCTTCCCTCGGAGATTTCACACGAAGTTCCTCACGATCGTCAGGCTTGGACCGGTACCACTGATGCAGCCCCACGTTGGGCGCCAACTGAAGGACTGGGTTCTTTGGACCCAGCGGTGCCAGGGCACAACACCTGAAACCTTCGTGGGTAACCTGCTCCGGCGTACAAATCACAGAGACACGGGACACTTCCTTCGGCGTCAAAGAGTCAAGGTTTATTTACTGCAGGGAACACAGAAGTCACAAGAAGTACATCGAGTGTAGTTCGGGGAGACTGCTTCAAATTGTATTTGTGTATCGCTCCTTTTATACAGTTTCTACCCATAGGATAACATGATACACAATAGTTTACAACCTGGTTCCCACAAGTCGCTCTCAGAGGGGTCGCTTAGATCACTTTGAAACACACAAGATCCGGAACATAAGTGCGGAAACATTTGGCGGTTCCCAACTGTAAAAACCCATCTTCCCACCATTAGCAAATTCCAATCAGCAGTAAAGTAGATCGAAATAGGAACGAAGACAGGTGCAGAGGAAGACGGAGACAGTGGGGAGATCGGAAAGGGTGTAAAAGGGGAGTGTCGAGAAGCACGAGATACAGGCATCAAAGGGACGTGCCTAATGAGATGCACAACTGAGACAATAAGCCCGTGCGGCAAGATGAGCCTCGAGCGGCGCCATCTGCCTTACAGTAGCATCCCCCTCGTCATAAAGACACTTTCAAAGAACATGTGTCTTCCGCAAATATCTTGGGAGTCCCAGGGTCGCGAAGCGGACAGCGTCCGTTCGCTGGCTACTTGAGGGCAAGAGACAAAATGGATGCCGTATCTAAGATGGAACCCGTGGGTACAGATGACAAACCCACATAACAAACGAACGGTTTAAGTTAGCACAGCGAAACTGCGCACACTTACTAAACTCGTCATTTGCGGTTCATAGATACTAGACTCGACCATATTCGTGCGAGTCGAAAACACCACTTACAATTGTCACGGAACCTCAGAACGAGTGAGAGAACAAAAAGGGATGGCTTGCTATTGCGATCCCTCAGAGGGTCTACAGTGTTGTGTTCTGTGGTGTCAATTTACTGGTTTCTCTGGAAAGGTTAGGAGTGCAAGTAAGGCACTCTGAGCTAGTCTGGATTTGGTCCCATAGGTATTGATGTGGTATGATGGCCTCAGTTCCTATATACTGATGTTCTGTGGTCCCAGGCATACTTCTGTGTCTAAGCAGAATCCCTGCAACTGCTCAGTGGACTCTAAGCCATTCCAGTGCAAGAGTGCGTTTTTTGCATGGAGCCTGGACCATTAGGCTAAGGTGCCGTGTTGATGGTGCATATTATTTAGAAAGTTATTCCAATTTACCCAATGCTGTTATTTTTGGAGTTATTTTATTTACATTCTTCGCAAATTGCGGCACTCTCTGGCCACCTACATTTGTACTTTTAGGGATCAATTCACTTGTGCATCAGAGTTCAATTAAGCTGTGCAACACATTTGAGCTGCAGGCGTTATTCACAGATTTGTGGCTGTTTACACTCACAGATTTAAATATGCTGGATTCTCCACACTTTCCTGCCAAGTGTACATGGGGCGAGACAGGCAAACCCCTTTCTTCTTTTCCGTTGAGGATTCTCCGCACTTCTCAATTCATGGATGGGGGTGAATGTGGGTGTTCTCACATATATCAATGAGATGGCCACTAGAAATGCTTTCCACAGTTTTTTAGCCCATTTAAATGCATAAATGTACTTTCAAAAAAACTTACGTGAAGTGCAAATGCGGTTGGAAATTTCCTTTACAACCTCTATTTTCAAGGATAGGAGAAGGAATTGAATTTCTCTGTAGGTAAAAATATTTTCCTGAATATATTTTTTAACGTGCATTACTTTGTAACCTTCGACTAGGACTGTGGTTTTTGAATATGCTTGCGATTTATATACTTTAACGAACATTGTTTTCAATGGAACGTGACCAGAAAAGAAAGTAAAATATGTTTATCTGCATCTCCAAATACCAGTAATTAATATTTTAAGTATTTCAACTTTATCCATCTATTGACCTAATGAAATATAAAATCCACCATCAAACATTAGAGCTGCTAAAAATACCACAAGTACTTAAGCAATTATGATTTGCATACTAATTCTCTTGATCACATCCACACCCTTCAATCTCAATCCATTCTATCAGGTAAAGTTTTGAATCCCCAGATCACAACTGTTACTGTATCCAAACCACAACAGCAGAAGGTTAATATCAATGAGTGACTGATTGTACCTTATGCGATAGAGTAAGAAAAGTTATCCAGTGATCAAACATATTTATTTATTACAGCACGTGACCAAAGATAAACCTTATTCAACGGTTGTCAGCCAATAGTCTTTTGCCCAAACAGTGGGGAGAGAGATGCCCCACCGACCTTCTTCCTTAGATTAACCTTAAATTTGGTTTAATGCGGGACTTTTTCCTCTGTATACTCTGGGACTTGTGACAGTCTTCATCCACGTGGAGTAAAACGAGTACATTCCCTCACTGGGTACAAGTCCAGGATGAGCTGTGATCGTGTTAGGTTGACAGGTACCTCAGAGAGGAAGGTACAATGACATTGGTTCTTTTTGTTATGCCCTTGTGGTTTTTTCAGTAACCTTATTCCAGATTTACTTTGTGTAGAAAAAGCGATAAACTAGCTAAGTGATATTTGTACGTGTTTTTCTTTTTTGGCAAATGTAAGCAAGTACTAAATCCGAAGGCACCCCATGATCAAGGTCGTTAACCAGCACCACTTCGGATATTTTGCTGGTGAATGTCTGCTCCGAGCATACATCCAGTAGCCAAGCGCAATGAGTACATGTCAGTGATCTTGACTAATTAAATGAGCAGTAAAGCAGCATAATAATTCCAGATCTTTGGATGTAAACTCCACAGTTGTGTATAAAATTACCCCAGCACAGTATGATGGTAAGCATCCGTGGTTTCTTTATGGGGGCGTGGGGGCATTGCCCCCCTGTTTGTTTGTATGATATTAGAAAATGTGTAATAATAAGGATTACTTTTTTTTTGCTGCAGAGTACGGCAGGATCCGGACAAAGAAGTTGCATGAAGGGAGGGGGAATCTCTGCTCCGAGCCTGCCTGCTTGATTGGCAGGTGCTGGGTCTCCTTTGGGTGAAGTGTGCATATCAGTTTGGACGGGTGCCTTGCTCCGACCAGGCCGACATGCGAACTTGAACCCTCCCAGGGTCTGCAATATAGCAGTCCCGGGGATTGTTGCTGTATCCTCAAAGGCTCCAAATGAGCATTAGCAGCCCCTGAGGCAGCCAATGGCTGGGTCTGGGGCTGCCAACGCTCAGCCAATCCTTGTGCTGCTGGAGTCGTAGGGGTGGAACCGGGCCAGGGAGGTGACATTGATGCAGCGGGATTACCAGCTTGGGTTTATTTTCAAAATACCATACTCACCTGAGCCCATAAAACATTCATACAATGAACTGGCAATCTTACGCTGGTGATCAGGATTATATTTACCTTAGAGTGAATTATACTTGTACACCATTTCTTACCAATACCTTACTTCACAATTTCCCCGGGTGATAGATCAGGTTGTTAGCATAACAGGCATAAATGACATTTACCATTATTTGACCACAGACTCAGAGTTTTAAAACCTTTATCTATGCAATAATTTTGTGAGTCAAATACCAATACATGTCAAACACCAAAGTTTTCGAAGAGAAATGATGATCTAAGTAAAGACATAAAGATTTAGTAAAATCTCATGACGTTGGTACCTGGGATGGGTGGTAAAGGAAAACGGTACCAGGACATACCACACAGATTTATATTTACCTAGAATGGTGTGAGGATCCACCCCTGGCCAAGGGCTGGGAAAAGGGACTCCCGAGTAGTCAGGAGCCAACAGTTCAGGACAGGTGCAGGACAGGACAGGTAACCTCTTCTAAGTGCAACGCCTACGTACCCCTCTCTGGTGCTACTCTCCTCGATTCCTCCCCTTCTGGATGGACAGATTCTTCTCCTTCAGCGATCTCCCCGGCTCAACTTTCTCTACTTCTGTTCTCCTTGATTCTTCTGTCGGAGTCCTCGGACAGCGTCTCTGACCTCCGTGGCCTCTGGCGTTTTCTGCAGCAATGATGGGTCAGTGACAGGTTGGTGACAAGTCTGACTAACTGACTGAGCCTACCTTAGGTATACTATTCTTGGTGTATGTACCACCCCCAAATGTTTCAATATTCGTGAATCCCCTACTGGTGATTGGACAATGGGATGGGGAGAAGTCATCACACCATACTATGTAATGTCAATTATCTTAGTTTCATTGTACTATGTTCCCTCCCCTTACTTTTCCACATGCTTTATTTTCCCACCGGCATTTCACATCGGGTTTACAACATTGTATGCAAAATTTGGTTTTCTCCTTCCCCTCTCCGGGTCAAAAGGTGCTGTTCCCAGGCGCATCTTCTGGTCACTGTACTTTTGGCAGAGTTTCAATGTCACAACGTGAAGTTTTAAAGAGTTCAATGCGCTTGCGCCCGCCTTGGCAAGATGGTTCTTTCAGTCACCTTCCAGGCCCAAATATGAAGTAATAATTAACTCAAATACAAACATGTTAGAATACAAATATAAATGAATGCACTGTATACCACTTATTCCTACTCTAATTCTCTTAATTTATTTTAGCTATTGCATTAGCAGTTTAGTAAGACAAGGGAGGTTTAGTTTCAGCGTAGCATGCGCATTAACATGTGAGATTCAAGCGGCAATCTTAAATACTACTGCGCAGCCGCAAAAATGTCCCACCAACGCGAAAGACGTCATACTACGTAGATGCAGCAGACGCATGCGCAGAAGAGTTCCCGCATTTTCAGCAGCCATTTGTAGTCACTCCGGTTACTTGTTAGTAAACCACATTTATAAGCTACCCCTAGATAAAGTAAATGTTGTGTAGTGCAATTATTAGCATTTACAAAACATGTTGGTTACATTGTTACATATTATTTTGAGAGGATTGAATCCGAGCAAGTTTCATTACGTACGAAACCTTGCTCCATCAACATTATTGAATACGCAGGACTGGACCCTAAGATAAATAGGTCCCCAAGTGCAGCCCTGACTGCGGGAAGTTTGCACAGCCACCGCCTCTCACACTCATTGTCAAGCTCTGCCCGGGGCCCATGCTGGAGGAGCCTGAAGGGTTCTGGTCTGCTGCTGGGATGAGGCATCCATGGACAGCGTTGCATGGAGACGTCGCCACACTGCCTTCCTTGGGTGTTTCAAAGAGTCAGAGTGCGTCCTCGCAGTCTGGAGTGTTTTAATCGCTGCACCTGAGTTGAGGCTGTTTCACCTGAACCTTGTGCACAGCAAGAACAAAAGACAAATCACCTCAAAAGGTAAACTCATGGAAACAACCTGGACCCCAAGTTTCCTCCCTAAACATCCGATGCACCATCTATAATTCAGCTGCACTATCTATGGTGACGTTATCCCTGGCAAGGAGACAAAGCTTTCAGGTAAAATTCACTGCTATATGCTGTTATCGTGCATGTGCTGTTATTGTACGTGTAAAGTGCACAGCACGTGTGACCGAACTTATTAGTAGGTCCTGCCTACAACCCATCACCCTAACGTAGGTTCCCCTGAGGCCTAACTTACTCCACCCCTAGCTAAGGGTGTAGCGCCTCAGTGCCAGATACCGCAAACCTCATTCCTCCCCCTCCCCGGATGTGCCAGGAATGCAGAGGGAAGGCACCCCTCTACTAAATTACAGCTGTAATTGGACCCCTGGTGCACCACTCACAAATGCTCTGCAGCTCCTCTCCAGCACCTTGACCACTGTGTCATCTACACCCGACATGCCGCCCACCAGGAGAACACATCCCTCTTACACCTCCCTGCACTCGACACATTTATGCTGCAAAACCCTGAAGTGTAGTTTTATGAGGATTATGGATCGTTTTTTTATTTCATATCGACTATGTTCGTTTCAATATACAGCATCAACAGCAATTAGTAGTGCCACAGATCTATCGAGTTTGAGAGGGTACGAATAAACTAATAGAGTGTAGCGCCCTCTTTAAACACATTTGCTTCGTGGTGCTTGGGCCCTGTTCCCAACAAAATTGATGTTTGCGGTCTGAAGGCTCAAAGCTCACTGCCATAGTGGGCTCCAAACACGGCCTTTGCATAATCGTGACATGGTCTACCTAAGTGATCATAGCTCCCCTCACGTGCAGGGCTTCTACACATGCCCATGCTCCTCTCAGCCTCTCTCCAGGCCTCCTCACATGCCCCACACTTTCTCACTCTATCCACATGCCCCTGACTTCACATTACTTCACACTATGTTCTGAGCCTCTCATCCCAACCTGCCTCCACCCACCACCCCGCGCAGCAGTTATCCCCCTCTCCGTGCCACAGCAACCAAATCACCACTATCCAAACTGTACACGTCAGCAAGGGCTTGGAGCAATCCTGAGAACCAACAACATGGAGAGGCTGCACCCTTTCTTCTTCAGGTGTGCCATTGTTGAGAAATAATTAGAATGAAGGTTCAGGCGGACATGTCATGAGCAATGCATCAAGGAAATCATCCATAGTAGAAATAAAGTTGTATTGCTTTGCTTTATTAAACCCAATTTAACACTTGCATCTTCAAACATAAATGTGTGTAATTTGAGAGCCGTTTTAACCAGAGTAGCCATATCCATCCAGTCTGTTCATTATATCGATGCTCATTAAATAGGAACTATTCAAGTTCTCAAGCACTACTTCTGAACAGCATATAAAAAGATGTGAGCAAGATCAGACATTTAGCAAACAGCCATGGCTAACATACACATATCCGAGCCCTGTAACTGCCTGATCTACTGGGCTGGACCCCATTGTCACTGCACCTTCTGCCTTAGTGATAGCTAAGCAGTGATTGGCTGCATGAGCCCTGTTGATCGTGTGTCTCTCTCTAAAACTCTGCTTACATGTACCTGGAGTGCGTTGTTTTTGCCTAGTTATGTTACCTTTAATTTTTGTCTCAAGCTGACTGTATAGTCTAAGTCTCCCCAAACCATTGCAGTCTTACTTTAGGCTGGTTGTACTAAAACGTGACCTTACCTGCCATTATATTACAGAAATCTGGGCACGCGGTGAACACAGCGTAGGAAAGATTGCGGCCTTTTTCCAATGGTCTGTTTCCTGCTGTTTTGTGTGGTGCTTCCACTTTTCCCATGATAGCACAATATAAATAACTTGTGCTTCCAAAAGTATGCATGGATTGTGTTCTGGAGTATTAATGTTAATAATTAATCAACCCACAACAGAAATATTCAAAGTGTCCAACACTCAAATGCTCAAATAAGAATACAACTTTCGGGGGAATGATGGGGTCCCGCACTGACTTACTCCATCAGTGTACTCCTTTCTCCACTTTGGCCTCCAAAAGCCCCGCTTTTTGATTAACATTTTAGGGCCACCACTCCAAGAATGCATTGGAGCTGTTAAATTAACTCTTACGACTGGAGCCTGCTGTCTGAGTTGACATAGCCAAGCACACTCTTCCCCCTACAGGCAAACATGCAGGGGCTTGGAAACAGCATTATTTTGTGAACATTTTGCTTCCACCCACTTTTTCTAACTTCTTTAAATAACTGTTGCTCTTACTTAATAGCATTGAATGTATCTTGTTAAGAAGGATTATTGACACTGACGCTTTTGAAACTCATGCCCTGCAAGTCACAGGAAGATGTCAGCAGTTACAACTAAACTCCATGTGCTTTCTGATCAGGTTCCTCTTATGGAGACCAAAAAGCACAGGAGGAACAGGTAGAGATTAATGTGAGATTTTCTATCCTGCCTCACCAGGGTCTGTGTTGTTTCCCCCTCAACACTGTGCAAACACACAGGCTGCTGAAGCTTTAAAGCTATGGCACTCCAACCATGAACCATCCCTAGTTGACATTTAATTGTGCCCCTTTCCTGTGCTGTGTCCACAGAAAGGACCTGCAGCGACCACAGGGGCGGAGGCAGGAAGAGCAGATACCGTTGACATATGTGTAAAATAACACGTTCAATTTAAAAGCCTTTGAGTGTCAGCTGTCATGAGCGCAGCACTGTGTGTAGAAAGATTTCAAGGCTCTCTGTGCTCGGGAACCATTTCTTTCACAACACAAGGCAAAGGCTCTTGGGAAACAAATGTCGTCTCACTGTGTTTGACTTCTAGACATTTTGTTGAAGATCTCTAAACCTGAATCACCCGAGGCTGCCATCCTCCTGGTGCATGTGCCAAGGACAGGCTGGCAGTGCCACGCTCTTGGACACACACAACCAAGCTGGGTATGTGCCAACTTGTAATTCATCAGTAGATTTCATTTGTAAAGGTATATCAATAAATAAGGGAATCTCTGAGGCATTTGCCCACCCTTTTTTTTTTTAATGTTGTCAGGGGGAGATCTCCCCTGACCCCCTCTTATGACAGTCGGGCCCACTGGCTTGCCACAGGTCACTCATCCTGAACATTTATGCCTTACCCCTTTCAAATGTCACTAGCCGCCACTGACAGTACGAGTGATTACATTCTCTGCTAGTGGCTGGATGTGGATTTTGCTGGTATCCAAAACCTTCAATCAGAAACAGTTAGGCATGTACTCCTGTCAGGAGTAAATCCTCTTCCATGATGTGGAAGCGGAAGAGAATGCTGCCGAGGGAAAAAAGGAAGAAGTATAATTGCATGTAAAAGGGAATTAACAAAACCTTCCCAAGAGTGTGACGGCAATCCTTCGAGCAGCCCTGATTTCCAAGATTTTTGCTTTCCTAGGAAAACCTTAGTGTTTTACTTTTAGTATGTCATGAAGAAAAAAAAAACAGCCTAAATGAGAATATATGTCTTTGTGATTGAAAGCTGAAAACCTTTGCTTTCTAAGATGCACTTTAAATTCTGCCGGCAGATTGACAGTGTAAAATTTACAAGTGATGGGGGGAATGCTTGAATGAATCTCAACAACTGGTAATTACTTAGGGCTGCATCCCAGTGCATCATTATTTTGCACTACGTGCCTCTTCCGTTTGGACCCAGCCATATGCAAATCAGTCTTGACCCAGCTCTAGTGAGAACAGTCCATCCTGGGCTGTCCGGCATATAGCCTGAATTTGAGAGTTGGATAGTTGGTAGGAGTGCCAATCACTGGGGGAACTCTCTCAGTGGCTAGTGAGCTTCGTCCCTGGTCTACCCTCTGCCCACTTTGAGCTTCTTAGAGTAAACATGGATTCCAATCTCCAAATGACTGCTAAAGTTGCAGCCATCATCTCACCTTGCATGTTCCTCCAGGCTGAACAGAATCCTCCCTTACTGGACCTCGGAAAGCCAGTGGGCAGCAGTTTCCACATTAATTGTATCCCATCTCGATTAATGCAGTGTAGTCTATATTGGCATAAATGCAATATATTGATCGATTCCAAATTCTTTAAAACCAAGCAGACCTCCTCATTACCCTTTCTCTGTGTCACAATAGGGTCTTCCCTCTTCTGTAGTAGATTTACAGACTTCCTGCACAATCCTGTGTTCATCATGATTTCTTAATTCTGCCTCTACTTTTTGGGTCCTTCTGTATTGTACTTCAGACAACTGTGTTTGTCTGATTTCACTGAGCTGGACGTTACTTTTATTTTTAAAAGCAAAAACTGCCATGGTGCGTTTTCCTATCCTACTCACACTCTGTGGAGTGCTTCCATCTGCAGTTTACGACTAGAGGCTCCCATCTTTCAATAAAAAAAGATATCTAGTTTCGGACACTAATCCGTTTTCATCTGCCCTTCTTACCTAGAGCCATGAGACATCCAGGAAGAAGAGCTCTTGGCACAATCTTTCTATATAGGATAGCATATTAGACAATGTATAACACAACCGCAAGCAGCTTGGTGTTTCTGCAAACACTTGGGACCATTAGTGGACCTGAGTATTTTCAATGGCGAGATCTGCCACGCTGCAGGTTGACATTTATGACCGGTCCTAGACCTCTGTTCACCACCATATCCTTTGTAGCGTTCAATTGAACGTTTTATAACTGGCCGCTAAGGGAGAATTTGCATTGTTTTTTTACAGTCGGAGATGTACATAGTTTAGTTGGCAATAATGTTAGCCCTCAAAAACTGTATAAGAACAATGAATCCAGACCCTGGTGCCCTGAATCACGTGGATACTATTGAGCATGGTCTTTCTCTCCTGTAGCACTTCCTTGACTCCCCTAGTTTTTTAATGAGCAGACACATTTAGTTGTAAAACATGGGCAAAGTAGGCAAGTACCAGGGACTCCACATCCAAAGGGACCCTCTGGTAAAGTGATAGGGCATCAGGAGTCCCTCCATAACAGTCGTTTGCATAAAACACAGATACTTTTTAATTTGACAGCTGGGCGTGTCTGCTTCAAAGAAGCTTTCTATGCATGCTAGTCCTGCCCAACCGTAACTTTTGCAATTAAATCGAAACATCGGGCCTGATTTACAAGGCGTTGTTTCAGTGACAAACTCCCCAATTTGCAGTTTTCCACAGCAAAAAATGTCTGCAGTGTACTAAACCTTTTTTAAAAGTCAGTAACTTTTTGGGGACTCCTGAAATATGTTTGAAAATGGACAAGAAATCTCTATTTGGAAGGGATTTGTTGTAGACTTTCCTTCCAAATAGCAGTCCCTAACCATGTGTGTCAATTGTTTAGGACAGAAAAAGCGGTCATAAACTACTGAAAAGTTACTAATCCTCAGGTAGGGGTGGTGACTTTTCCTTTCTGTGAATGTAAAAAAAGAATTTGTTGGGAGCTATGCAGATGTCCAAGAGACTACTGAAAACTCTCAAATTAGCACAAAAAATATTTCTTTTTATAAACAGCTTGGTTTCCTTCAAAGAAAGATGAGCAACATTAAGAAACATAAGTTTGCTTAATTTAAATGTAATCAGACATGGTGGCCGGCTGAACTCAGCACACCGCCATGCCTGTGATCGCCTTCAATCGTAGTGAGCTGTAATTTGCGACCTATCCCACTAATATTCATGAGGTGGGTCAGATTGCGACCCACTATGGTTTTGACTTGTAAGTAATATTCTACTTATTAGTAGATAAGTCAGTTCTTATAAATCTCTTCTGACCCCTGTCTACCTTTCTCTCACAACCTCCCCTCTTTTCCTCATCACTCTCTGGGTCTGCCTTTGCAGCCCAACCTCTCTACCTCTCCCCTTCTATGCACCTCACTGCTCTCTTTCCATTTCGTGTTGCTCCATCCCTCCTCCATCTACTTCACCTCTCTTTCAAACTCATCTCCCTCTTTTCTCCTCCCCTCTATATTTCTCTATTTCTCCTTTTTCTCCCCCTCTGTATCAGCTCTTTTTGCTAACTCACCATTCTGTACCTCAATTATCTCTGCCTCGTATCTCTCACTACCTCATTACACTCACCCCATTTCTCTCTTGCTACTTAACTGCTTTATTTAGCTCCCTGGTTGATTGTTACCTCACCTCTCCACTTTCCTCTCCTTCATTTCTACCTATGTTTCCTCTACATTACCACTTTCAAGGTCTTTATCCTTTCTCTAAATCTACCCTTGTCCCCTCAGTACTGCCGCTACTCACTCTCTGCAGTTTCTTCCCTTTCTCAACTCAACCTCTCTTGCTAACCTCTCTCTACTTCTTCCTCATATGCATCTCTCTATCTCACAATTGTCTTTCTACCCCACTCTCTCTCTTTCTCTCTCTCTGTCTCTCTCTCTCTACCGTTCACCTTTAACTCTCTTTACTCTTCACCTTGCTGCCCCTACCTTTGTTTCTGCTTCACTACACTCTTTACCAGGCCCATCCTTATATGCCTCTTCTCATTTTCCCATCTATCTACCTCATCCCTTTTTTATCTTGCATATTTCTCTCACTACCTCATCTGTTTATCTGTCTAACTCAACCACTCTTTGCGTTTCAAAGTTCACCACATAACTCTTTCTGCCTTACTCATCTCTCTACCTCACACATCAGTATACCCCACCCCTCTGCCTCTCCATTATTTCTCCCTCTAGGCCACTCAAAAACCTTCTCTATCTTTCTACCTCTGTATCTTCTTGCCACCTCCTCATTTTTTATTCCTATGCCCCCTTTATAATTTGCACAGTACTGAGGAAATGGTACAAGGGCATATCATTTTACTATTACCATGCAGTAATATTGCAACAGCACCATGCACTCACTAGTGAAACCTTAAAATGGGGAATTAACTCACCATTAGAAAAAACAGAATGACACATAGCTGCTGCTGCAGCCAAAGTCTCCTGCAACTTTTCAAGCTCAAACCAGGTTATCTCATACCCGGAAAGCCTAGGTTTGGAAAACCCTAAGAACTCAGTAACAGTTTGAATGAAATTCAAAGAGGTAATTCTGCTTCTCCTGACTTCTAATCAGGACCTATGTATCCTTTTCTCTTACTACCTCACCATTCTCTTTTTAACTTACATATGTCCCTACCACACTTATCTTTCAATCTTAACTACTTTTCCCCTTCTACTTCACCTCTCTCCTGTGCCATTCTTTTACCTTTCTGCCTTACTCCTGTCTTCTATGCCCTCCCATTCCTCTTATTCAATAGAGCTGAAGGTCAGTGTTTAGTTGAAGAAGTATTGACATAGTAAGAGAAGAGGAAAAAATCCAGGGGCAGAGTATTAAGGAGACAACTATTCACGTTTACCCAATGCAACAGTGAAAATCCTCGTGGCCATGTATTGATATTCACATTGCATTGTGCCTGCCAGGTTTGAAGGGAAATTTACTTATGAACATATAACATTTAAAGCCACAATTTCAACTGCATTAGTCCATTAGCATCCACTATGTCACCCTTACATGATAGAACAAGGGTTCGACATTGAATTCCATACTAAAATATTGTTGAAGCAAGACCAAAACAATCTAGTTCAAAGCGCCAGAAGAAATGGATATATCAGTGCTTCAAGCTTTCTTTTGGCCTCTAATTCTTTGGATACGTCTGGCAGCGTGAACTTTTTGGCTGGTTTTTGCATGCCCCGGTTTCTGAAAGTTTAACCTATAATTCAGTTTTGTTTAGCATCACAAGAGGGACCTGAAAATGGGTAATGTATTCAAATTTGCTCCAAACCGGAGGCCCCAAAAGATGTCTTGAATAAAGCCACAAAAAATCTTAAGATGGCAATATAAGAAATCTTATCAATTCAAACCATCTTGGATTGATTTTGTCTAAAAAAAAAAAGTTTATGTAGTTTTCTTCAATTTTCTTACCTTTATGCAAATAGTAACGTGTATGTAACTGACATGCAAGCAGTAATGTTTCATCTTTTGTCAAACACTAATTATCTAGTACTCATGCCCTCAACTACGTCTTCTTTGATTCTGCTCAGCATTGGGCTCTGCCTGATCTACCGTTACAGCTTGTGATGTGTATTGTTCCAACCTGCTCTGTGTGAATGCTCCGTGTGCCTGCTCCCCCAATCATTTGCTGGCAACTCTTTTTCAGTATCCTGGTTCTTCGTCCTTGTGTTGCAAATAGTACTCACTTTATTCAATCCCAGCCTCAAACATATGTTGCCTGAGTACTCCAACACTGCTGAAAACATTTTTAGGTTAAATGTACTGGGGCCAATTAGTTCCCAAAGGTTTACTCTTCCAAAGTTACACTATCATTGTATTGTATTCTAATTGCATTTATATAGTGCTTACTACCCCTGACGAGGCATCAAAGCGCTTTTAGTAGCACGCCACTCTGGAACCCATAAAACATTAGTGGTAAATTTGTAGAGTGAAATATGAAATTAATTTGAGCAGTGGATAGGTTAGTCTGTTATTTGGATTGAGAAGGCTAGTGGAGGGATAGAAGAGGGAAAAGGTTTGCATTTATATAGCGCTATTACTCCTGATGAGGTTTTGAAGCGCTTTTAGGCAATAATGGTGTAATGTTAACGGTTTCATCAACCACTAATGTGAATACATAAAACTTAGGTGCGCAAATATCTTTATGAATTGAGTTCAACTGTAGAATTAGTTAGAAATGAATATAAATATTGTAGGATCATTACAAACAATAGTGATATGATGAGCATTACCATAGGCACTTGTACCGTTCGAGTTCAGTTTCTTTACTGCTGATTAATTACAGTCTTAAAATAATCAGTTATACTTAAAAATAATCAAACTATCGATCAAATGCCATTTCAAGAGGCTTACCTAAATGAACCATTCATATTCTGAAATATTCTACTGCTCGACTTTAAAAACATCTAAAGCAAACTAATTACTTCCATGCATCATAAAAGCGAAGTTACAAAATATATTCTTGTATTATTCAATTATATGGTCCATAAATTTAACACAACATTCTATTATTAGTGCCACTTAACACAAATAATGTTGCTTCTCTGCAGGAGCAAAACTGTTTCTGTTAAAACAATGTCTTAGTCATCTGCAACGAGCGTTTCATAAATGAGAATAAATACAAATTATATGTATCAAATAGTATCTTTCTGCATTACATAAGCCACAACCTACCTATGTGGGCAATTCATAAAACTCAAACACTAGAGAACAAAATCTAATAAACTTTGTCCCAATTCTGTCCAAAAGTGTCTGATTTAAGTATGTTGGTAGCATACCTGAACGATAACTATTAATAGTATTCATAGACAACTTTTTCAATTGACCTCGAGCAAGTCTAAGCACCACGATCTATTAACTGCCAAAGCCTTGGCTGCTGCCCTAAACATATATACACTTTGTGCTAGCGGTAGACGTGCCAACAATCAGGAAGAAACTGTGCACAGACCCTGAAAATATGGGACATGTAAATCATGCAACAAAGAAGGTCATGTTAAAATACGATAAATTATCCGCCAAATGTGTTTAAACAAATCTGTCTCTTTAACAAACGGAAGCAAATCACCTTTGCATATGAGATTATATTACTCTAATGATAGTTTTTAAACATTAACTTAAAAACATTCCTGTAAAGATGGTCTGCTTGCTGAAATAACGGCAGGACACTGTAGTCAGGAGTTATACTATTAAATGAAAGTAAATGTACCAGAGAGCGCCGAGCCGGTGTCGATGCCGATGTCGATGGATAGCTCCTACCACGGGTTCTGTGGGGGGTCGAATCTTCCCAGCGCCGGGCGCAGTGGCTTGAGTGTTTTGTCCGCTCCCTGGCACTGTGGGCACTCCCTGACATACCGTTCCGCTCGTAGGTCCATGCCTGGCCACCAATATCCTTGCTTGGTCCTCAACTTCATCTTGCCTATCCCCAAATGGCCTTCATGGATTATCGCCAATAGTTTTGCAACTATGCCTGCTGGGGGAATGACCTTGACTCCCCTATACACGAACACTCCTTGATCATCTATAGAAAACTCTTCCCTGACTTCATAGTACATCCTTAGGTTTTCGCTGGTGTGTTTCTTCTCTGGCCAGCCCTGTACGATACATTTCTTCACCTCCTGCATGGCTGGGTCTTCACTGTAGGCTTCACTCCACTCCTGGTTGCTGATGACCTTCTCTTGGTCATCCGTCAGGGCCACCATCTCTTCCCCACCTGCCTGGTCCTCTTCTCCAGGTTCCATGGCTGCTGCCCTGCTCAGATAGTCCGCCACTTTGTTCCGACTGCCTGGAATGTACTCTACATCATATCTATATTCCAGCAGCTTTAGTGTCATTTTCGAGATCCTGGGGGTGGCACTTGCGTGCCCACTGGAGGTTAGTACCTTCACCAAGGGTTTATGATCCGTTTTCAACTGAAATAGTGTGCCCCACAGTAATTGTATGAATCTTGTCATAGCCCACACCACAGCTAACATCTCCTTTTCAATGACGCTGTACTTTCTTTCTGTGTCGCTCAATGTATGAGAGGCGAAACTCAGTGTTTCCATCACTCCTTGTCCTCGGTCCTGCATCAACACTGCGCCCAATCCTTTATCGCTGGCATCTGTTGTGAGTACCGTTCTTCCCTGAGGATCGTATCCTTGTAGGGGTATGGCTCCCACAACATCTTTCTTTATGCTCTTGAATTCCCCTTGTGCTTCTTCCGTCCAGCAGAACACTGAACTCTCTCTTGTTAATTTCCTCATGTGGTGTGTCTTTGTTGCGAAATGCTGCACGAATTGACTGTAGTATTCTGCCATTCCTAAGAAGGACCTGACGTCTTCCTTGCTGGTGGGTGGTGGTGCGTCACAAATCGCCTTTACATTTTCAGTCTTGGGTGTGATCCCTTGCACTCCAATTTCATGCCCTAGGTGTGTCACTGATTCCATGCCCAGGCGGCACTTTTCTCACTCCGCTGAGAGGCCCTTTCCTTCTAGCATCTTGGTCAGTTTTGCATCGTGGTCTAACCTGTCTCGTCCCATCACTAGGATGTCATCCTGGAAGTATTGGATGCCATTCATATTCTTGAACAGTTGGTGCATCAATTTCTGAAACACCGCAGCCGCCGATGCTAGTCCAAACGGTATACGGCGGAACTGGTAGCACCCGAAGGGGGTAATAAATGATGTCAACCTCCTGCTCTCCGGGTGTAATGTAATTTGATGGTATGCGGACGTTAGGTCAATGGTTGAGTACCACTTGATTCCTCTTGTTTTGGCCAGCATCTCTTCGATCCTTGGTAAGGGAAACTTCTCCACAACAATGCTCTTGTTCAATTCGCACAGGTCCACGCATAGCCTGACCTTCCCACTGGGTTTCATGACCACTACCAATGGCACTAGCCACTCGGCGCACGTGATCGGTTCGATGATTCCTCTTCTTTCTAATTCTTGTAGGTCTTCTTGCACAGCCTCTCTCACTGCGAGAGGTACATTTCTCACTTTGTGAGACACCTGCCTTGAGAACTATTTTGTGCGCGAACTTTTCCAGCTTCCCCACCGTGCCTCCAAATACCTTGGGGTACTCTCTCTTCCACTTGTCCAGGTCTGGCCACCCTTCCGGTTCGGTGAGTAGGATCTGTACCTTGCCACCAGGGTCCAGTTTGATGCCCAGGTCGCCCTGGTCTAGCCATCCTAGCACCGATGGTCCCTTCTCGGATATGTACAATTTGCAGTTGGCACTGCGTCCTCTGAATTCAAACTTTAACGGCCAGAATCCTACCATGGGTATGCGGTCTCCATTGTACGTGACTGGCCTTACGTCCAGTCTCTCCAGGTCCGGGCCCAAGTGCGGCTTGAAGGTTTCGTTCCACACTGCTCTCTGGACTATGGTATAGGGCGATCCGGTATCAGCCACTATGCTTATCGGTACTCCTCCGATCATCATGTCCAGTACCGGCTTGGTCGACCTTTTGTTGTCTACGCTCAACACTTGGTCGTAGATACAAAGTACTGTGTCCTCGTCTTCGTGGTCATCCTCCTCCCTGTCCTCTTGTCCTTGGTCGATGTACTTGACCACACTCCTGGAGGACTTCCTGTGGCACACTTTCTCGTAGTGCCCTATGATCCCACAGTACATACATTTGGCGCGAAACGCCGGACGCTTCCTGTCGTAGGCTTTGTGTGCCCAGCTCCCGCATCTATAGCAAGCTTTCTTGTTGTTTCCCGTCTGTTTTCCCGGTGGTCCCGGATTCCCTTGCCACCTGTTCTGTCCCTTCGATGTGGGCCCCTTGCTTCTGTTGTCCTTACGGTGCTCGTCGTCATCTATTCTGTTCACCATCGGACTTGCTGCGGTCTCTCTTTTTGCCGCCTCCGCGCATCTTCGCGCCAATTCCGCTCTCTTGACTATTATCATTACTTCCTGCAGCGTGGCGTCACCGCTGGCCCACAGCTTGTCTTGCACTGCAGTACTCGTAGTGTGCATTACAATTTGATCTTTGATGAATTCATCTTGGAATGCGTCGTATCTACACGTGGATGCCAACTTCCTTAATGCCGCCACGTACTCTTCCACTGATTCCCCTGGTTGTTGCTTCCTTTGCTGGAAGTTGTATCTGTCAATCGAAACACGAACCGCCGGTTTGTAGTGTTCGTTCAGTTCTTCAATTGCACGGGCATACACGTCGTCGTCTGTACTCCCCCGTTGTTTGGGTACCAGATTCTTGAAAATCCTTAGCCCCTCCGGGCCTAGATTGTGTAACAATATCCGCCTCTCCCTTTTACTGGTAAACTTCTCGTCGTTTTCATCCTCCAGCACTTCAATGAAGTTGTCTATATAGTCTCTCCAATCTTCCCACCTCATGAGGGGTTCCCCTGGCTTGGGTAATAATTGCACGGGGCCATCGCTGACGCTGCTTGCGCACACATCTTTTCGTGCCTTTCTGTGGGTGGGGTGTCACCGTGGCTTCTGGGGCTACCTGGTGCACTGTTTTCCTCTTGTTTCTCTGTTTGCAGCTGAGGGCTCTCTGTTTCTGCCCCTTCGGTCTTCCCAGAGGTCGCCAGTGCTACTGCCCTCGGTTGTGTTGTGTTGAGGGGTGTCCTGGGTGGTGTGTCTCTCTGCGCGCTATTTTGCTTTCTCCCCAGTGCTCAGTTTGGCTCCCCCGTGTGGTTGTGGGCTCTGCCGCGCTCTCTGGTGTCCACTTGTCTGTCTGTGGTTATTTACTTACAGGCTGACGTATCAGTTGTGCTGGTTCCAGGCTGTTATCTCTCCCCTGTCCAGTTCGGTTTTTTTTTTTCTCCTTTAGTGGTGTTTCTTCCTTTTTTTTTTCTCATCCCGACCTCGTCGCCATTGTAAAGATGGTCTGCTTGCTGAAATAACGACAGGACACTGCAGTCAGGAGTTACACTATTTAATGAAATAAATGTACCAGAGAGCGCCGAGCCAGTGGTGCTCCGTGCTCCGACACTTGCGCCTCTGAACGGGGATGCGCGCGCATCCCTGAAATGGCCGCCGGCACGTCGCGTCGTGACGCGACGTGCGTACACTAGAACGCTAACACTACAATTCCTCCCCCCGCCTCCCTTCTGTGTGTCATTAGTGATCTAAGAGGCAAGTCAGCTAGCGTGTATCCGATATCGATCTTTATTACAAAGCAACATTTTTTATATTTAATTTATTTATTTTTAGGTTTATATAGCGCGACAGCTACCCGTAAGGGTTTCCCGGCGCTGAAAGACCAGAAGCAACAACAAATAGTCCCAGAGAATTATTGGTCAAAAAGCCAGGTCTTCACGGCTTTGCGAAAGCGAAAGTGGCAGTACTCCATCCGCACAGCCAAGGGAAGTGAATTCCAAAGTTTAGGTCCCAAAATAGCGAAGGATCTGCCGCCCATTCTCGAGAGTCTAAACTTAGGGATACAGAACAAATGTTGAGAGAAGGAACGAAGTGAACGGGCAGGAATATAGGGAGTAACGAGGGACTGAAGGTAAGAGGGGGCCGCTCAATTCTTGATCTTGTGCATAATGCACAATGCCTTAAATTTCACCCGGCTGTCCAGATTGAGCCAGTGGAGTTCTCTCAGTCGCTCGGTGATATGGTCCCGTTTACGGCAACCACAGAGAAGCCGTGCAGCAGCATTTTGGACTAATTGAAGGCGGCGTATGACCGCCTTGGTAGAACCCAGATAGAGCACGTTACCGTAGTCTAATCTGGAGGTTACCAGGGCCGTCATCACAAATCTCTGGGTGTCAGTAGGTAATATCCAGAAGATTTTTTTCAGCCACCGTAAGATGGTAAAACAGGTGGCTGCAACTTTGTTTGCCTGATCCTTCATAGACAAGTTCTTGTCAATTATGACCCCGAGATTACGTACTTGTTCGGATGGAGTGGGCAAAGAGCCCATGGCCAACGGCCAGTGTCTCGGGCTCCAAAGATCAGGTTTATTTCCAAAGACTAGAACCTCAGTCTTTCCACTGTTCAATTTAAGGAAGTTGCGGTTCATCCAACAGAATATTTCACTGAGGCCGATTTGCAGGGAAGAGGAGGAGGTGAAGGAATCAGCTTGGGATAAAGAAAACACAATTTGCGAGTCATCAGCATAAGTAAATAAATTTAAACCAGAACGATGTGCAATGTGGGCCAAAGGAATAACGTAAAGATTAAAAAGAAGAGGGCTAAGAATAGAACCCTGGGGCACACCGTGAGGGGATACATATGTATTGGATGTGGACGTATGAGAAAAAACTTGGAAAGTCCGGTCCGTAAGAAACGACGTAAGCCAACTAAGAGCTTTCCCGCCAATGCCAAAGGAAGCAAGGTTATTTAAGAGTATACTGTGAGATACAGTATCGAAGGCTGCACTGAGATAGAGTAATATCAGTGCAGCCGTTTCCCCTCGATCCAGTAGCAGGCGGAGATTTTCAGTCACTCCAAGAGGAGTGGTTTCTGTGGAGAAGCCCGGACGAAAACCAGACTGAGAAGGATGTAGGAGATTGTTAGCTGCCACAAATTGTGAGAAGTGCAAATGAATATGCCTCTCAAGGATTTTTGAGAATGCGGGCAAAAATGAAATGGGGCGAAAGTTAAAAGCAACATTGGGATCCGCAGTTGGTTTTTTTAATAGCGGAGTGACCATTGCGTGCTTCCAACAACTAGGGACAGTGACTGAACTAAGAGAGGAATTAAGCAAGGTGCAAATAATAGTAAGTTGAGAGAGCTCCAACTTACGTAGGATCGAGATGGGTAAGGGATCAATTGGAGAGCCAGACTTAACCTTATTCAAGATCTCCAATAATGTAGAAGTGCAAAGGTCAGGCCAATTCAAAAGGGAGGCCAGAGGTGAGCATAAGGCTGTGGGAAAAGACAAGGTAGAAGGTGAGTTCGTCAAGGCATTGCCATCATCTAGGGCTGCAATGTCCTGGTAAATCTCAATTTTCGAGGTGAAATACTGGGCCAGTTCATCACATTTACTGTTAGAAAGATGGGGGGGGGTATAGCAGTAGTCTCTGCGCCTGCAAGATCTCTGACCACATTAAGCAATACTTTAGACTTGTTGAATGCTTCGGTGATCATTTTGTTTGCATAAATGGCTCTAATTTGAACACAGGCCTCATGATACTGCTTTAGCTCCATTTTGTAAATATGACCAGCCGAGGCGGAGTAGTCCCTTTTCCAGGCACGTTCCAATTTTTTGCATCGAGATTTATGGAGACGCAATGTTTCATTATACCAAGGGGCAGGTAATTTATGAGTAGTTTTATTCTTTTTAGCAAGAGGGAGACAGATGTTTATGGCTTCTAGAAGCCAATGATTCACAGAACTAGCCGCAGCTTCCATATCATCTAAACCAGGTGAATTTTTAAGCGCAAGATCGAATAAGGCTTTGTTTAGTGCAACAATATCAAGATTCTTCCAATCACATTTCCTGACATTTACAAAAAGATTGTGATTAAGTTTTACCTCATTACTCGTTATGATGAATTTAATGAGGTAGTGATCAGACCAAGAAACTGGTAGTGCCGGAAGACTAACTAGTTGAGTGATATTAGAGAGGATAGGATCTAAGAGATGCCCACCTTTATGAGTGGGACCCTTATTATGTAAGGTTAGATTCATGGAGGCTAAATCTGCAATAAAGTTACCAGCCACCTTGTCGGTAAGATCTTCAAGATGCAGATTCAAATCGCCAACAATTAAAAAATTACTGGACGATGTGAGCTCAGATGCTATGTATTCTAAAAGTTCAGATTGCCATGAATTTACAGTGCCCGGGGGATGATACACTAATAGTCCCTTGAGGGTGTTTTTAGGATTGAGAGCAAGCTTAAAGTGCAGTGCTTCGCAGTTGTCCAGAATGATAGGTTCTGACTGGCATTGGTATTTTTTCTTGAATATAATTGCGACACCACCCCCTACTTTTTTAAGACTATCACTCCTGACAATGGCATATTCGATAGGCAGAGCTTCGGCCACATCTGGGCCAGAACTATTGTGAAGCCAAGATTCAGTAATAAAAAGTGCATCAGGTGCTTCTTCAATTAGCAAATCGAAAATGTCTCATTTATGCTTGGGCAGTGATCGGCAATTATGACTCAAAAACGTAAAGTTAGAGAGAGAGGGACATTATAGTCTATTTAACAAAACACAACAGTTCTTATACAGCGCACGTCGTGAATGCACATGTTTGAAGGTTCTCTAATTTGTGATAATGAAGAAAAAAGAAGCTCTGTGGAATACGTTATTGGCCTAGAATTACTCGATTTGTCCGGGAAAAGCTGGATTTCTTGTTTCACATTGTGCATTTCAGCCACTAGATTGGTATCTCTTGCTTTCCCCTGTTTTACTTCACAGGTTTAATCTTTGTCTTTAATGTTGTGTCTGAGGTTAGAGCTTGTGTGACAGGCAGATGCCACATGAAAGCTCGGCTCGTTTTGGGCTTGAGGGTCCAAGGAGACGGACCTCGAGCTGAGCCAGTCCTCTGCCTCGAACACTGTTCGAGCTTTCGGAGGCTTGCCCATCGCGACTTTGTGCAATGTTCTGCTAGTTCTCCATATAAAGGATCTTTATAGACGCCCTGAAATAAATCACCCAGGGTTTTGTTTGGTCATCTCTATTTGGTCATCTTTTTTTTTTATGTATTTACTGATTTTTTTAATAGTAAACACCAACAATGTACGTTACAATTTACTGTTATTCATTGCTATACTAACAAGCTTATGCCAGTATTATTGCTGCAAGCTACAGTAAAATCTTTTCTTTTTGGGGACAGATTTTGGAAATGAGGAGACCGCCACTTTTTATATTTTGCTGTACTAGGTCAGTCTGCAGTGTCACTTCAAAGGTAATAATTTAAACAATCATATAACTGGGGCACCAAACTAGATCTTGATATGAATCACTAATGGCATCATAAAATATCTATGCAAGGGAACCAACATTGCATACACAATTTAAGTATGGTCTACAGATGGAGGAAAATTTGTGAAGGTAAAATAACTTTGTGTTAAGCACCAGTTTGTGTTTGCTATATTCCTCCTATATTACTAACATGCACAGTCCTTGTTCAGGGAGGTTTGCCATCATTTCCATGTTGAAGATCTTCCTCGATAATGTCCCAGCCGGTCGCCACTATCCGTTTCATCTGTGGTTTGCTTCACAGTTATGACCTGGATCTCTGCTTCTGCCCATTTATTCAATTCTTGCTTCCACTGTTTGAATAAAGGGGCGGAGAACACAACTTCGAATTTGCTCAATCAATCCATGTTATTCCCAATTCCAAATATCCTTCTATATCTCACATCTTAAACTAGGGGACTCTGAAAGATTAAAGACACACTAGCAACAAAACAAAAAAACTAGACAAATTATTTTATCGAAATGTAAATTCCATTGTTATCTGGCACTGACGACTAGATTGATAGAGAACAAAATACTGAGTGGAATAAAGATAATTGGGCAAAATTATCTCATGCAGAGAGGGTATCTAGAAAGGCTATTAAGCCATACGAGTGATGGTACCAGTTTTACCCCAGCTACAGACAGGAAAAGAGTTAGTCGGGAAAGGTAGCTTATGATATAAACATTTCAAGTCATAAATGGTTGAATCAGTTTTGTTTTTAAGAAAATGCGGTGAACACAAAAACCACCACATACCTTCAGTCAAATGCCTAGATAATTATAAGAATCGCATCTTTCAATAATAAGGATAATAAGGGCTCCTGCCCACCATTTGATTTCTCATGGTCTCCAATTAACAGGTCTGCTGATTTTCTGGCATTAATACATTGTTTCTAAGATTGTGGCTGCGCGACAATAATAAAAGACTGAATCCCAGTGGGCGTTTGATCACAACTCCTATTTCCGAAAAATAGTAGTCTCATAGGAGTCAGTCTCCCTCAGCGACACACATTGCCTTAATGTTGCTTACCCATATATGTTCCAGGATTGGTTTATCTGTCTGCATTCAGATGGTTTACAAAGTTATTGAACTCTGTCATTGCATTGTTTGCATTGAGCCCATAAAGTAGCCATTTTGTATTGGTCACATCTTTTTTATGTTCCCAAACTAATTGTTTATTCTACCTTTCTATTTTGTTAATCTTTTATTTTGTTCAAATATTTGGTTCCATTCCTGATTAGATTTTCTTCCCTTTTCTTCAATATTTCCTATTGCATAGGGCACACCAGATGTAACCATGGAAGGTTCTGCCTCAAAAAACACCTGGCAAAGAATTCTTTACAAACTTCCAATTTACTTCAAGGTTCTTATTTTTGTCATCAGTCATCATAAAAGGTGCTGCATTTTAAATGCACAAAGGAGCTGTTTCCATCTATTTCTTTACTTGGACAGATTTATTTATTTAATTTACAAAGTTTTATATTGCTCGAACTTGACCCTAGAAGGGTATCAGAGAGCTTTGCAAATGATTCAGTATTTAAAAAACAGCCAACTAAGAAACATAAACGCTGACAATATCGGTTGCAAATCGGGAGTAGGACAGTGAGTTAGAAACCAGGAGGTAGACGGCGAGTGCAACCCCGGTTGGAGAACTGAATCAAATCAGTATCCAGAGAAATTATTTGGTGGGTTCAGGGTAGAGTTTTGTTAATTAAAAACAGTTTGTCTTCTTTTTTGAATGATGTGATTGATTGAAGAGTTCAGTCTGACTTCTATGGGCCAATCGGAGAAAGCTCCTTTGTAGGTTTTCTTTTTACAACATTTTTTAGGGTATGTCAGTAAGGTACTGGTACTTCTAGATGATCTGCCACTGCCAGACAATTCCAGTTTATCAGCTAGGTACTTCAGTGTGTTGCAGTAGAGGGCTTTATGGGTAGTGCAAGCAATTTCCAGCTGTATCCTTACCTCATAAGGGAGCCAATTCAGTGCCTTCAGATCTGGAGTGCTGTGCTTGTTCCTTTTGGAACCAGTGATGAACCTTGTAGCAAAGTTAAGGTATGCCCTCAGTAGTGCCAACTTGGATATAAGCAGACCACATAGGCTTGTACTCCCATAGTCTAACTGGGGGGTCACTAGAATTTGCACAGCTAATTTAAGGTCATCGAAGTGGAGGAAGGGTTTCATTTTTCTTAGAATGTTCATTTGAAAGTTTGCTCCACTGGTGGCTGTGCGAATGTATTCCTGCATGTTGAGATTCTTGTCCAGTATTATTTACAGTGATCTTGTGGAATCTATAATGTGTGGAAGGCAGTTGAAGGCTGTTAAATGTTCCATCTAATCTTCGATGTTGAGGGATCGTTTTGGTGGGGCAATTAAGAGGAATTCGGTTTTGAGCGAGTTGAGTTTAAGGTTGTTTCGGGGCAGTCAATTTGTATTTTTTTAGCAAAGTTGTGTTGAGTAGATGGATATCTTCAGGGGAGGAGATTTTTAGCTGTAGTTGTGTGCCATCTGCATACATGTGATATTACACGTTGGAAAATGTCAGAATTTCATTTAGAGGCTACATGAACAGGTACAAGAGAGTACGTGATAAGGTGGACCCCTGAGGGACCCCTAAAGCAACCAATGTGGTATTGAACAGGGATTAATTAACCTTGATTCTTTGAGTTATGTTGTGTAGAAATGAGGCAAACCAATTTAGGACAATCCCTGATAATCCCATTCTGTGTTCAAGGAAGCTGCCATGTTCAACCATATCAAAGGCTGTGGATAGATCTAGGAGGATTATGAGGCAAGATTTGTTCTGACCTAGTATTTGAAGTGTGTCATCAACTTTCTGTGAAAGAACTGTTTCCATGCTGTGACCCTGAAGAAAGCCGGATTAGAATTTGGCAATAAGGTGGAACTGAGCCATGTTATTGCATAGTTTGATATGGATGCATTTCTCAAGGAGCTTTGCCAGAGAAGGAATGGTGGAGATGGGACAAAAGTTATCTGGGTTCATATGATCTGCAGTGGGTTTTTCTTCGAATGTGGGTTATCTGCCCTGATTTTAGGCAGTCTGGTAAAGCCCCTTAAAGTAATAAAGCATTCACTATCTTAGTCCAGAGAGGGAGTAAAGATTTTTTTTATCTCATTGAAGAAGTTAGCTGGTAGAGGGTCGCAGAAGTGGTTCGACGGTTTCAGTATTGTTAAGATATGAAGAATGGCATTTTTAACAGAGGTTTTGAATGTGATCCAGAATGCTTTATTTTTGAGGATGAGTCCTTGTAGGTCTGGGGGCTGAACCATCAGGAGTGGGCGTGGGCTATTTGGAGGTATCATCGGGAGGTGCTCAATTGTTAAGAGATCATTTTAAATCTTTTTTGTCTTTTCAGGGAAGGAGTCAAATGTATTGCAGTTTGGCAGTGGATTGGAGCCTATTGTGGAGGGGTTAGGTTGTTGAGTGGATTGATGTTCGTTAATTTCGAACAATTTTAATGGGCGATTTCTGGCTTTGTCTAGTTGAACTCTGAAGAAATTTGCTTTCGAGTTTCTGATACGTTTGTTGTAGGTGCTCGTCAGTGATCATAGGTATTCAAGGTGTTCTAGGGATGGTGAGGATCTCCACCCTCGTTCGGCTAGTCTCAGATTGCGTCTTTCTTCATTTAGGCTCCCATTGTAAGGTGGTTTGGAGACTTTAGTGGAGTCTTTTTAGCTGTATGGGCGCAACTGTGTCAAGAATGGTCGTCATAGAGTAGTTGTAGTGGTTTGTAAGGTCATGGGCATCTCATGTCTGCAGGAGGAGGCAAGACCTTATTGCTGAGGGATGTCAAATCACTACGATCTATGTTCCTTTTCCAGTTCCTGGATTTCTTAAGTTGAAGTTTTTGTCCTCACTGATTCAGTGATGAGGAAGGTGATGGTGTGGTGATCTGTCTAGTCGCATGGGACAATAATTTCAAGTTGAATGAAGTTTTCCTTAGCAATAACTAGATCCAGGATCGCATCAAGGTTGTGCGTGAAGCTGTTGCAGATTTGGTTCATGTTGAGGTCCTCTAGGAAGGATTTTAGACTGTTAACTGAGGGGTTATTTGGGTCGTTCCAATAAAGGTTTAAATCTCAGTGGAAGATCTGAGAGCACTGTTGCGTTACATTGGTAGTGATGATTTCTATGATTTGTTCGATGAATGAGAGGTTTGCACCTGGAGGGTGGTAGATGATGTGTAGTTTGCATAGTGGTTTGTAGTTATGCGCAATGTTTAGGCATAGGTATTCACATGAAGATAGCTTGGTGGTTTGTAACTGTTTCACCACAATGTTATTGTAGTGTATGCAGGCAATGCCTCCAACCAGTCTGTTAAGTCTGTCTGATTTTTTAATGTGCTAGCCAGGTGGAACTAAAGTATCTTAGATTGGTGCACAGGAGTACTTTATCCATGTTTCTGTTAGGAATAAGAGGTCAAGCTTGTGTGCAAGGATGAGGTCAGCGATGTCAGCCGTGTGTTTCATGGCCTATCTGCAATTTAGAAACATGCATTTCAGGTGTGGTTTGGCATCCTCTGATGTTGTTAGTGTGATGGGGACTTGTTTGAGGTTGGACTTATTTATGTCACAAGAGTTAGGACTAGTTTCTCTGTGTGGGTTTGAGGCATATGTTAGGATGGGATCCAGGTTGTCTGGGTCTTTATGGTGTGCAGGAATATATGTGAGGAGAAAGGAGTGAATGTCACAGTCTGATAACAGATCTTTAAGCCTGCTGGCCTCGTGGAGGTGTTGGGGTATGGTATAAATCGCCATCTCATGAGAGGGGGCAGCGAGATGGGTGCTACAATGTTGTAAGGAGTGCTTGATGGCAGTCGTGTGTTGTATATGGAGGGTTGTGAGTGGATGTGCCTATTACTTTCTTGAGTCCGTTTGGGCCATCTGCTATAGGCCAGCTCTGATGTGATATTCATTAGGCTCTGTAGGTCAGACTTGAGTTGATGTAGGTCTTGTGTTATTTCATCAAGTCTGGATTCTATCAAGGCGTGGGATCAGGTGGTTATGGTTTGGGGCAGAGGGCTAGGAGAAAGTGGGTGCTCTGAATTATGTAGTTTGGCTAGTGCTGGTCTGAGTGAGATGGTGGGGGGGGAGTCTGGATGAAGATAGTGTTAGGCTTGTATTCTGAGATCGGGGGTAGGGTCAGGGTGGTGGAGATATTTTCCTCTCTGTGTGACTTGGTGGCCCTTGTAGCAGTGACATGTGGGCACGTATTGGTTTGGTGATTGGGTGGGGACGACTCTGCTCTAACAGGAGGTGTGGTAGAGTTGGTATTGTGTGGGCTGATTGCTATGGTGGTGTGTGGGGGTTAAGGGTGGACCGTTTAATGTGGCTAGACTGGGTGAGGACACTATTTTGGACACCTGCAGGTCACATGCAGATCTGGGATGATCTTGAGAGTGGGATACGTCCTAATTAGATACTGTATGTTTGATGATAGGGAAGAATTTGTTGAATATATCTAGGTTGAGGTCTGATGACTGGATGAGGATTATCCCATTGTTTTAAATGGAGATTTTTTTTTTACATTGAAAGCAGGTGATGGCCATGTGAAGTTTTTCTGGATGTAGAGATCAAAAACATCAAGGAAAAGGCTTTCCTCCGTTGAGCTCTTTTTGTGTGTGTAGAAGATGAGTTAATTTATTAAGGTTCCTTTAGATGTGCAGAAGTAGGGTTCAGAGATTAAGGTTTCTGGGTGAAAATTGAGAAGTCTGTCTTTGAAGTTCTTGGAGGTCTTTTCTCTTAGATTGGGAAGGTATTTAATTTTATAGCATTACGGCCGTCGAATTCCAGGTTGATATCAATGGTATAGAGCGAAACAGGATCCATGATTGATATTATGCTGGACCTAAATAGACAAAATAGTAGGTATAGCTTTGTGGAGCCAACCAGGCCCGCAGGTTGCCGCACTACACCATGGGTTGACGGAAACACTAGGAAGATCAGCGGCACTCCAGAGAGAGGGCAGATATAGGGCAGATGTATTCTCTTCTGACTTTTTGTTTTAATCCTGTTGCAGGGTCAATAGTGCCCCATTTATTAATATTTTGCAATCAATGATTAGCCCAAGCCCGGCTGCAAAACGGCCGCTAACCTGCGAGACTCTGCCGGTCTGGCAAATTATCAGCACATACTCTTCTATTCCAGTTGACATCGACCTGTGGAAATGGGCTTGCTGCCTTCCCATTAACCACTGGCAAGGTGCCAGGATCTTATCTGATGCTTTCTGACCCGGCACGGCTGAACTGCGGCCTGTGCAGGCCTTGCAGACTGGCTTAGGTGGCGGATTGTGGGTAGGGTGCCTGCGCTGTCTGTCCCTGGTGGCAGATGAAACCTCTGAGCTCCCCAGGAGGCCTCCTGTGGTATCTGATGCCCCCAAGTACATCCTGTTGCTCCTTCAGGGGGCACCTGTGGGGTGGGGGCTGCACTAGACTAGCCTGATTCCTCCTTGCATTGGGGGCAAGGCTGAGGAGCCCCTGCTGTGGCTCACACCCAAGGTGAGGTGAGTGACCGTTTGACAGGGGACTGTGGTGTGAGGAGGGCTACGAATTCCCCGGCTTGCTGTTGAGCCCACTGCTTGGGAGATTAACATTTATTGACTGCAGCCGTGGATCGGAACATTAGAGTTGAGGGCTGGTTGGGGGGGGGGGGGTGGCATCCTGTATTGCATTGCACGCCTAGGGGCCCGCCATACTAGTATTGGCGCTGTTGACATGCCTGGACTCCTGCTGGACCTTCGTATGCCAGGGGGAGACTTCTGATGGCTTACTGGATCTCTCACCTGACGGGGGCCCATGAAACACTCTGACCTGTGCAATGGGAAGGACATTTTTGCTGCTGTGCTAAAGACTCTTGCTGCATTGCATGCATTGTGGGCCTAAGGTGGACAGTTGCTACCATCTGGCTGGGGGGGGCCCTGCTTGGTTCTCTTGTGATGACCGTGACATGATCCTCTTCTCTGCACACGAGAGGGAAGAACTGCAGTACCAAGGTAACAAATTATCTTTTTACCCTGTCTTTACCCAGGTTGTTCAGTCTGCCCGGAGAGAGTTTCTTCCGGTCAAGCGTCAGGTGGCAAAAGCCAACCTGTACCCGGCCAAACTTCGGGTCCTCCTACATAACAAACGCAAAAACAAGATTAATTCACACATTCCATCCATCACTGTTTTGTATACTTATTGTGTCACCCTAAGTGGGACGGGTATGCCCAGACATGTGTCCCATGCACACAGTGTCACTGAAACCAAGCTGTACCGGACTGAAGAGCACATAACTAGGGCAAAACAAGCCCTGGGTTGCTTGTGGTTGGGTTGGGTTCGGGGAGGGCCTGGCTTGACATGTCAAGCTGGACTGTTCCTACTGGAGCATGGTCAGTCAAGACTGATTTGCATATAGATGGGTCCAAACTGAGGTGGCATGGTGTGCAAAATAATAATAGATTTGGATGTGGCCCAAGTGATTACCAGTGACTGAGGTTGATTAAAGCATTCCATACATCACTGTTTTATATACTTATTGTGTCATCCTAAGTGTGACTGGTATGCCCACACATGGGGTCCCGTGCCCAATGTGTCACTGGAACCAAGCTGTACATGGCTGATGAACCCATAACTAGATAAAAACTGATCCTGCGTTGCTTGTGTTCTGGTTCAGGGAGGACCTGGCTTAACAGTTCAGGCTGGACTGTTTTTACTGAAGCAGGATCAAAACTGGTTTGTATATAGCCGAGTTCAAACTGAGGTGGCATGGTGTGCAAAATAATGATGGATTGGGATGGGGTCCCAAGTGATTACCAGTGGCTGAGATTGAATCGAGCATTCCATCCATCACTGTTATATATACTTATTGTGTACCTACATAGCACACTATTTCCCTGTCCCCCAAGATGGCCATGAAGTTCAGCTGTAAAGGCATCTGCGGGATGGGTGTCCCTGATGTGAGAGCGGATGCTGAGCCTGGGAACCAACTCGGAGATAGTGAGTGAACATGACTGGCTCAACCACAACTAGTATTACGCCGGACCCTCCATCCCATTTGAGAATTGGAGTGATGCCTACCTCACTATGCTGCAACCACGATTTATTCCACTTGATTGTTCTCTTGTTGGTTCACAGAGGGAGGGGATCGATCTTCAATGAGTTGGGGAAGTTGAAGTGGGTGGGGCCAGGGTGGGGACTTTAACATCTCACATGCAGTGCATCTCTTACACCTAGGCGTGGAACACCAAATATCCACAGGAGCCAAGTGTGGCTTTCCGCCCAGCTCACTGTGCTCCCCACAGTGCTGGATGGCCCTGTGCATAGACCTCTCACGATACTTAAAATTACACAACCATGGGTAGTGTTACCCTCATGTCCTGGAATATCCAGGGTAAAAATAACCCTACAAAAGTCCAGCAGGCGATATCCTATCTTTGTAGACACAGTGTAGATATAGCCCTGCTACAGGACAGCCACGGCTGGTGGTAGGTGTAACTGCAGGGCGGTGATGTAAGGAGGGGGAGGGGCAGGGTGGGGGGTTGTAATGTATGGATTACGGACTTTAACAGGTAAGTAAACATATAAATAAATAAAATGAATTTCGTTGTGTGCACTGCATGACCAAATGCGATGCAGCGCGCGCAACGAAATTCGTTTTATTTATTTAAATGTTTACTTACCTGTTAATGTCCATAATCCATACATTACAACCCCCCACCCTGCCCCTCCCCCTCCCTATGTCACCGCCCGGCAGTTACACCTACCACCGGCCTTGGCTGCTACAGGAACTGAATTTAACTGACATCACTAAGTTATGCCTGTGGGTGGGCTTGATAAGAGTGGTTTATCACTTACTCTGCTCTGGGAGTAGCATTTTTATCTGAAAGGGCCTTCAGTTGCATAGCTATGTGATCCGGAGGGTAGATATGTTATTCTACATTGCACCCTGCTGGACTTGAGGGTCACGCTTGCCAGTGTATATGGCCCCAATGTGGATTCCCCGAACTTGGTTGCTTTGATTAGGAGCAGGATAGTAACATTGGTGAATACTACTGTAGTGTGGAGTGGTGATGTCAATGTGGTCCTTGATCCCTGTATGGGCAAATCTCACTCAAATTTGGGCCTGCACCCCAGGCTGCCTCTTACTGATGTTGTTCCTAGATGAGCAAGCCCTTGTTGTCCTTTGGTTTACTGAAGTGCCTTGCAGCAGGGAGGGGTGTGTGTTACACCCTCGATGAGTGCATGGTGACGTATTGATTAATGGCTGCTCACCAGGGATGTTTGCCTCCACACAAGCAACATTAGACATTGTACCCATAAGGAGTTGGATCATGCACATGTGGCCTTCACACTCACTGTAATCGGGGCAGCAAGCCGAACCTTCATGTGGGTACTGACCGCTAATGCCCTCAGGGAGTCCCTTTTTAGGTCTCGACTTATAAGCATTGCTTTTAGAAAAGTTTGTTGTCGAGAATTATAGTAGGCAATCCAAGGCCTGAAACCATCGCGGATTTTGAACAGTTCCTGTGAACTAGTGGAGCGGAAAGCGCGTCCACATCAAAGCCATCTGTTGCTTCCCCAGCGCGCTCGGCCTCACTTCTCCTCCCCCCTAATTAACATCCCTGCTGTTTCACGCTTTTTTCACAGCAGCGAGGCCGTGCTTCAAAGGGATCCGCTCCCCGCCCCTAAAAGCTTCTTTCGGCGATGTTCTTGTTCACAACTTGGTTTCTTTCCTTTTTTATCAGACCCTGCGTGCACGGGTGTTTTCAAAATTAACTTTGTTTGTCTTTCTATGCTTGCAGCTCCACCTAGTGGCTCTTTTTTAAATATACGCTTTGTGATAATTATTTAAATATACGCTTTGTGATAATTAAAACCCCTGTAAATGAAACAACCATGTTCTGACCTGCTCAGTTCAATCTGCATAGAAATGCCATGATTGTGGACACTACACAAATGCTAAACTGCCAGGAATACAGGGATGCAATAAGGCAATATCTACATTCTTGCCCAGTGGATTAGACTCGTTTTTTGTGCCCTTCTGCCCGTTAGACTCGTTTTTCCCTTGTTTTTCTGCCCTTCTGCCCTCTGTTAGACTCGTTTTTTGTGCCCTTCTGCCCTCTTTTAGACTCGTTTTTCCCTTGTTTTTCTGCCCTTCAGCCCTCTGTTAGACTCGCTTTTTGTGCCCTTCTGCCCTCTGTTAGACTCGTTTTTCCCCCCCTTGCAACCCCAGCATCACCTTTCTGCCCCTATTAGACTCGTTTTTTTCCCCTTGTTTTTTGTGCCCTTCGGCCCCTAATAGACTCGTTTTTTGTGCCCTTCTGCCCCTGTTAGACTCGTTTTCCCCTTGTTTTTCTGCCCTTCTGCCCTCTGTTAGACTCGTTTTTTGTGCCCTTCTGCCCTTGTTAGACCCGTTTTGTGCCCTTCTGCCCCCTGTTAGACTTGTTTTTACCTTGTTTTTCTGCCCTTCTGCCCTCTGTTAGACTCGCTTTTTGTGCCCTTCTGCCCTCTGTTAGACTCGTTTTTTCCCCCTAGCAACTCCAGCATCACTCAGCGCAACCCCTGCATCACTCAGCGCAACCCCTGCATCACTCAGCGCAACCCCAGCATCACTCAGCGCAACCCCAGAATCACTCTCTGCAACCATTCAACAACAACTGTTTCAAATATGTTCTCTCAATGTTTCAAACTTTATTACAAATGTCACAAAAAGATGTTAATATTTCACTTCTGTTCTTGTTAGAGAGGGTATTGGCTACGCCATTTCTAACTCCTACAAACTCTGGCTCCGTTTCTTTCTCATGGGTCCTTTGAGAGGCATTCGAGGCATTATTATATATAAAGAAACATGTGTCTTTCATGATATACACAGACTGCTGTGATCACTGGAGGGCGAGTTGCGAGACCTTGAACTTCAGTGATTCAACTCACCAGATACATGACATCTGGCATGGTTTCATGATAGACTGGTGGAATATGAGGAGTGTGCAGCGAGTGAGACCAGGTTCCTACACAGGTAGGCTGTCACCCATCACTACAATGAGAGGGCTAGGCTGAGCAAGACATTACCTCCCTTACTACAGAAAAAATGAAGCATTTCTTAGATCGTGTAGTAGCAGGGCCCACTGGAGGAGGACTGCCTTACAACACCTGCCATCTCTCAAGCCATGATCCGTTTTACACTGACTTCTATACCTCAGTTGAGGTACCCCCCAAAGGGTAGACATATTGAATACTTTGACTTAATTCAGCTCCTGTGACTGGACGATGGCCACAGGCAGTTCCTCGATGTCCCATTTGCAACAGAGGACATACTTCAGGCCATTCATGCCATGCCTGCGGACTGAGTTCCCAGGCCTGATCGCCTGAGAGCACAATTTTTCAAGACTTATGTTGCAGACCTTGCTCTGCACCTCCTGACAATATACGAGGAGGCTAGAGAAACTGGTAGGCTACCCCCCTTCTTCTGCAAAGCCCTCATAGTCACTATTCGTCAAAAGTGCTGATATTTGCAGCTCCTACTACCCACTCTCCATGATCAATGTAGATAACAAAATCCTAGCCCGTATGCTTGCGACTAGGTTGCTTCCTCCTATCTCTCATATTGTCCAGTCGGGTAGGTCGGGCTTTCGTGCGAAGTGTTCTCTATTGGGTGCAGACTCCCTTTACCCTGGTCCACACTCTGCAGCTGCAGCTTCTGGCTGTGGCTGTTTTTTTCAGACGCCACATAAGCATTCGACTTTCTGGAGTGGACTTTCCTCTTTGTTCTGTTGCTGCAAATCGGTATTATTTCTGCATTCCTAAGCTGGAGTTCTTTTCTTTTTTCCTCCCCAACTGCCAGAATCCGAATAACTGGAAGTGTCTCCGACCCTATACAAATCCGCAGAGGAACTCAGCAGGGATGTCCCTGCTCCCCCATACTAAATGCCATCGCCATGGAACACCTAGTGGCTCGCCTGCAGCAGCACAATTCAAACAGTGCCTTAACTACACATTGTGCAGGTTTGTCACTTGTATGTATGCAGATTTTCTCACAGTGTATGTGAGAAATTCTGCTGAAAACTTGTGCCCAATTCTCTGTGAATTTAATCTCTTATGTGCACATGCTGGTGTGGTGATTAACTGGTCCAAATCTGTGATTTTCACATAAGCTGATGCCACAGATTCATTCCCTCTAGACTTCCCACTGGTATGGGCAGAGGGTGCGATTAGATATTTGGGAATACAGATTAGATGTGACATGTCGCAACTTTAGCTTGAGAATTATCGCAAGGCGATTGCATGGCTGCAGGATTGGATTCTGGTGTGAATGAACTTGCCACTTTCCCTCATTGGCAGATTGTCCGTTGTCAAGATAGTAGTTCTTCCAACATTTCTATAGCTATTCATCAATCTGCCTGTACCACTCACCAGAGCGTTCTTTGCCCAACTCCAATCCCTACTAGTGTGCTTAATCTGGGTTGGTTGTCAGCCACCACTGCCCTGGGAGATGCTGACTCTGCCCTTCTGCCAAGGTATACTAAATGCATCTGACTTGGAAGTATACTACTATTGTGCGCAAATCCAACATGCATTTTACTGGTTCCACCCCACTCCATATCTGCCACATGCCGCTGTTGAGGCGGATAATGCTAACCCATGCCCGCTTACAGCAGTGTCTTTCCAGAATCCCACTCACCCTTGGGACTCTGTTAATACAGTCCAGTGTACTATCTGGACATGGGACCGGTTGAGACATAGGGCATGAGGTTGTTGTCATTACTCTGCCGAGCTGCCGCTTGCTAATAACCCTATGCCTCCCAATGCTACAGAAACAGGGGCTATGAGCCAGATGGCAACTCTTGGCTTACGTGGGTTGGGTAAACTCTACGCCGAAGGGAAATGCCTATCTCTTCACTAGTTGCAGGCCATGACGACATGCACCCCGCCATGTTTTCTCTTTTGCATATCGCATGCGCACTGCACATCCTCCTTTCCCACAGGAGCCAGACATATTGCAGGTCCTTGATACTATCCTTACATCTCCCTTCCGCAAGAAACGTATCACATGTTTGTATGACACAGTTGAAGAAACGGCCCCAGTGGTGGAGACGAGGGCACTGGAGAGGTGCCAAGCTAATTCTGCCTGGGGAAGTCACCAAAGAGACATGGAAATAATGCTTCATGTGGCCAGGATTGCTCTAGCCCAATTATGAGCTACAACTGCTTCATGTTAAGTTCCTTCACCGAGTATACCACACTCCTCTGGGACTGTTCAGGGTGGGTCTTCTCCGTGAGTGTCGCTGTCCACGATTCAGATGCGTGGACGTTGACTTTCTACACCTCGCTTGGAACTGTACAGCAGTGGCTGATTACTGACTGAAGTGGTGGAATGCACTGCCCAGGTGCTTGGCTGCCCGGTGCCGAGATCCCTGCTTATTGCACTTCTTGGGTATGTTAAAGACATTCCTGGTGGCGATGATGCCGCTGTTGGCCAAAGGAAGAGTGGCCATGCACTGGGGTCATCATGCTTACCCACAAGCGAGAGACTGGCAGGCTGGAATATCATACTGTCAAGAAAAGCTTGGGGATTATTGGAATTTGATGCCTGCAAGGTCCCATCCCAGAGACCTATGGAGTCACTTTAGTGTTTTCATGATAACACACTCGACTCGGAAACAAAGATGCGGATGCCTGACTGGGCTGGACGGGTGATGTGCAGGGCACGACGGTTCGTACTCTAGCCTGCTACATGGGGGACCTATGGTCGATAAAGGAATGCACTTCAGGGCCACAGAGAAGGATTAAATGTGCTCCACTCTACATGTTGGGTGCGCTGTCTATACATCAAATTACATGAGCAGACGAAATGGGATGTCACTGAATACTTTTCCTTTTCATTACTTAATCTATGTTATACTATATTAACTACATCAATAAAAAATAAAAAAAAGATTTGTGTCCCCATATGATTTTTATTTTTGCTTTAACCTCCGGTTACCTCAGGATAGCCACTGGGCGAAGCACTACTTGAAGGCTGACCCTCAAGCTTTGCTGGAGAGAGCAACTGCTGATTAATAAATGTCCTCTTATTTAATTCCTCTGTTGACCCTCTATGAGAAACCATAGTCAATGCCTCTCTCGAGTTATTGCGAATTACTCCACCCCTGCTTATAAAGTTTGACTTAGGGGGTCAACCGCACCTTCAACTTTATTCTTGGGAATATATATGGTTCTCTGTAGAGAAACCATGTTGTTACACCACAACCAATGTTATCAGCATTTACTCTGCATGTCCACCCTGAAAAATCCTTTACTCCTGTCCTTCAGCCATTTTCAGCGTTTGAAACTACCTGCAATAGGCTTGTGAACTTTCATTAGCATGCAATTTTGTGGGTGTGACCCATCTTTTGCAGAAGTCATCACCCTCAAACACTCATATCGCACCCCTGCGAGCAATTTACTCACTTAGAAAATTATATCATACTGGGGATATTTTACTTGTGAATAAATCCGCTCAAAAGTGCAAATTGATGTTATATGGATCACAAAGATAAAACAGGCCTCTTAAAGTTTGCACACGTAATTGTAATTGAGCTGTGCAAATAGCTTTGAGTTGGGCCTGATGCTGTTCACTAAACCTGACCAGAGTAGGGAGTTTGTTACTTTATTTTGCAATTAAAGTAGGATAGAACACTTTATTTGCACACAGTATTGTTTTTAGATGTTTTAATTTTATTCTGCGTCACTAGTAAAAACTCTGTCAAGTCAATTTATACCAGTGCTTTTATACATTTTAAAGGTTTTTAAATAACCACAAACAATAAAGAGATTATTATCACTTCTTTATTTTGCACGTAAAGTAGGACAGTGATCTGTATCAAAAGGTTTTTGTGTTCACACCCAATTAATTTCGCCTGGCTCCCGGGCCAACCTGTCTTGCAATGCAGAGAAAAGAGAAAGGTGTCCCATGAGCCCCTTCCGCATTGTACTGGAAAAATTACCCTTTTTATGAAAGACAATCAGCCCTCTTAGTGACCTGACAGGTTAGTCTGTGAGCTCTTCTAGTCTAGACCCCCCCTTACCTTGCCAGACACACAAAAGAGACCTATAGTATACTACAGGTGTTTATGATTTGCTAACTTAGGGGCCGATTAGGATGGTGGACGGACTGGAGTCATTTGTAGATGTATTTCATTTGTATCATAGCCCTAAGGAGCTATGTTTTTCCGTCATGAGGAGTAGGATGGAGTCTCACATACCCAAACCATCCTCAATACAGTAGAAGGAATGCTGAGTGCTGGCCTCGGCCAAAGGCTGAGCCCAGTGATCTATGGTGTGAGATGAAGCAAACCCACTTCAGTCGTGTCATTGATGTTGTCAAAAGTGACGTGCTCCAGGGTGTCAACAGCCATGTCAATGACGATGTCATTTGTGATGTCATCTCTGAAAATGTGTGCGAGGCCAATGTGGGAATTAAGGTTACACAGCTACCGTAAATGGAGAATTTTAGAGGTTTCTAACTTTTGAAATGCAACCTTAGTGTCTTTTCAACTGGAAATATAAAGATAGCCACTCATACACACACACATTCACATGTACACACACACACACATATATATTTTGTAAAAACGATATGACTCGCATTACCTATATAAAGCTAAGACATGTCTCCATACTATAAGTTACTGTGTTTGAGTCTGAATTTTGCAGGTCTCAATTATGTAACTTTAATTTTCAGATGTAACATGGATTAATATGCATTTTTATGTTAAGTACATTTGTACCAATATGCTTTAGACGCATTTACATTCATTCATGTATACAGAATTAGTTTGCCTAGGCTGCATTCTTTTTTTATTTGCTGTTAAGTGCTCTGTTTTAATTATTATTAATTGATGACGTTTTCCCGGCTTCGGAAATGTTAATTTTTCTTGCAGTGCCCTGTAGAATGATGTTGAATCTACTCTAATAGAATGGCCTTTAGTTGTAATATTCTTTCACTTTTGTATTTCAGATACCGAAATCCTCACAAGCAGACCGTCTGTGTCGCCTTGCTGAAAGAGGGCTATCACAAGGCTTTCACGGAGCTCTTCACTCTGATCGAGAAGTCGAATGCCTTGAGGGAGGCTCCAGGGTCTGGGTCAGCCATATGGCAGCAGTCGTCCCTGGGGGAGCAGCCTGATAAGCTGGATCAGCTTCAACACTTCCTGACCAGGGCCGAGGCAGCCCAGCGAGCAGGTAACCGAGGGAATTGTGGGTAGCAGAGCAGCAGGAGCTGAAGCAGTCAGCGCCTGAGGGAGAATTTCAAACTGTTTCATGTATGAATGTAAAATATTGCTGCAATTTAGCACATATCAAGCTTCGACTACCAAGGCATAGACTATAACAGAGCTGCTTGATCATGGAATAAGTTTACATGCAGGCCTGCTTTAGTTCTGTTTACATGATTCATCTGTTCTTTGAGAGTAAAAATGAATACAGGTGGTTAAGGGTCACATCTTTAAACTCTTTTGGGAGTTCTTTGTTCATATTCATGAGACATTTGTGAGTCCATGCATGCATAGCATCAAGGCCGGCTTTTATTAGAAATCCAACGTCGCAACTAGAAATATGGAAAATATATATTAAAAAAAAACCACACATTAATATGTGCTTTTAAAATTGCTTTTTGCGAAGGAAAGCTTAAAAAATAAAAATATTCTTTTTATAAAACATGTTGCAGAGCCTTTTGTTGTTTTTGGGCACAATGTGGCGTAACAGGATAGATTAAATGCATTGAAAGAATGGTTCATGTAATCGAGTCTAACATTTTGAATAATGCAGAAGTTAATGTGGGCCTTATTTACTGCGGGCTGCCCACCGTTTTATGCCTGTGGCAAAATGCTTGCTGATTGGATCTCCAATGATTTAGGTTTTAATTAAATTGTATGTATGTTTAATATGCATTCTGTTTTCGGCATTAAACAGTTTCTTTCAGAACAATTTAGATGATTTGGATGGAGGGAAACTAATATTATTTTCATGACAAATATGAAAATTATGAATGTGTAAATAGTTTGCTGTGTAAAGTGCATATTTATAAGATGTTTAGGTTTTTTTCCACCAAAATACACTTGTCTGTTATATGGTCGTAGGCAAATACACCATTTTAAATGTTTTAAGTGTATACACTCCATGCCTAAGAAGAATAAAATTAAAAGGCTGTGGTAAGATTCTATGCTGATGGATGACTTAAGCAAGATCTTTTAATTGCCCCAAGGGTGTTCACCAATGATTTTTATCTAATCTCCTCCTTCCTCTTTAATGATTTTACATTCAGCTCCACATTAAATGCTTAATAGAGTTCCATATTCCCACTTCAATTAATCGGTGACCCTTGAGGTTCTCTTCAATAATCCTCAGCAGTCTATAGGAGGCAGGATGCTTACTGTCAGGAGTTGTAAAAAAATGGTGCAAAGTGTGCGGAATTATGTGCCTTAAACAATACTTTGTATGTAGAGTAAAATGGTATTACCACACAAAGAAAAACTGTAATACCACTTTTCAACACAGAAAATAATCGATGACTGTAAGCACCTCCAAAAAGCAGAGTTAACGCTGGATGTGTAAATGATGAAAAACATGTGGCAGCACTGATTCTGCATGATATCATGATTTGAATTCTAAATAAATCGTAATGTCACAAATGCTAGTTGCTTTATCACTTTTAAGAGACATCCTGCTACTGCAAATGGCCTGACAAAGTAATTGAGGGTCTGAATGTTAGAAGGCGCCCTTTTTCTGCTTGAAGAAAGAAAATCCATTTAGACATTCTCCCTGATCATTTCTCCATTGTGGTTATTGGTGTCTGGGAAACCCATTGACAAAAACCTTTTCCACCAGAGTTATCTGTTTACAGGTGTACTGTGTGACAGTCTGAATAAAAATATGAGATAACCACTAACCTTATGCTCTTTGAATACTGCAGGACTCCCCAAACTTTTGGCCTACACTGTCTGATTTTTGGCAGAACTCGTTATTCTTGGTGTTGCAAATGTGATACGCCCATTTAGTACACCCCGATATTCTTGCTTTTTGATCACCCGGTTTTGGACTTTTTACTATGGTTGAGTCTCACTACTTGTGTCTTACTCACGGTAATCATGTGGTAGATGGAATGCATGTGTATACCACAAGTGTCTGCCTTTTAATATAAGGCACTGCGACACAGCTATGGTAAGGGCCACTTAAGTGGTTAAATGTGAAAAGTTGTAATATTGCATGCCAGCAAAAGGTGATAACTAGCCCGCACCACCTCCCCCGAGCAGTCCTTGGACTGGTTTGCTACGCCACTGTGAGACAGTCAAGTGCTACAATGGGGTGCTTGTTACCAAGTAAGGAGAAATTGTGGGCCTATTAATTGAGGCGCTTCTGTGAAAGAGCGAGGTCTTCAGAGTCATAGCTTTTTGTTGTTTGTTACTGGTGTAACTTGTCTTTATACTTGAGATGTAGAATTTTTCTTTCAAAGCAAGTTAGCTTTGTTAGGGCATTTTACATGTCTGTTGTTGGTTTGACTACTTGGTGTCCTGCAAGAGCAGATGTTTTATTCTCAGTACCAATTTTTCCCTTTTTAGGTCGAGCCTGGCGGCAGCGAGCATGCGCTGCTTGCTCTGCAAGACATGCTGTATTAGGGCATGTTGTTGAAGCATCTCCACTCTCCGCCCATATTTGTCATTGGCTTTGTGTCAATGTCCTTCTTAAATGGTGGCTTCTGATTCGTAAATGGGCTTGTTAGTCCCGCCATGGTACCGCTTTGTCTCCTTTTGTTGCGGTCCATAACGACTGGACCTTTTACTGGGCTGGTACACTATTTTTTTTTGGCACTGATGGGGACAATAGCGGCTGCTTTTTAGGTAATTTGCATAATGATGGCAGCACCCGCTTTAGGGTCAACGCAATAATTTTCAATGTTATTTGTATTCATTTTTCATGTTGAGTGCAGCACCGCTTCAAGGACACTGTGTTCGGTTTCTCTATTTATTTTTTAACTTTAACACTCAGCACGGTGCCCACTTCAAGGACACCGACCTCAGTGTTAAAGTAAAAAAAAAAAGAAACCAAGCGCGGTGTCCTTGAAGCGGCACCACGCTCAGTTTTAAAGTTAAACAAACATTTGCAATGCAATAGATCTCGCATTTACACACGTTTAAGCTATTGGTATTTTCATTTACAATGCCAATAGATTAAACCTGAATAAATGAGAGACCTATTGCATTGCAAATGCTTGTTATATCTGGTATTGATTTAGATGACTGAGTGAGGTTTCCCTTTGTCCCCTAACCTTCTGAGCACAAAGCTCATCCTCCGAGGCTGTCATGAGATGTGTCTTCATGTACGGAAGATTTTCGGACGCAAGCTTCTTTGAAGCAGTCAAGTATGGTAAAATGTTCATGGCTTTGGCCTTTCATTGTCTCTTATAGGGACATGTTGGTATGCCAGTGCTAAGTCTGGTATATAGGAATGCTCTGGTCTTTACTCATTAGAGTAATCAGCATTGTATGTCCTCACTACTCTTGTGATGTCCATGTTTAGGCAAAAATCCTTTACAACAACTTTGTTACAGGGCAAGTTATTAGCCCACAATTTTTACTCAACAAAATCTTATACAATGCAGGGCTTTACACTGCAAACCATTACAACACATTCCCCCTTACAATGCCCCAGTGGAATTATAATAGTAAATTGTGTTGAAATGGATTATGGCTTGTAATGGATTGCGTTGTAAAACCCTGTATTGTTAAAGATTTTGTGTTGTAAAAAGTGCAGGGTAATGGCACACGTTGTAAATGCGTGCAGGGTAAAGTGTCATATTCGCATATTTATTATGGCAATGGTGGATTCAGGACCCACATTTTGTATTCTTTTGACTACATGTTCTTGTGGTTCATCTTTCATTAAAGTCCTCTTGGACTATGTGTTTTTATGGTGTAGGTTTTTTTCTCCTTCTGAACGGACTGCATATCTACATTTTTATTATATGTGCTTCACTTTTTTGAAAACTGTGAGAGTAAACTCAGAGTTTATGGTGTATTCTTTGGAAGACACTAGTTAGTTGACTTCTCCTCTGTGGAGGGGATCGGTAATGTATTTGTTCATTCCTATAACTTATGGGGTGAACTCTGTATCTTAAGCTGTGTGATAGGTAGTGTCGGAAAGAATCTGATGGAGACTTCTAGCTGCAGTTTCCTTACTTGTTTTCGTTTATACAACTTATGGTGGAGTTTTTAAGCTTTATAAGGAGCTATTCTTGTTATTCTCCCACAATGATTTTTGCATCGGTCTGGAGGTTATACTACTTGTATTTTTTACAAGCCCTTGGGAAATCATGGCTGTTACTTTTTGAGGTAGACTTGTGAACAAATTGTGTTTCGTATCACTTTGTTAACAAGGATTAATTTTATATAGTATTTCCTTTTAATATTTCGTCTTTTCTTTATTTAATGTTTTGATACTGCACTTATAGGTCTGTTTCTTCTTTCGCTTGCCTTGGTATTTTGAGCGTGCCCCGGCTCAGAGTCTTGTTCAGACTTTCGGACCATGACACTGAAGCCCAGGCAGGCGCAAGCTTTGTAGATACCAGCGGTCCTGCAGTAAATGTGGGCCAGCGATACTCTGTGTTGTCAGACCACTCGGAGTCAATTGTGACACAATTTTATATATATATTATGTATATGTCCGGGTGATACACCTTTTGTGGGAACATTTTTTACAACTGGCATCATTGATTATCATTATTAAATTCAAACCCATTAGTGTGATTGTAGTCTCTTTACAGTGCTTTATGTAGCCTTTGAGTGGTCGTTTTGTTCAAACAAAATTCTCAATACCATAGAGGTATTATTGTTCATCTTTCTTTTGGTGTTTAATCATCTTGGTATGATGGAATGAGTTCTGAGAGTCCTTCCTTTGGATTTTTTCAGGACAGTTCTTTCTCTGATATTTCTTTGTTGTTGTGAAGAAAGCAGATTACATAACTTTTGTCTTGCACTCTACCCTTTTAATCAACAACTTTTCTTTCCCCTTGGGGGATAGGGGTTAATGTCCGATAACTGACAGATAGTTTTCCCTCAAGGGCCCATTCTTTCGGTCCTGTAGGGTTGTTTAATATGTATATGTTCTGTGACAATGACCATGTATTCTGTTAAGAGCCAAGCTCTTGTTCTGCTTTCCTACGTACATTGTGTCAGTTGTTAGTTATGACTGGCTGGTTATTTTTGAGAACTTTTGTTGGATTGGTTTGCAGACTCTTCTCCATGGCGGTATAGCTATGGTATTTAATTTAAAAGTTAAGGAATCTGTGGCTCGATGTCTCTATCAGATGTAAAAGTTACCTACCTTCGGTAACATAATATCTGGTAGAGAGACAGTCTTGCCGCAGATTCATTAACTCACTGCCCATCCTCCCCACTCTGCAAATTACCTATGAGGTAAGGGTTATACCCTTTTTCAGGACTGGTTTTAAATACCATGGATCACTATCTCAACTTATGTTGGGGATCAACAGACCACTTGGCCTGGCCACATAGGTTTTGTTTAGATGTTGCCATACCGTCCAATTGTAAATGTATATGGTAGGTAGGGTGGGCTGTGTTTTCTATTTCACACCGGATTGGATCCCAGTGGGCAGTTTTGATTTATTTGTTCTTTCTTTGAAAGTCTTTGCTTGGTATCATTATACCTGGTATTGATACTATCAATATATCACGTAAAGTGTGATTCAACAAACTTCTTGGTGTTGTTTTTATAGGTTTTGTTTTGCTATCACCATGCCACTCATTACCACTGATGAATGGGCTATAGAGTGTAAGGTTTTCTTCCTTTCCATGAGGGTTATTTACCAAGGCACATGGTTTCAAAGATTTTTGATGAATGGTATATAGAGTATAAGGTTTTCTTCCCTTGCATGGTGGTTATTCACCAGGGTGCAGGGTTTCACATAGCCCTGTGCTTCGTTGATTCTTTTGTTTTTTTACTTTAAGATCCATGTTGGGTATTAACAACGCAATTGATGTTTCTCCTTTATTAATGTTTCAAAGATTTTTTTTATCTTTTTGGCACACTGTTTCCACAACCAGTTTCTGCAGTGGCTCCACATTTTGGCGCGGACGTTTCACAGAAGAAACTGACATCTGCGTACCGGAGGGGACTTATATGGCTCCACTGACGTCATGACCAGAGTCAACGTCCTTGCGGATCCGTACGATGCCGTCCACCGGCGCGCGGAGGTACTGCTGAAAAATGTCCATATCCAGACTGGCGTCTGAGGAGAAATTAATGAATCTGCGGCTAGACTGTGTCTTTACGAGATATTATGTTACCAAAGGTATGTAACCTTTACGGTACTGCCACTTTGAAGAGTATTCTCCTTCAGAGGACTTTTTGTATATTAGTTTTAGAAAGTTGCCATTGTTTTGCCTAAACCAAATGGACCTTTCTGTCAGTGTTCTGCATCACATGACTGTAAATGGCTCTGTTGTTGCAGGTTGCGTATCGCTTCCAGACAGTGAGACAAAGGAAGCCTAGGTGTGAGGGAAGTGGGTTTCCCTGACAGGTTGGCTGGGGAGGACCTGGCTCCTACCCAGATTACACTTCAAAGGGTTTTGGCTGCAGCACACAAAAAAGGAACCTGACACCATGCCTACCCTTGTCATTGTCACCCTACACCGTTTGGAGCCAGGACCAGAGGCAGGGGAAGATCTGACCAGAACTATTTTTAAGGGAAGAGTTGAGACTTCCCCCACACAAACACTGCCATCAGAAAAAAAAAAAATCGGTAAAACCCATAGGCCTGACTTTTTCCAGTAGCCTTTTTCCAATTTCTGTTTTGTATTTGTCATGGCTGTTGCAAAACTTTATTGTTTAGGAAACTGCCAGGCATTTGCTGATCTAAAAAAACAATACATTAACTAGAGGCAAAAATGTTTTTGGGTGTCAAAAAAGCACACATTACTATAGTACTTTATTTCACTGAAGGGAACCACTTTGTGTGTAGATGTGCTCCTTGTGAAAGGGCAGCATGCCACAACTCATAAGGAAGTCAGCCAGTGGCTTAAGTGGGGTAACACATGAACCCTTGATGCGTGCTTGAGTGGGTTGGAGAAAAATGTGAAAGACTCAACCACAGACAAATGGGAGGAGTGTAGCTGAAAACTCTTTATATTACTATGTAATGCACATAATTTTAGTAAAATCGAAAGGTCTTGGCTGACACAGACTTACAAAAGCCAATCATTCTGCCACTGGCTGCCAGCATCCTGCCTTTGAGAAAGAAAGGAAGAAGAAAGAAAAGAAAGAACAAAAAAAGAAAGCAAACAGTACATGAAAGAAGGATAGAAAGACTGAAAGAAGGATAAAAATAAGGGAGCACAAAAGAAGGAAAGAAAGAACAAAAAGTGAAGGATATAATGCAATAAAGAGAAAAGGAAATAAAGAAAGATCATGAAGAGAAAGAAATGAAAGGAAGAAGGAAAGCAGGAAAAAAGGAAAAAGATAGAAAGAAAGAGGAAAGCGGGAAAGAAAGATAGAAAGGCATAAAGAAGGAAGGAAAGAAAGATGGGAAGGAAAGAAAGATGGGAAAAAAAGAAGGAAGGATAGAAGAAAAGAAGGAAAAGGGAAAAGAAGAAGAACAGGAAAGAAGGAAGCAAAGCAGGAAAGATAGAAAGAAGAAAAGAAAGGAAAGAAAGAAAAAGACAGGAAGGAAACAGGAAATGAAAGAAAAAAGGTCAGAAATAAGGCATAAAAAAGGAAAGAAAGAAAGTTGAGAAGGAAAGGAAGGAAGACAGAAAGAAGGAAGAAAAGAAAGGACAGAGAAATAGAAGGCACAAGAGAAAGAAAACAAAGAAAGGGAAAAGAAGAAAAGGAATGACAAAAGATAAAAGGAAGAAAGGAAATACTTTTTTTTCTAAAGTGCTACAGGAGCTGCAAACTAAACACAATAAAGGCTGGTATTCTTCCTGGGTAAAGTTTATTAAAGAATAAATAGTAAAATAAATGTGATCTGAAGAATTGTCCACTTATGAATTCACGTGTATAATATTGAAGCTTTCAGTTTGTGTAGTCAGGAAAAAGAGGATAACTTAATACAGAACAGTATCAAATGGACGTAATCTGTTATACTGTGAAGTACCAACAGTTAGATAAACAAAGAACCCTCCAATAGGAATTTACAACACAATTGGCAGGAGACGGGAACTAATAAAGCATGGCGCGTGCGCACATTTGTTATAAAGTGTCCTGCTTTTACCTTGGGATCTAAACACGATGGCAACACTAATGTAATTATGAAGTAAAAACACTGGCCCTAAAGTCACTGCCTTGTGTGCAGATGGGCTGATTGTGAGAGAACAAAATGTGGTCACTCTAAGTGAAGTTGACTAAGGAATGAAGTAGGCTTACCCCTAGCCCCATTCTGTATGCTGCATGCTATATGCTGTAGTGAGCAGATGCAAAATATGAATGACCCAACAACAAACCAATAGATGAAGAGAGGTGGCTGAAAGCACCTTTAAGTGGGTGCCGATTGCAGCCCTGCTGGAATGCGAACTTCAGCTATCGGCTATTTCGTGTATAGCTTATTCATCATCGTGTGGAGGAGGTCGGTGGTGATTGATAACGGACGGCGTTTGGACTATTTAGTGATAACGTAGTCAAAAAGGGAATCCCTGGGTGTACACTGAGATCGGTGTGTTTTGTTTACTGCATGGGTTCTAGCCAATCATACAGACATTCCTACTCTGGGTATTGACGGGAAGGTTTATGGTAAAATTGAAACATTAGATAAGGAGTTCCACACTAGAAGTAAACGTTCACAATCTCTTTAATGTTTTGTAAAAATAAAGTCTCTTATCACAGAAAAGTAAATTAAAAATCCAAAGTACATCCCTTTGGACAAGTACAGTAAAATTGATCAAAAAACAATTAAAAACAATTCATTGTACATAAAAAACATAATATCACAATCATCAGAATTATAAGACTAAGGAGAAAAAGTTAATCAACGCAATTCCACACAAAACAACAATTGGATCCTTTTCACAAACCCCTTATTGTGGCCTTGATATTTTTTGCCACTACTCCTATAGATCCACTGGTCTTTTCTGTAATGCTGGTGGTACAGTAGACAGTATCTATAATTTATGGATATCTGCTACCTCCTTGACCTTGTTGGGATTCTAGCCACAAAAATGCGTCGACGCGTTTCGGTGTTATTGTACTTGGTCTTGTAACACCTTCATCAGAACATGCCGTCTCTTTGGGGTCACCAGCTTCTACACTTATATTAATGAATTTCTGTGTGGATACATAGAGAAAAAACAGTATCACTATTCTGGGGGCGTGTTATCCTATTTTGGTATACAACATCTCATTTCTTGCCCACAAACTCATTAACTCCACTGTAACAAAGCATGCGTGTTTTCCAGTACGTTCTTTGGAACTTTTCATTAATTTCAATTCAATTGGCCTATTCGTGATTTCGCCATTGCAGTTTTTTTTTTAATAAAAATTACATAGTTGGTAAAGAACAACATATTTTCATTCTCATTTCTTCATTGTCATTGTAAGCTAAGGTCACAGTTAGACTATTCTCATTATCCCTTAAGGACTTTGGCCACTAGTGCCATATGTCACCATGCCCTCCGTTTCTTTTTAGTGTGGATACAGGTAGGGGTTTAGGCTCATTTGCTCATTCACCACAACATTCATCCTTCTGTTATCTATCATTACTAACATTTTCAGAGTCCCCCTTACCCTTTAAGTCTTGGAAGATTCCCCGGGGACACAGTCATCAGGGTGCCTCCTATATACGACCTCTGTGGGTTTTGTATTGTGCCTATAGGGTAACAGTTTAATTTAATATCATTAGTTTGTTCTAAGATCTTACATTAGTTGCCCTCCCAGCTGTAGAGGTTTCCTGTATTTACCTTTGGGGTAATGGACTTTCTCAAGATAGAAGGATCTTTCTCCTGTTGTATGTACAGGTAGACTATTTAGTGATAACGCCCATGTCCCTGACCGTGACAGCCTCTTTCGGTATGGCTCTATAATTTTATTTCTTTTGTCCTGCTTACCCTCTGCTGCACTCATCTGGAGCTTTGAATTCTCATTAACTTTGTTTGTCCACCCCGCCGCCGCAGCCTTCTGGACATCTGGTAGCGGCTGCAGTGGGGGTAGGACTACATGTTCCAGCATTCTTTGTGACTTTGGTTTTGCCGTCTGGCTTTTACCGAGTGAGCGCCTGTAGCTGATTCAGGTTGGGAAAGCAATTAAAGGCTCGGGCAAAGGCGAGAATACGTCGCCTGCAAGTTGAAGACGGGGCAGAAGCGGCCAAACAGGCGAGCACGGCAGTGGGCAAAGAATGCTCTTCTATTGAAGTTTCTGAGCGCTCTGGCGAGGGAGAAGACGAGTTCATCGATGTTTTGCCTATCTCTGTCTCTCAGCCTAATCTTGGAAATCCTGGCAATGACGTGGTGCAGGAGGGGTTGGATGCGCCTCTGACGGGTGCGGATAAGTTAGTCGCTGCGGCAGCGAAAAGTAGTGGGGGCACACCAGCGCGAGCCCGGAGCCCTGTTTAATTGTTGGGAGAAGTGGGGGCTGGCCGGAGAGCCCAGCGAAAACGGCGGCCGAGACCGCCCAGAGGGAACTACAATCCCCAGGGACCATAGCGGCAGGAAGCCGCTCTGACCCACGCCGTGAGGCTCAATAAAGCACGCCTACCCCCCCGCGTCGCGGGATCGCGCGCGGGTCGGCGCCGGGAGAAGCCCGGGACAAGGGCGGGGCCATCTAAGGCCATCTGAGGCCAGAGGAGGTCGGGCGGGGCCATTCCCCTTGGCTCAGCTCGAGGGGATGCGGAATAAGCACTAAAGGTACTGTTTCCCTTTACATAGCCCCCTTAACAAATAGGTCCCTCCTATTTTGTCTACAAAGTGGCATCACTGAACTGTTTATATTGGAAAGATGGCTGATGTCTTCACCTGCACGGGGGGTTTCAGGAACGATGCCGCGCATAGTGGCATGATCAGAGGAACATTGGACCACTATCTAAAGAGGGTAACGCTCCCCATTGTTAGGGACCTAGAGCTATTACAGCGATCTCCCGCCCTGGATAGTTCGCTCAATATGTACTCTCCTTTACAGTTTGTTGATCCTGCTCCCGAGATATCATTACTGGAGGAACTAAACAACCTGTGTAAAACTACTTATGAACATGTGCGACCTGTCAATGTGAAAACTAATCCACCCATCTGCGCCATATCAAATATTAGCCCTCGGCCTTGCAATCAACCCCAACTAACCCCTAGTACACAGGATGCGCCCCCTTTAACACGATCAAAAGTAAACTCGCCTTTGGCATTGACCGCCAAGCCTACCATCGCCAAAAGGAAGCGAGAAGGGGTCAAACACCTGGGGAGACGGGCCAAGCTACAGAAACCAAATCCTCATCCTGTATCTACTAATACTTCTAACACTGACAAATTGAATCCACCTATTCACGCTTCTTTTCTGGCTTCAATCGAGAACATAATTAAGACTATATTATCCCCCCTGATGGACAAAATGGTCAGTTTAGGGGATAGGCTTATGGCCGTCGAGGAAGCAATTAAGGCCAATTCATTACCTGTAAAAACTTTATCCACATCCACTCAATTACAGCCTTTAGTAGCCACACAAATGCCCGAAAACCCCGTACAAAGCAAGACCACCCATTATCAGTCAGCAACTCGACATGTGAAAAGCTTGGATCCCCCTGTCAAAATTGTACATAGCTCCTGCCCTACAGTAGGGCTAAATAAACAATTGCCTTTAAATAAGGAAACCGTGGTCATTCGTAACAAAATGTCGCCCACATCTAAGCATCTACATTTACCTCCAGAGGCCGCCCCTATTGTGTGTGTGCTTTCGGGAGTACCTGAACTTACAAGGGGGAAACATGAAAGTCATATGGACCTTCTCATTTTGGCTAACCAAAAACAGACCTCTACCGCCAAATATTGATGGGACCATACTTAGTGTCAGAAGGGTGGGCTGGCTTGGACCTCTACGCAAGGACTTGGTGGGCGATCTGGTACTTGTTAAATTTAGGTCGAACTATGTGGTTCCTTATCTCCAATCCTGGCAGCCTCAAATAGGTGATGGTCCTATATCTATATTGAGCATATGTGACTTCTATCCTAGTTCATTATATGTCTAGCTGAAACGCAAAAATTCATAGCATGGTCGGTCTTTCTGTTTTGTTTTTTTCCTTAAAGTGCATCTGTAGAAATATCGCTCTTTCTTTCTTATTTTGAACAACTAGAGAAAATTACTATGTATCATGCAAGTATGTATTATGTTGGTTTTAATAATGTATTGTACGTTTTAAAATGTTTGTTTTTATTTTGTGATGTCTTTTATGGTTAATTGTACCGAATAAAGACTTGTGTGAACTGAACTGGAACAGGAAAAGAAAGGAAAGAAAGAAAAAGACAGGAAGGAAACAGGAAATTAAAGAAAAAAGGTCACAAATAAGGCATAAAAAAGGAAAAAAAGAAAGTTGAGAAGGAAAGGAAGGAAGACAGAAAGAAGGAAGAAAAGAAAGGACAGAGAAATAGAAGGCACAAGAGAAAGAAAACAAAGAAAGGGAAAAGAAGAAAAGGAATGACAAAAGATAAAAGGAAGAAAGGAAATACTTTTTTTCTAAAGTGCTACAGGAGCTGCAAACTAAACACAATAAAGGCTGGTATTCTTCCTGGGTAAAGTTTATTAAAGAATAAATAGTAAAATAAATGTGATCTGAAGAATTGTCCACTTATGAATTCACGTGTATAATATTGAAGCTTTCAGTTTGTGTAGTCAGGAAAAAGAGGATAACTTAATACAGAACAGTATCAAATGGACGTAATCTGTTATACTGTGAAGTACCAACAGTTAGATAAACAAAGAACCCTCCAATAGGAATTTACAACACAATTGGCAGGAGACGGGAACTAATAAAGCATGGCGCGTGCGCACATTTCTTATAAAGTGTCCTGCTTTTACCTTGGGATCTAAACACGATGGCAACACTAATGTAATTATGAAGTAAAAACACTGGCCCTAAAGTCACTGCCTTGTGTGCAGATGGGCTGATTGTGAGAGAACAAAATGCGGTCACTCTAAGTGCAGTTGACTAAGGAATGAAGTAGGCTTACCCCTAGCCCCATTCTGTATGCTGCATGCTATATGCTGTAGTGAGCAGATGCAAAATATGAATGACCCAACAACAAACCAATAGATGAAGAGAGGTGGCTGAAAGCACCTTTAAGTGAGTATATTATACATATCATTTTCGTAAAATCAAAAGGTCTTAGCTAATGCCAGAAATAAAAATGGGACCTACAGATCCTCTCATTCAAACGCTACTGGACCTGTGGAAGATTCAAAAGAATGACTGCCCTGCTTGCAGAAGGACTGCCTTGCTCCCTGAAGAAGGGAGATTGGACCTGCTTGCCTTGATCCTAGGCTAACCAGATTCCCTCCAAGGGTCAGTTGGCTGACCTCCTCTGTGAGCTACAAGAAGACAACAAGCTTCCAGAGGCCTCCCAGCATCTGCCCAGCTGACCAACACCAACTAGACCCGCCTGAACCCTGCTGCTAGCCTCTACTTTGGTGAGTGTTGACCCGTAAGAGGTGCTCCTAGTTCGTGGACGGTGAAAATCATTAAGTTTGGGCTCTTTATAACTGCAAAGTTACCTTTTTGCGATGAAAATCAACCGCGTGCAAAGACTGCCAATGCAGAGCTACAGTGGGACCTACTGTTTGCGCCAACAGCAACCACCCACAACAATCAACCAGCACAAAGCTCCAGCGACAACCGGCTCCTTGCAATACAGGAAGAACCGTCTGCAATGCTCAAATTGCTTCTCCTGCCAAGTCTCCTACTCTTGACCCCCCCCCTCGCCAACAGTACCGGCACCCTTCGTGCTGAACTTCAGAAGGTAATCCCTCAGCGCAACTATCCTGATCCCTTTATCTGACCTGCACTACACTGCCTTTGGCTTGAACATGGCGACTTTCCCCTGGTCTAGTGCAACCATATAACTTTGAGTGATGCTTTGTGTTTCTTGGCGATATTAATACTCGAAAGCTTTTTAAAATCTTAATTTGGGTTTTACGCATTGGATTTTTTGCCATTTTTGTGTCATCTTTTTACATTTGAATTTACTCTATTTTCTCAAATTGGTTCGGGATTTTTCTTATGTTATCTTTTCACTTTTGTGGGTCACCTTGACAAGGATCATGAGGGCATATTAGCAAGGAATTGTGATATTTATCGCAAAATATGCTTAGCGTGTTATTTTTATTGGTGCCTATCGCTGGATATGTTAGCGGAGAAAACATGCTATTAGCAATGTTTTTCTCCATTGTGCTAAAATATCCAGCGATAGCAGCGAAAGTCCTGAATATCGCTGGAAATCCAGCGATATTCACGCATTAACGCCAATGGGGGCTTAACCTGACAATCCACCTCCCATTGAATACACAGGTAAGTCATCCTATTAGCAGGCGTTAGACTCCAGCAATAATCGCGCTTAGCGTGTCTTTTTTTATCTCTAACCCTGAGTTGCTAATAGGCAATAGCTGTGTTAGTGACTGCTTTCAGTCGCTAACAGTGTGGGTACGCCCACTTTGCATGTCATTAGCGATAAATATCGCTGACATGCAAAGCGGGCCCCAAACCGGTCGCTATCGCCTAAAAGCTGTCACTAACTGCTGCTATATCGCCACTTTAGTGGGAAAAAGTCCTGCTTAAGCAGCGATATTGCCCCTGCTAATATGCCCCATGATTATTAGTTGAGATGGCTTCTAACTCCATTTTCTTACACCAGCAAAAAAACTTAACATGACAATTAGCCCACTTGCACCCAAGGACTTCCCTTTTCATCACTTTGGCTTCGGGTAGAGTTCTGGATGCAAATGTAAGCACCACTTTTTTCTGTTTATCAACTTGCAACTGGAATCAGTAGTCTAATAGGATTTCCATTTTTATTTAAAAAGACCCAATACCGTAGGTTTTGAAATTTCATGTTTTTTAGTATCATACACTTGTTAGCTCTTAGCCTGCTTTACACCTAAACATAACTCCCTTTTTCATCAGCTCTCTTAGGGGGCATGTTATCTTTGCAAAGTCTCTCACAAACTTTAAGTAATACTAAGCTAACCACAGGAAGACCTGCACTTCCTTACTATAAATAAACCTATGTATCTTCTCCATGGCTTTGGCCAGGATCAACTTAGTTTTGAGTTCTTCTTTGGTAACGGTATGCCCCAAGTATCCTGGCTCCTCGCTTACCATGAACTACCAGATCAACGTCACCTCATCATCCTGTTTCTACACACTACACCTGCTCCGAAAGATCTTCAAGTGGATCCCCACTGAGTCCAGAAAGACAGTCACCCGCGCACTCATCAGCAGCAGAATCAACTACGCCAACACACTCTACGCTGGTATTCCCCAGAACTCCACACGGCAACATCAGAACATTCAGAACGACTCCACGAGACTCATTCTCAATAAGTATGGGCGAATTTTGAGGATCTGCGGTCCGCAAAATCGCAAAAAAATCCGGATTTGTTTGCGATTTGGACCATACTTAACTGGAGTACTTTCTACTGGCTAATCAGTAAGTGCTACCTCGTTGGGTAAATGTATAGTGCTTTTCCTACACTGCAGCTGCGTAAAGGGCCAGATGATTTGTTCCCAGTGACCATGTGTGCCTGTAAGTTTGCCACCGCGCCAAAAGGCGCCGAGGTCCCTTGAGTAAGCTGTCCATCATAGTTGGGAAAGGGCAATAAAAAGGTTTGATACTGCTAGTGTGTGGTGCAATGCTTCTATGCGTGTGCACATGCCTCTTGTGTAATGGGTCAGAGAGCGAGCAGGGCAGCAGTGAGGAGAAAGCCGCCTCCTGGCCACAGGAACTACAAGGGGATCGGGCTCGAGAAACACATGGATGCAAAGACCTCCCTCGAGTATTACAGCTAATTTCCGACGGCAGATATGGGGTTAAAGCACACTTGCCCAGCCTCAACCGTGCTCACTAATGTTTTGGGCTGATTAAAAACATTACTGAATTTGAACTTCAACTCGGGCACCAGCTATATCTGTAAGTGCTTCCTGTTGAGGTTTATTTTTTGTGACAGGAGCCTCGTGCCAGAATGAAACCTGCCCTGCATAGTTATCCACGAAAATGCCACAGTTTTGTGCAATACCTCTACTCAACTGGAGTACTGGCTAATCAGTAAGTGCTACCTCGTTGTGTAAATGTATAGTGCTTTTCCTACACTGCAGCTGCGTAAAGGGCCAGAAGATTTGTCTCCACTGACCATGTGTGCCTGTAACTTTGACACCGCGCCAAAAGGCGCTGAGGTCCCTTGAGTGAGCAGTCCATCATAGTTGGGAAAGGGTGTGAAAAACGTTTGATACTGCTAGTGTGTGGTGCGGGGCTTCTATGCGTGTGCACATGCCTCTTGTGCAAAGAGTCAGAGAGCGAGCAGGGCAGCAGGTGAGGAGAAAGCAGCCTCCTGGCCACAGTAACTACAAGGGAATCGCGCTCGAGAAACTCATGGATGCAAAGACCTCCCTTGAGTATTACAGCTAATTTCCGACAGCAGGGATGGGGTTAAAGCACACTTGCTCAGCCTCGACCGTGCTCACTAATGTTTTGGGCTGATTAAAATGTTACTGAATTTGAGCTTCATCTCGGGCACCTGCTTTATTTATCTGTAAGTGCTTCCTGTTGAGGTTTAATTTTTGTGACAGGAGCCTCGTGCCATACTTGTAACTATTCACTGACCCTGCTTCGAGGGTCAGAGCAGGGTTAGAGAATAGTTGCAAGTAGGAAACGAGGCGCCGCTCAGGAAGCACTTACAGCGTTACAGCAGGTGCCCAAGTTGAAATTAATTTCTTTGTAACCATTTTGTAAATGGTTGCAAAGAAATTAGCTTTTACTTGGGCACCTGCTGTAACCCTGTAAGTGCTTCCTGGAAAAAATTGGTCCCGCTCGCGGATTAGTGGATTTTCCCTCAATTTTGCAAGATTCGCAGATCGCGAAATTGCAGAAAATCCGCAAATTCCGCGAGCGGAACGAATTTTCGGCCCATAGTTAATTCTCAACATCACTCTCCACAGCCTCATCACCGGCCACATGAGAGACCTCCGCTGGCTTCCAGTCAACAAAAGAATCACCTTCGGGATCCGCGCATACACCTAGAAAGCCCTACACAATGCGGGACCCAAGTACCTCAAACACTGCCTCGCATTCCACGCACCCATCAGATAACTCCGCTTTACCCATTTGGCCCAGGGCACCCTACCACGGATCCGCAAGTCAACAGCTGGAGGAAGATCCTTTTCCTACCTTGAAGCAAAGACCTGGAACACCATGCCACACCTCAAGCAGTCACCATCACAGCCTCAATTCAGGAAGAACATCAAGACCTGGCACTTTGACTGAACTACAGCGCCTTTGATGAATCAGCAGTCCCCCGCCCCCAGTGCCTTGAGAACCTTGCAGGTGAGTAGTCTCACTCTATAAGACCCTTGATTGATTGAGTATTCTATTTACTTCTCATAAATTGACATTTATCAGTTGACGCCATCAGTTCTCATTCCTCTAGCCTTCCTGCTATTCTGTTTAGTGGCTCATCATACTATAGCACGCCATCACTTTGCAGAAGAAAATCATCTCGAAAAACTTTTCAATACCTTTCAAGACATGTTTCATTTCTCTTTGAAAAGCACTGCTGTGGACTAGAGATTGAAAGGAAAATCTATAGACACCAATGGGTGTTATAAAAGATATGACATTTCTTGACCTTCTACTAACCTCACTACACAATATGCTGAGAATACATTTTTTATGCTGAATGCACTTTCTTTTCCCAGCACAGCAAAAGCTTCTGAATTGTTGGTTAAAGAGTAATCATCAAACCAGATATTTTTGTTGAGATCAGCACACATAGGCAATCCATGTCCCCCTGCTTTGGCTGTGATAAGTATCAATTTCTTGTATTACTCTGGCTCTCAGACTCTGCAACTTCTCTCTTAAGAGTTTAATCATCAACCAAGGAATTGGTCTAGCATTATGGAAGAGCATAACGGAGGCTTCCGCAGCCCCTGCAATGTACGGGGGCAGCATTCCTTGTTTTGCAGGGGTCCCCCTCACCTCCCAAAGCAATGCAATTGCATGCCTTGCAAAATACGTGCAATGGCATGGACTAAGAAATAGGTAAACAATCAGGAAGGTCACTCTACCTTCCCGAGCAGGCCACCTGCAGCATATGGGACCCCATTGAGCCCAAGACTAATTCATATCTGTGTGATCTGGGAGACAACAGGCCCCTCATCACATTTTGCAGGAGGGGCCCAATCATTTCGTTTTACGCCACTGCCCTTATGTACGACAGTTATGTCACCCTTCTTAAGTATAATACAATGCACAAATCCCTATTTTATCTGTAAGAAATTTGAGTATTATTTGGGGTGAGCAACGTTTTTGTGTGGATTAAAAACCATAAATGTGGTTTATGTGGTATTCATCCGCAGACCGTGGATTTACAAAATAAGGTAAACCTCTCTGATAGATTCTAGAGGCCTCTTGGAGTTTTCAAACCTATCAAGGCATCACCCACAAAAAGTAAAGCAGGTACCATTTTGCTTGCCAGTTACAGTCAGTTATTCTCATAATTGATTACAAAAATGACAAAACCATTAATAAAAAGGAAAAAAGAGTAGGAGCTACGAAATAGTCCTGGCAAACTCCTTTACTAACTTCAATTTTCTCTGAGAGGTTGCCGTTAGAGCCCCATTGTACCTGGGCAGAGTTATATAAATAAAGTTCCATGATTAAATGTAATAAATCAGGAGTACCTCCCATCTGAGAGAACCCTTAACACCTCTTAAAACTGTTTTCCAGGGACCAAGTCGAAGGTGGCCTGTAAATTGATGAAAAATACATAGAAGCTGCCCTGGCTGATATCTACCTCCCGCCACTTGGTCAGAAAACATAAGACCTGGTCCACTGTCCCAATCCTAGTTATAAATCCTGCCTGGAAATGGCACATAGTCTCGTTTTTAGACTTCCAAAATGTCAGCTTATCAAGGATTTGTTTGTGAAAGGTTTTTTGGATGTTGTTTGTGCGACTGATGGGACAGTAGTTCCCCAGTGTATTACAGCCCTTTATAATGGCAGGAATTATCTCCACACCCTTCCATGAATCTGGGACTGGAGCACCTACTGCTATGTCACTGGCTAAAACATTTATGTATGAACCACGGTTCAGAAGAGATCAGCAGGGAATTTATCTAGGCCTGGGGCCTTTCCTGATCTCTGGACACATACAGCAATAAATGTATCAGACATAACAAAGTTATGGAGCAGGTGCTATATAATGTGAGTTGATCATGGCTGGCTTCTGTGAGGACATGAGTGTTTCTCTGAAAGGAAGCATGCAGATGGTCTCCCAGATACCAGATACAAATTTCCTATTTCAATTTCACTTCTGTAAGATTATTTTTACATACAGACCTGTATTCAATTATTCTGCCTTTATCATCATGTGCCACAGCAGAAATGAGAAGGCTCTTGGACACCCTTCAGATTGGATTAAACCACTCCTGGGATTTAGATGCCCTTTTTTTCCCAGCTTAAGGTCCTTCAGAAACAAATACTTTCAAGTTGGCAAATAGCATATTTTGGGTTTCTTTTATTGCTAAACCTTGGTCTGGATTATTGCTAAAATGGACTAGTGCTGGGTTAAAATTCTATATATCTCTTTAATAACAATCCGATGGTAACTAATGCTACCCATTTCACATTCCTTCTGTTTGTAATAATCAGTGCATCAGCTCTTGGGCTTACTGGATCCACCAAATGGTTAATCAGAGTGCCATTTAAATATAGAACCAGTGGATCGTAGTCAATTTTAAGCCTGGGAGTCACAATCATATCAACCATTTCACACCATGACAATAGATAATGAAGAATATATTCACTCTTACTTCTGTACACACCCCTTCTAAATGTGGGAGCTGCATTACTATCAGAAGGTGAACGGCCATTGCAGGCTAGTTGGCTTTTGGAAAATGTAATCTCCACCAGTTTGATAGCAGACTTAGTTGTCTCTTGCAAGGGGCAGTTTGTTCCCGGATACCCCAATACGTATCTTCATCTTTTGTCAGATCATAGGTTAGGCCAGATGGTTCGAATTCTCATATTAAAATTGCCCACAATAATAACATGATGGTCATTGAGACTTTAAGTCATTATCAAGGAGTTGGAAAGGTAAAGGATTTTATGAACCTATTCGTACTCCTGTTGTAGACGTTAATTAAGAGAAACAATTTTTTGTTACTAACAAAAATCAACAGTCCCCATATGTCTGAAGCATCCATGGAAGTATGTTTAACCAACATAATCAAGCCTCTGGAGGCTTAATCAGCATGTGTAATATGAGCTGCAATAAAGTAACTCCGACAATCCAGCATATGTGCATTATCAGCAGCAAATGTTTCATGGAGTAAACGCAGATCAAACCCATCAATAAACTGCCCCCAATCACTGTCTACTATTTTTGATTTTCATCTGCGATGTTCCAGCTAATAACATGAATATTTCTTAATGCAACTTGTTGAGAGGGCCCCCATCTTTTGGGGGTACGCATATTGCTGTCTGCTCCAGTGAAGGCACCCAACCCTCTACTTGTAGTGTCCACTAGTTGAACATTCCCCAGTGGTGGAATGTGATTGGGACAATGAGGCCGAATTTACAGCTGCCAAATAATCACCATTTTCCTCCTGGGGAAGTCAATGGGTTTTGTTTAAGGCCAACTTCATGGTCAGCTTAGGGTGAATATTCAGCTGCTCCCATAATCGTGGATTGTTTGGGAGACCCATTTTAAACTTTCACAGATCCCAAGGTGGTTTGACCTGAGAGCAAGCAAAATTGACTTACTAAAAAGGTTCCCATCAGCTAGGGAAATCTTTATAAAATCCCATCTACCTTTAGGAACTGTGTAACGTTTAGCACATACCACATCTGTTTGGATCCATTAGACTACCTTGCTTTTCAAAGACACCTCATGTTCATAGACACCCTGTTGTAAATTATGCACTCTTATCAAGTAGACATCTTTCTCTTTTGGTAAACTATAATTAGAGCAGGCTTTGTGATCAATAAAAATACAAGCTGCTTCGTAGTTTACTCTTCTATTTCTAGAAGCAAAGTTCTGGGGTACAATATCGACAGCCCCTAATCTTGTTATCCTAATACCTAGTAGGGGGTTTGAGACTAGAAGTTGGCTAACCACTGCCCAAGATTTATAATGTGCACTAAACAATGGCTGTTGCCGTCTCAAGCTGAATCTTCATGTCCTGGCCTAGTAAGTGGCCACTTTTTACTGTATTTCATTGTCTCTCTAGAAATTAGAATTGCTATTAGTATTAAGAAGGGGAAATCCAATACAATCTTGGTAATAGTGCAATGGTAGGTGTGAACGGGGCTTCCTAAATGAACCTGTATGGATGTCTAGACAAAAAGATTGGTTAACCTAGATATCACTTGCTTTAAATTTTCAAATCTCATCTGTCAAGTGCAGAATCAAATCACCAAGCCCTACCAAGGTCACTGGTGGAGGACCTTGAGCAAGTTCCCTGACAGATACCCTAAAAGGCAAGTCTCTGGTCAAGACACCCTCCCCCAATAATGTTAAAGTCCTTGTCCTTGTCCTGTTTGGACTGGAAGGTTTCAAACCAATTTGAGCACAAAATGTTTGGGACTAGATGGTTCAGTCCCAAGTTCAATTTGTCTGTCACTAGGGGAGGCGCAAACTGGAGACACACATCATTGGAATTCCAGGCTTCAGTGTGCCAGATGAATGTTGGTGTCCTTTCCTTTTCCTCTCGACTATCCTGGTCAGTTTATTCCCTCTGGTAGCTACTCCTTCCCTCATGCCCTTAGCGTTTAGCATAGTTTCAATATCTTCTAATAAGTTACCAGTGTATTTGATTGTACAATTTTCGTAGCATTTTTGGTCGCTTTTGTTAGATTTGGGTGGCCATGCAGACCACAGACTGCTTTTCTTTTGCCCATAACAGAAGCAAATTAATTACAAACCAGCCTGAAAGGAAAATATAAAGAGCTGGCTCCAGAAAAGTCAACAAAGACACTTGCAAGACTTTAAATAATGCGAAGTATCTTAGCAGTTAAATCCCAGGCAGCCTTACTGAAGTAGGAAATAGCAGAACCAATGGGGGTGGCCCTTGTTCTGCCTCATCTTGGCTTAGACAGGCACGGAAAGGCCTGTACTTGGCCCCTACACACCTTGCAGGTGAATGCAATTTAAATCGCTGGGTGAGGGGACCCTCCTCCTCCCTTTCTTCCCCTCCAGCAGGTATCCTGGGACTTAGATACCCTCTCACGAACATAGTCTATAGCGTCCTGCAATGGGGCAGGTGAGTGCAATTTGTAGGGCAAGGAAATGAGGAGGACCTCCCCCCCTTCTCCTCTCCAGCAGGTATCCTGGGACTTGGAGTCCCTGTCTAAAATGAAGTCCACAGCGTCCCCTCAAAGTCACTAAATTGATCTGAGCTCAACCCCCTGGTAGCGTTGGCACAGAGCAGCCAGGCTTAACTTTCGGCAGTGTGTAAAGTATTCATGAAGTACCAAAACTGTAATTAAGTCATAACACCAGCAATTAAAAAAGCAAACCGAATTAGAAAAAAAGAGTAAAATATTTTAAACAAAATGACACCAAAGTGCAAATCCAATAAAGGAAACTGGATCTATGATTTTTTTTTATGTTTACGTCGAAATAGCACCAAAAAACTGTAAGCTCCATTGAAAATGTATAGTCAAAGAAGACTGGGGCCTAGCTGCAATTTCCAGCTGAGCGTGATGGAGCACAGTTCAGATACACCAACTAATGTCATCCGCGTCAAAGATTTTACCTTGTGACTTAGTCTTTTTAGACCCAACTTTTCAAGGTTTGAGGAGTAGCTCCGATGGGTCACTTCTAAGGCTCACAGGACTTCACTGATAGCTTTTAGGAGCCAGGACTCACTGCAGCAGAGATCACCAGCAAGGTACAGTCCAGGTCAAGTTGCTACTGGTCAGAAGGGCACTCCATGGAAAAACCCTTATGCATTTTATTGTGTCCATGTAGCCACGCAGAAAGCCAGCAAACTGATCCTTGCAGTCCACTTCTTTTTCCTGAGAACAAGGGGCTGCAAGTTCAGTCCTTCATGGCTTCTCTCATGTCACAGACAACAGGTCCAGTCCACGTCTGTTCTTCTGCTGCTCCAGAAATTGTTCTGTCAAGGTGACTTGTTGTGTCCCATTTATGCCTGGCACCAACTAGTGGGGAGAGGTGATTCCTGCATATTCCCTAACCAAACGGTAAATTCCTGGGGAAACCCTACCCACTTTTTCATTGGGTCCTGTTCTCCATACAAACAGTAAACAGTACGAAAAGGCCCTGTTTCAGGGCATTTTTAGGATGGCAAAAGTCTTCGGCCACGCTAAACATGGCCTCTGAGAGTTGTGGGTGTGTGGGAACGTGCACTGGGATAATCCCAAGTGCCCTTCTACATCTAACACTAAAATCCAGTTTAAAGCAGGCTCTCTACCACATCAACCCAGAAACAGATGTTTGTTAGGACAAAAGCAAGGTCCTTCAGCAACCAGATGGATGCACAGGAATTATCCTGGGATCCTTTTCACTCCCTTTAAAGTGCCCCAAAGAGTTGTATATTGCTCAACAGACTTGGTGGGCAGGATTGGACACAGTGGTTTCAAAGAATACCCACCGCCCCTACCCTGCATATTCTGTTGAGCTTAGAGCAGTCATTCCTACCCTGTTAAGTCAGCCTATTGTGTTCTCTTGGGAGTATTTTCATACCTCTTTCTGGTCACAGAGTTGCTGGTGAGTTAATGTTAATTATACACTGGACATTTAGACAGGAAAAGGTAACTTTTTAAAAGTTACTATTCCTTAATATTTATTGAAAAACCAACCTCAACATTGAATTGGAATTTTAATTATTAACAATAGTTGATTAAACGTTTTTCCAGCTGCCCCTATTCTGAGATACATTATTAGTATTTAAATATGAACTCTAAATTAGTTATTTTTTGGGCCTTGTGACTCTAGGGACACATTAATAAAAAAATTCTACCTGTCCCACTGTTACATACTGTGAGAAAGAGGATTAATATTTGAAGTGGGTGGTATCCCTCTTCAAGTACTAATGGTACTAATCCTTACTAAGTCAAGTTAAGTTTCACCTCTACTCAACCCTTGATGACTCTAGCACAGAGCACTCAGCCTTTAATTAGGAGAAATGTGTAACGCATTTTTCAGTGCCAAAGCACAACAAAATAAAAATCCTGCTCCAATTGATAAAAATAGAGTCAAATGTATTGATCAAATATACACAAATGAAAAAAATCATATGTAGGAAACCGGAGATATGATTTTTCAGAGTTTTAGATGTTTCTAGCACCAAAAAGCTCAAAGCGCCAACCATGGATATCTGGTTAAGGCTAACCGCGATGGAGTGTGTGTCAGATACAGGGGCCAGGGTCGGTCCGTTGGAAAGCATTACTTTCTGAGTTAGAAACTATTTAACAAGTTGAAGCTCCTCAGCCAGTTAGGCAGCAGGCTGCGACTGAGATGGGTCCAGAAAGCCAGATAGCCATCATACGAAGTACCGATGATGCCATTGACTTTTGGTGGGAAAGCTCTGAGTGGGAGAAATTCAAACTTGACGCATGGGGAAGGTCCCTCACTGGCCAGATATTTTCAGCATCTTCTTCAGGTGAAAATTTCTACCTTCAAACTTAGAAATGTTTTTGTAAATCAAAGTTCTAGCCAGGCAAATCACTAAGTTGACTCCCACTAGCGATGCAAGTCTGAGGCTGCAGCTTGGCGTTGGTCGAGTGATAGCTCTGGTTCTTTTGGGAAAAATCATTATAAAAGTTTGAAAGTCACATTTTTTTTTTGTCCTCATTTGCCCGGGTTAATAAGAAAAGACAATATTTTTTTACTCAAGGGATCTCCCTTTGATTTGCACCCTCCAGAGTTTTCTTGTCTCTTCTAGTCCGGAAAGGGTCACCCTAAACGTCACTTATCATCCCCTATCATAGGAGGCTTTTAATATACTTTTCCGAGAGAGGTACCTCCACAGGGGTGTTTAAGCAAAGTGGTATAGAGGCCTAATCATTGGACAATACAAATATGAAACTTATTTATCCTTTTTTCCCCCAGTTCTCATATGGGAGCCAAAAATCATTTCTCTTGTTTGTTGCCGCCCAATCTAATGTATTGATATGCTTGATAGCCCTCAGCCAACCAGTTTTATTTGGAGGGGGCGTAACTTTAATCCAGTTCTTGCATATTTCCCTCCGGGCAAGCAAGATTAGAAAAAAAAACAATTTCTTAACATTCTTGAAGAGTGATACGTATATCCCCAAAAAAACAAGAGACTTGCTTTCTCTAAGTATCTCATATATGATACTACTTACATCCCCCAAAAAGCTTTGGATCTCAGGGCATTCAAGAAACATATATATATTGCCCCCTTTTTCCTTTCCACATTTTGGGCACACTGGTACTTTGCCACTTCCAATCTACTAATAGCCAATACCACTTAGCCACTTCTTTCTTCCGGCTTATTTTGGGCATCAGACTCGCCACAAGTCATTTGATAATCCCATACTGGAACCGGCAGTGAGACTCCAGCTCTTCATTTGCATATATTTGAATCTGGACGGTTGATTGGCAGTCTCAAGCCCTTCCTCCCATGAGATTAAGGCTCCATCAGTTATCAATTGCCCCCAGGTTATTATCCCTGCTTCCTTTAACTGGAGAGCTAAACAATCTTTAGTCCATTCCGGGGACCCTGGTGAATCCCAAATTGGAGCCATTCCACTATAGTAATTACGTTTTGAGGCTCTCCTTACTTTGTACCAGGTCTCAGCACAGCCAGCTAAAGTCTTGAAACACACTTTTTTAAAAGAGCGTGGATCCCCGTATTTCTGCATGAAAGCAAGCTCTCCCCTTTTCACATCCTGGAGCATTACTCTAAACAGTTTGCCTATATCAGAGCCATCAACAGTATTGAATAACATCGTTCCCCCTTTCAGAAGAAACAACCAGGCATAATAAGAGAGATCTGGCAATCAGAATTCCTCTTTCTCATATTCACGTTTTGACTTTTTCCACGAGATTCTAACTGCTTTAGAGGCCCGTATAAAACTAGTAATGTTTGACTGAACTTTCTTAATCCATTCCTCCTTAAAAGCCATGGGGATATTTTGAAAAAAAAAAAGTACATTTTGGAAGGATGGACATTTTCACAAGATTGACTTTACTGTATCTAGTCAAAGGGAGATGGACCAGCTGAGCAGAAGTTTCCCCACTTCTTTACTAATCTTATGAGAATGTGTTTCGGGTATTAATTCTAATTTCTGAACAATTTTAATACCCAGGTACCTCATTTCCTCCTTAACACATTTCAGCTGTGTGTTTATGTTCCATACCATTACAATTGTTTTGGCTTCATTGATCTCATATCCTGAGATCCAGCCAAAACTCAAAGCTAACTTATATACTGCTGGTAGTGCTGTAGTGAGTTCTGAAGTGTATATTATTAAATCATCAGCATACAACCCTACTTTTTTCTCCCAGGACAGATGTTTAAAAGGGAGTATGTTGTCTCTAATCCTTATCTTCTCCTCCAGCGGTTCAATATACAGATTGAAAAGGAGAGGCAACAACAGACTTCCCTGCCTGGTTCCACAGTATATGTAAAAAGATCTCATGATGTTTCCGTTAACTACATTTTTGCTGTTGGGTTACTATACAATAGCTCTATTGACCGGCAGAAATTTCCCCTAAAGTTGGATAGTCTTAAAATTTTTTGCAAGTAAACCCAATTTACCCGGTCGAAAGCGTTTGTCGCATCAACTGTAATAACTGCCAATGGATTTTTGAATGTGGATGCTAAGTTTATCACCCCGATTAGGTTATACGTTGGATCATTCAATTTTCTCCTCCTCATAACACCTTTCTGATCTTCTTTATGAAGTATACCAACTACTCCCTTAAGCCTATCCACCAATATTTTTGTATAGATCGTATAGATTGTATAGATCTTGTTGGCAGATTTTAACAGCGAAATAGGCCTATAGGAGACACAGGAACTAGGTGACTCATAAGATTTAAGTATTAGAGATACAACTGCATCATTCCATGAAGGTGGAATCCCCTACCTTTATTGAAAATATCTGAAAACAAGATGCGCATAACTGGAACTATGTATTCCTCTAACTTTTCATATACTTCCATAGGGAGGCCATCTCGGCCTGCCGCCTTCTTCGATTTGCCAGATTTTATTGTATTTCTAATTTCACCTTCCGTAATTGGGCGGTTTATTACCTCCCTATGTATATCTGAAAGTTTCCGGGGAAGTTCTTGACCCAACCATTCTTCAACATCCTCATCAACCGTAGTTAAATCTTCCATATATACTTTCTCAAAAAGATTTAAAATAACTTCTTCAATACCTTCCTTTGTCCCAGTAAGACACCCACTCCTTTTCTAATTCTTTTATAAAATTTTGTGCCAGATTATTTTTAACTTTCCAGACAAGGAGTAAGGTGCATTTTAAGGGATGGCATCAACAATTGATAAGGCCCATGATCTATCTCTTCGTTTTGTAATTGCTGTTCCAGCTTCTGAATCTTATTCTCAATACTAGAAATCTCTATACTTCTTTTTTTGTTTAGAAGGACTGACTGGATATTATTTTGCCTCTCAGAAAGGCTTCATGTGTATCCCATACTATACCCAATGATGCACTGTTTATATTGTTCTCGAAGAATTCCTGTGATTCCCTTCCTAGTATTGCTATTGTATCCTCATCTAATAGTATGGTTTGATCCATTGTCCACCTTCTTTATACATTAACATTAGGGAGAGCCAAAGCCAGAGTTATCGTCCTCCATGGGTACCCACCATAACCTGCTCTTTTATACTCTGATTTATCTAAAAAAAAGTCTATTCTTGATTGGTACCCATATTTTTTGTTGTTAAAAGTGAAACTCTTAAGAGTACCATTACTTTCTCTCCATATATCACACCAACCAAGCTTCTTTGTTGAGTTTATAATTAAAGAAAAGATTTTATTCTGTGTAACTGCTCTGCTTTTATTCGAGCGGCCCAGATTACTCTCCATCACCACATTAAAATCCCCACCCATAATAATTGGATCCGGGAAATCCAACAGTTTTAAAAGCAGATTTCCAAAAGGAGTAGGATCATCCAAGTTCGGGCCAATGTAAGTCACATCTTGTAGGGTTAGGCAGGTGGAGTGTACACTATGATACTTATCTAAGGGCCCCGGGACCTTAGGTTTACCAGTTGGGAGTCACAGCTCCCTCCAGGGAAAGACACCAAGTCATGTGCCGTTGGAACTGGTCAACTGGGTTCTTCAGGAAGGTGGGCTGCTTGCAGCTTTTTGTAGCCCTGTATGTTAGCAGGATGCTAGCCAACTAGCCTTTGGAGTCCACTCTTCTGTTCTAAGTACCAGTGGGAGCAGGTCTAGCCCTTCAGGTCTCTCACCAAAGGTTACAGTAGGTGCAGTTCTCTCTCTGAAGTGAGTGATCAGCAAACCTCATCCTTGGATCTAGCAGTGTCCTCAAGAAGGTAGCCAGCGGTGCCTATCTTATGCCTGGCAGAAGCACGTAGGTGGGGATGACTCCCTAACAAATAGGGAAAAAGTTATATAGCACATTACTGTTTTTGTACATATATTGCACACTTGAATCGTCTTTGTTTGAGCACCAATCACGGTTTCCTGCACCCCACTGTCACTTGTGTACAAAAAAAACTTTTGTAAGATTTTGAGCATTAAAAATATTTTTTTCAACAGAACTTTTATGAGGGCTTGATAAATCATGTTCCTTTCTTAGGGACCTTTGTTCCTCTGAAATTACATTTTCCTACAATTGCAACACACTGAGTTTATCACATAAGATACTTGGCTTTTGGAAATGTTTCTAAAATGTCATCATTTAAAGTACTTCTATTTGGTTTCTCACACCTCACCTATACTTTCTTGGCTTTGCCTTCTCATTAACTTCCTTCTCAGCATTAGCTTCTTAGCATTGACCAAGCTTTCACCTCTTATTTCCCTCACACATACAGGTGTGCTCTTTCCTCTGCACAATGGCAATAACCTCTTTAATATCTAGATTTTTGTGAGCAATGACTTTTGCACCATCAAATTATACATACACCTTCCTATCTGGGAATGGGTAACTCAATTGCTGAGCTACCTGTGATCAAGTTGCCAAGTTTTGGAATGTAGTTGTCCACTCATTCATCATCCTGTGCGCTCTTGCAAAAAAACTTGGTAACTGCAGGGTCCTTAAAGAAATATCTTCTTAGCTATGTCACTCTCTCTTTTCACTACGGGTCCCTGAATCCTGACTACAGATGCGAGTCAGGGACAGAGTGACATGCCCCCTACTGGTGTGGGGTTCCAGCACTCTGCTGATATACCACGCGCCCTAAGCGCGAAAATCAGAGCTGTACCTCCACATCCCAACTTCTCTCACCAGTGCAAAGTGATCCGGATGTGCAGAGGCTCAAGGAAGTAAAAAGCTTCCCCAACCAAGACTGCTTTATGGCGTAGCAACAGTAAGCTATAAGATCTGTAACCCACCTTTGCTAAGTCACAGCAGTGAATTATCACTTTTAGAATGTGACATTTACGCTAATGCCTCTTAGTCAGAGCCATACATAACAAAATATAAAAATCACCAGGCAATATGCTATATACATAACCATGCACAAACACCACTACTTTAACATTAGAATGATCCCTAAGAAAGAAGTTGTAAACGAGCTGCTGAGCAGCCAAGAAAGAGGAAGTGTTAGTGTCTCGAGGACTGTTATTGTGGTGTATGTGAGACACGATTAGGTGTCAATGTCAACTAAGGACTCTTGTTGTCAATTATAGATTTGCTGTTTATCAGGCTGCAGAGAATAACAAGCATTTGCAATGCAATAGGTCTCGCATTTGCGAGAGTTTAACCTATTAGCATTGTAAATGACAGTGCCTTTTATTTATGTTTTGAAAACCAAGACATCAATAAAAGACTTTGCCATTTACAATGCCAATAGCTCAAACTCTAACAACTGCGAGACCTATTGCTTGGCAAATGCTTGTTTTAGGCAGCACCAATTCATTTTACAAAACCAAGGATGTTTTAAGAAAAATGCAGAACTGGAGGTCTGTGTTCCTTGCAGGCCATCAGCACAGCACATGCAGCCAATTACATTGGTTGTAAATAGCAACCTGCCTAATTAATATTCATTAAATAGGCAATTTGCCAATCCTCTGCAACTGGAGATTTTGCAACGTCACCTATCAGTACAAAGGTGACAGTGTTCACAAAAAGGCAGTGTGCAATCTGCTACCACTTTTTGCACCTAGTCTGTTAGTACATCTGGTTCATAGATCCGAAATGTACATGATTCACCAGTGATATTGGCTATCACAGGTAGTCATAACTGTTTTTTCGTATCAGCAAATATTTTAAAACATTTAAAAGTATGAATGTTTAAATTACGAAATGTTACTTTTTTAATAGCTTCTGAGACATTCCAATTATTATTATTTTTTACTTGAGACTACAATTGGGTTCTAGTACAGTAGTGTTTCTAACATCTACAGAGAGTTGGATTTGTAAAGCCAGTTGGCCCTAGTACCCCAAAAGAAACACAACTATCCCAGTGTTGTAGGACACAAATTCAAGATTGATTGATTGATTGATTGATTGAGTCAAGGCAAAGCTTCCAACTACCAGACACTACTCAAAGTGTCACGGAGTCAAAACTGATATCAACGGGACTAGCCCTTTTACATGTTTAGTCCCAAAGTCATCTGCTCGGAAACTAATGTTCTCTCGGTCCCCTTTTTGGACAAAAGGAATGGATAAAATAGATCCTCATCAAAGGCTGTCAACACATGTAAACAACCATGAGGAAACACACTCCCACGAGTACGTAGGGGCCAACTCCACCAACCCGAGTCAAAGAACTGGTTAAACGTCTTACCATTTACAATTTGGAACTTAGGTAAGTGGGGAATGGTATGTTACTTAACCACATTCTGTCGCAGCCAAATATAAAAGCCTTTGAGCGGAGAAAAACAAGCCAAAAGCAACTTTATTTCCAACTCAAACAAGCGTAGTGGCTGTGACTTCACCATAGTCATAAAAAATATAATATCAGCGAGAAATGGGCAGAACGCCATGTAACAAGTTTTGATTATGAAAAGCCACGACCTTTTTGGAAGTAAGCATGTTTCACAAAGCCCTATGTGCGCTCATAAGATTCTACATGTTTTATTAAATAGTGTGTGTGTGCGCCTATATATATATTTTTTTTTTTGCCATCAACAAAGGCCCTAAAGTGCACTCTGCACTCTCGTCGCTTTTGGTCCTTTGTTGATGAAGATATATTTATATATATATATATATATATATATATATATATATATATATATATATATATATATATATATATATATATATATATATATATATATACACACACACACTTATTTTAAAGAATTCTGCATATTCATGAATCAACGTTAGCACAAACGTGCAAGTCCATTGCATAGACATAAAACTATTAAGTATTTTTTCCACTAATCCAAGCTTTTGAAAATAATGATTTGATATAGCTCCCACAAATTTCGATGCAGCATTCAGGAAATATTCAGACACAAATGGGTCATTCTCCTATAATTCTTCCTTGGGTTGTGTCCGCCAATCTACCCTTACGTGTCTCCTTTAATATGATTGACATGTCACACTGCCCTGCTCTGCAGAGCCTCCTCCCTGCAACCATCTACCTGCTCTTCCCTCCATGACTCATTTCCATAGAATACTTGGTGGTGTCCCCTTTGCCCCCCTTCTAAAGTCAATGTCTATATAGCCTTTCTAAGCCCTACTACCATCTTCAGTATCATCTCTCTATACCATTCTTACACATATATAGGTGATCCACGGCCTATAAAACCTATATCACTATCTATGCTCCTGCTATTCGTCTTTCCAAAGCGCCCTCTTTATGCCACTCTTCACTTCTGCTTCTATTTCTGTTCTCTCTCAGGTCACCTTGATCCACAACCTATATACTCCTTTAGTTTTGTTCTACTATACAGTACATATGTCCCCTTGCTATGCCCTCCATCGTACTCCTATCTAGACGCCCTCAGCCGCCTCTTTGATTCGTTCCTGCCACTTCCAGTCCCATTACCCTACATGTCGTGTGTCTAATATCACCGTGCCATACTCCAACCCACCCACTCATGTTACCTCTAACTTCACCTCGCCCCTCTGTTTTCCCTCCACTGCCCCTAGCCTGTCTCTCCCAGGAAACTCAAGCTTTTCCAATTGCACCCGTTACTCCAGTCCAGACCTGGTAACCATTCTCTAACTGAGTTCCCCTCAGTCCAACTTTCTTTCGTTGCCGCACCCCCTGTGTACCTCCCCTCCCCCGCCTGTACCCCCAAACACCCCTCTACGATTGCCTCCTGTTTTCCCTCGAGTACTGGCTCCTCTCCTCTGTTTACTCCCAACTCTCTACCGCCACCCTGGTGCCCAAACCCCGTATGTGCCCCTCTCACATTTCTTCATGTATATATACTCCCCTCTTGGATTGCACCCCCTAGCAGCCAATCACCCCCTCCATGTATGCTACTCATCTTCTGGTGACTATAACCCAACCTCGTCTGCAATACAACATGTTAGCCACTCTCTCGCCATTTCCCCCAAGCCTCTGCCCCTCAGTTCCTGAGTCCGTACCCATGCCCCCACACCTGCCATAGCCCCCTTTTAGTTACCATGCTCCCCCCCCCCTCCTCCTCTGTGCACTCAGTACGGTGTGCACCACTCCTGGGCCCCATCCTGAACTGATCTATTGCTCCTTCCTAAATGTATCACGTCCTCCTCCACAGTTACCTCGCCGCCTCACCTGGGAAGATCCGGATCTCCTGCTGTCTTCCCCAGGCCTCCCCAATGCACATGCACAGAGTCCAGAAGGACGTGGCATGCCGGGAGATGTAGTCATCTTTTTGCTGTAATGCTTACGCACCCTACTAGTCGCAAACTAAGGGTCACACCCTCGGCAAAGGCAACAGCCGTAGAATGGGCGGTGTCCGATGTCATGACGCATTTAGGCAGCGTGTGGCGACAATGGTTTCTCCGTGCTATTCCCGGAGAGCAGCAGAGGGTCCGGAGACAAGAGGATACACCAAGAGGCACCGGAAACCATCATTTGCTTATAAAATCAATAGTTAAACGTGTGACATTAGACATTTTGCAACTTTCCTCCTTTTCTCAATGTGTGCGGTTTATCATTACTATTTAAGGGAACCATGGAAACAAATATTAAACCTTGCATTCGCGAGTGGCAGTGAGCTTAGAATGCTGCTGGTTCCTTTTCACAGAAAAGGACCAGCGCTCCCTTCGGCCATCTTTTCGATGTCACGGGCGGGGGCTCAAATAGCTATTTCCTGAACTCAAAGCAGTACTTAACTTGTAAATAAAACAAGGAGGGTCCATCCTCTAACTCCTACCACTGCAATGCCTCCTTCCAGAAAGGAGAACGAGGCAACAATGACGAGAAGCGCAGGCACAAAAAAAAAAAGGGGGCGGGAACAGCTACTGAATCCCTCCCCTCCAGGACTCCGTGACCGGCCTCGTGGTTGCCATAGCAACATTTCTGGAAATCGGTTTGCGACACCAGAAGTCAGGTAACGGAGTCCTGAAAAGGAGGGATCACAGCCGGACAAATCATCCGGACAGGGGCATTGTCCAATGGCAGGCCTCCGTTTCGCGAGGCCTGCCAATGGAAAAAAGGGGCGTGGCTTCACGCCATACTGAAATCCCCTGCTCACAATATCTCTTTGCCTGCAGCAGGGCATGCCCTGCAATGCAGGCTTTGACCTAAAAAGTGAAGAAACGTTGTGCACAATCCTAACCTAACGCTGGGTCGGTTTGAATTTCTGATTTAATTTGAACATTTTTTACATAATTTTAAGCCATTAATGTTATACACATGCTGAATCACAGACCTACTTACGACCTGAATGCCAAGCACTCTTGTGAGTCAAGCCCTTTCTCTTTTTCAGGAACATTGCCAATTATCGTTTTAGTTCACAAAAAAGGGGCAGTCTTAAAAAGGACAAGAAACCCTGCCCTTGTAAAATTGGCATTTTATTGTTTAATATCTATGAGTGGTGTTAGTCCTAATAAAGTGTTTCTTTATTAAGACATTTAACATTATTTATATAAATCACTTTTTAAATTAACAATGTCAACACTAGTAAATGGGACCAAAAAGTATTCATTACTTAAAAACCAAGGTCCTGATTCAGTTTCGACCTATGGGAGACATCCGCCAAAAAGTTTACTCAGGTTTAACGTCCAAGGAGATACATTGGTGAGGGCATTCTTTTCACTCACACCCATGCCAGACACTGAGGAATATCTACAAAAACAGATGTATGGGTGAATCATTAGGCCTCAAGTACGAAACCACATGATTACTTATTAACCTCTAATTACTCAAAAACGGAATCACAAATAATCTAAGAAAGCATTAGAGAGATATGCTGCCCAGGAATTAATTAATTTGACCCCACAGAGTGCAGATATTAGAAATTACGAATATCCTAATTGTATTATATTGTATTGTATTGTAATTGCATTTGTATAGCGTTTACTACCCCTGATGAGGTGCCAAAGCACTTTTTTGGCGAGTAGCACGCTACTCCGGTACCCATAGAGGATTAGTGTTGAATTAGTATGGTAAAACATGCAAGTACATTTTAAGTGGTGGATATGTTAGTCAGTTCTTTGGATTCAAAAGGATAGCAGAGGGATAGAAGGGAAAGAAAGGTTTGCATTCATATAGCGCCTGTTGTCCCTGATGGGGTGTTGAAGCACTTTTCTGGCGAGTAGCAGGCTACTCCGGAACCCATAAAGGATTCGTGTTAAAAATTTGTATTATGAAATATGAAGTAATTTGAGTGGTGGTTATGTTAGTCAGTTATTTGGATTGAGAAGGGTTGGGGAGGGGTAAAAAAGAAAAAAAATGTGCATTTATATAGCGCTTGTAACCCTGATAAGGTGTTGAAACGCTTTGTTGGTGAGTAGCACGCTACTCTGGAACCCATAAAGGATTAGTGGTGAATTAGTATAGTGGAATATGGAATTAGAGAAGTGAACATGCATGTCTGTTATTTTGATTGAAAAGGATAGTGGAGGGATAGACGAGTGAAGGATTTCTTTTTTTAGGTCATAGCAGTAGGAAGAGGATTTTGGATGAGTAAAAAGGGGTTTTGGAGGGGAAGAGTCAGAGGGAAGAGTTTAGGTACAGTAAAAGAGGTGTCAGAAGATGCAAGGAGAGGTAGAGTAGGAGAGAGTCAAGAAAGGGTTATTTTGGGGAACATAGTAGTGGTATGACATTTGGGATGAATGAGAGAGTGGGTGTAGAGGATATAATTATAGATGTATAGGGTGAGAGATAGGGTAGTAAACTGGAAAGAGTAGTAGAAAGAAGTTTGAGATGAGTCAGAAAGGTGGGCTAGAAGATATATTGAGAGAAGTATAGGCTGAGAAATATGGTAGTGCATTGGAAATGCTAAATTAGAAGAAAGTGATTAATATATAGATCCAGAAGTACATTGAAAGTATATAGATGCTAAAAGGAGGTAAGTATATGCAGACTAAAGATATTGATAGAGGTAGCGGATGAGAAATAGGGTAGTGCATTGGATATGCCTTTTCAGGAGAAAAGTAACAGACACACAGATCCACGTACATGGAGGTACATGGATGCACAATGGAAGCAAGTACATGTAGACCTGGACTGCAAATCAGGTTAAATGGAAGCAGTCACAGGCAGGAAAAGCCAAAAGTTTAAACACAGAAACATGGGATAAATTATGCAATCACTGGCAGGTTAAAACTAAAATTTTAAACTGTAACAACCACAGGCAAGTCAGTTAAAGAAATTTAAAAAGAAAAAAATAAGATGATGCAATCACAGGTAGGGAAAATCGTTTTTAAAACAGTTTTAGGAAAGAGACAGCACTAGTCTCACCGGCGTAGCTAGAGGGGTGGGGGGGGTTGGGGGGGAGCGGTCCGCCCCAGGCGGCACTATTTTTGAGGCGGCCGCGGCACTGGAGGCCCGTTGCGGCCGCAGCAGCCTTTATTATTTATTTGTGAACACAGAGTCCAAACCCAAATAAATTATAAAGGCCGCTGCGGCCGCGATGGGCCTCCAGTGCCGCGGCACCGGCCCAGTGCTTTAAAAATTGCCAAAAGTCCTGCGTTTGTGTGTGAGAGTGGCAGTGCGCTCTGCAGCACCCTGATACCTGCAGTCATGAGGGTGAGCCTGCAGCTATACAATTCACCGGACATGCACCTTACCTCAGCATGATTAATCACCACGTTCATGACGTTGTGACGCCGGCGCCACTTGTTACAGGCGGGCGGGCTAGAGTTAAAATAAAGCTCGGTGCAGCAGGTACTGATTTTCTCACTGCGCACTGTATTAAAATTGCTCTCTGGTAAGCCTAAGTGCGCTCGTGTGATTTCTAAAGCGCAGCACTTTCAGGTAGTGGAAAGTGCAGCGCTTTGTTTTTTATAATATAATTGTATAAGGTGGCAGGGCAAGGGCGGCTCATTCACACATTTCCGTTCTTTCCCTGAAGGCTGGCTGGTGTGACAGCTTCTCTCTCTCTCTCTCTCTCTCTCTCTACGGGAGGGTTGGGTCGGTGCACGGACAAATGATTGAGGAGACGCAGCTACTGCATTAATTGTTCTTTGGAACAAGGGCTTTCTAATGCCAAAGAAGCTATTAAAAACAAACTAGCGCCAAACTAACTTTTTGTAGAAGTTCCTGGGTGTTATCAGGTCCTCCTTCCGTTGTCCAAGACTGTAACAGGATGTTTCAATTTTCTGCCCGCCAGCGGGCCCCAAGGCATCGAGGAATTAATTGCTGTTCCTCTGCAGTCGGTGTTCGAGAATCGCTCATCACCTGTTCACCTGTTCACCTCATGACCTCAACACTATCCTGTTCCTGTGCCCTGCCCAGGCAGTCAGAGCCCAACTAGTGCCCCGGACTCACCATGCAAGCGTGAGTCTCGTAGTGAGAGCAGGTGTCACAGATTGAGGATACAGGGCACGACGGCTCGCTGTCTGACTCTTAAGAGACAGGCTAACGATCTTGCTGTGACACGCAGGCAGCTCCTCTCAGTGGATCATTCAATCAAGAGACCACACCAGGTAAGTCAGATATTAATTTAATAATCCGCTCCTGAAATTCAAAATGTTGATTAAGAAAATGGTGAGGGGACTCCAGCACAGCATAGCGCCTTGTAAATGGGTACACTAAAGTTGTCTGTGCTGTAAATGCAGGCCATCTCCGAGTTTTGTCTGCACTAATAAATCATCAAAACTGCTAGTTTAGTTAAAGGGTTTAATATATTTGCTTGACAGTGGTACTACAAGCAGCATGAGACTTGCTTAGTCAGAGATAAGGCAGATGATTAATATCCACGCTGGAGAGCTGTCTGTGTCAGACTTTTGTCTCATGGCTGTTTTCACTCACTATTAAGTAGAGCAGAGAGTTTATATGCATACTGCAAATAAAGTTACCACTATATTGTATTGTAATGAACTGTATTATATGTAGATAGCACAGTGGGTTCATTCTTTTGTCACAGAGAACCCTTTGATGTTTGTGGTTCACCCACACCTGAAGCTGAGGTTGGGGTGGTAGGTGCTGATTATTTAAAAATGAAATAATTGCTTTAAAAGCATATGCTACTGAGTTGGACTTTTATTGCTCAAATCAGTGTGATTTCCGAAATGTGTCTGTTTCATTGGACTTCATTGCATGATTTTGGCCGCAAGAAAGTGTAGCTCTAACTGTCATACATTTAGTTGTTAAATGTCTTTTGTTTCTTAAATCCACTGAATCTATGAAATTTCACACATAAGCAATCTGAAACATTAGCAGCTATGCTCAAATGAGTGTAATTTCTGACATTTGTATGATTCCATCGTCTTCACTGCTTTATTTTTCTTGCGGGAAAGTGTCACTCATAGTGGTTGGAATGTCACTCATAATTACACAGAAATTATGAAAATGTCACTCATAGCAATCTGAAACCTTGGCAGCTATGAGGAGTGACACTTTCTCATGGGCAAAATCACTCAATAAAGATGAAGGAAACCTGTAAATACCAGAAACAGGTGCAAAGCAGCTGATCTTTACAGCATGCATTTTAACCCTATATGCACAATTTTATGGAGAGTCAAAACTGCTACTAGACCAGTAACTATTGAGCAGGGGCTTTTACACCCATGTCCAAGTCCGTCATCCTGTCTTCCTGCTCAGCCGCAGGTGCTGATGAACCACAAGTAAGAAAATTATCTCCGTCGCTAAAGCAATAGCCCACTGAGCGGTCTACATTAAATACAGTTCCTAATGTCCTGATGTCAAGGTACACAAGTCTCATGCAGGAACGTTTATACCCAGGCACACCACCCTGTCTCCCAGCTGAGCCGGAGGTGCGGCTGGACCAAAAGTAAGAAAATAATTGCTGTTAGCGGTAATACTACGTGTCTCTCGGACCTCTTTCAAGTGCTCACCGTCCTTTTTCCCCAGCACCCCCCCCCCCTCCCCCCCAGGGGCGGCAATCTAAGGGATAGCCACAAGCTCTAGCTACGTCTGCCTCCTTACCACTTCCTGGACTCTGCTCACTGCAATCTTGGGCACAGGTAGGCTACAACTCCTATTCCTTCAAATGGAAATATCATCCACCCTACCTCCAATCGCAGAAGCTGATAATTGAGTCACTTTGTGGTGTTTAGCAATTCGGGCACTAAACACTGTGAAACAACTGTCACTGAATAAACCTTCTGTAGTGTCCAACAGTGGAATAACTAAACATTGACGAAACGTCTCAACATGTGCTTTAGAGTTTTTTTCGTGGGCGTGGCCAGCAGCATGGCCGAGTAAGACGTGTGCTGGCGTAGCTCCCGGCCACTTACACCGATCTGACGATTATATGGCGGCCTAAAGTCCTGAAAGCGTGAATTTTGACTTCTGTGGGGGTCTCTGCTCCCCCCTGAAAGCAGTGAATGGTGTGCGAGTGCTTTGGCGGCCCGTTTCAAGCGGCGGAGGCGCCTGGAGAGCGGACCACTATACGTGACCCAAGATGGCGCCGCCGATGTGCTGAGGGTAGCCCTGGACCTGGCGGAGGTACTACCGACTGCCGGGCGCATTGCAGCTGAGGTGGAGTGTCCCTTCTGCCCGGTGGGGGCTCCGATGGCCGACTGAGGCTCCGACGGGCCGCTGCATCTCCCGGGGAGCTGGTGGAGTGATCGGAGGAGGAGCCGTAGCCGGAGCTGATCTGCCGACCCATCTGGGGCCTGCCGTGCTTGGAAGGCGGGCCAGCCCTGACTTGCGTGGCGCGGCCTGCGGGGGCTCTGAGGGACCTGCGTTGGGGACCGGATCCGGGGAGCCATTGACGTCCTGACGGCTCATCGGGGCGAGGCACAGAGAGGCAGGTGAGCCCCTGGCATCGGGGGTGGCTGGAGGATCCCCAGGGTGGGTGGTGAGTGGGGGGTGAGTGCACGCCGGGCCGACTGAGAGACCTGGGAATGTTCGCTATCCCCCACCCCGACCATTCGTCTACGTGCTGCTCTGGCCACAGAGTAAGGAGGCCTTGTTTGAGGGGGAGACTGTGTAGAGCGCCACACGGGGTGGAACCCTCCATTGCCTGCGCAGCCTGGGAGTGCCGACTTGAGGGCCGTCCCCGGGGAGAGGGAGGCGAGAGGCTGGGGCCTGGAGGTCGTGGAGTCATGGAGGGTCGCGGTTGGCGGAGCCCGCCCCGGGCTAGAGGTGCCTGTGAACCGGCGCTCAGTGAAACACAGGGGGCATACTTTTGGCCTCAGGAGCGGTTGTGGAGGCCTTGGGGAGTCGCAGTGCTTACAAAAGCGGGGCCACCATTAATGTGCCACGGAGTTTAGGACTGGAGGGGCCCGGCGTTCCTGCTCTTCCCCCCCACTCTCGCCCACATATTGCTGTAGCGTGGTGGATGCTGACAGGAGTCGACATCTGGTGGTTCTCTGGTGGCGGCTAGAGGCACTGGCCATATCAGGGGCCCGGGACTGCACCTCCCTTTAGAGGCGGAAGCGGTGCTGGGAATAGTGCTCCCCTCACTGGACCGAAGCAGAGACTGCCCATTGAAGGACATTGGTGACGGGGAGTGGAGGTTAATGCAGCGCTAGATGGAAGTCGGAGCATTGGGGCCCTGCCTGCTCTGCTGGGGTCACTGAACGGGAGACTCGGCGGAGAGAGTCTACGCGGCTCCTGGATGACGAGCCTGCGGGAGGTGTGTGCGGACAGTGACTTGCACAACATGGGCAAGAAAAACATGGACCCTAAGTCCCCCCGGCAGGGAACTATGGACCGGTACACAGCGGCCCCCCATGGAGGATGATTCCACCTGGAGCAAGATTGGACACTGCCCTGCTTTCTGAACTTCTTGGACAGAGACATGATTCTGCGGGAAGCTAGAAAAATGGAGGAAATCCATCTTGAGAACGCCCAAATCATGATTTTTCTGGATTGCAGTCGGGAAGTGCAGAAGCAGAGGCGCTCCTTTGACTCGGTTAAGGCGAAACTGAGAGACCTCCACGTTTAGTACATGCTTCTCTTTCCAGCAAAATTGAAAGTGATTTACAAGGAGAAAACCTACTTCTTTCAAAACCCAGAAGAGGCATGGCAGTGGCTGGAGGAGCGCCCCCCCCTCCCCGACTCGCCATGCATCTGACCTTCAGAGGACATCCGCTGTGGAAAGACCCGGGGAAGGCCCGAGGGGATCACCAAAGCCACAGAGACTGAGGCAGCGACACGGCGGCCTCAGCTTGGCAGCTTACCCCCTGTCCCAAATCTGGGAAGGAGCAGAGGAGACGGTGGAGTGTGGCTTCACTTGACTCTGGTCGACCATCGGGTTCCCCGTTCGGCTGCTTAGCCGGAAAAGCGCAGTTGAAAGGGGACTACGAGCCCAGAGGTACATCATCTAAAGGAGAGGAGTTGGAAAGACACTCACTTCATCCACTGGTGGTGGCAATACGTGATATGGAACTGTCTGCTGATATTCGTGTGCCTCTATCACGAAAATGACTGTACCACCTCGTGCTGTCAATCCATTTTCTATAAGTTTATTAGTTATGGTTTTCCTTATGTTGACCGGAATGAGGATAGCATCTCGGTCATTCTGTGGGAGACTTGTGTCATCCTCCATTAGCTGATTTGCTAATCTCAATGCCTCCCTATCGTCATCACTGTCTGGCATTTTACTGTCAGAAAGGTTTTTTGTTGCAGATCAAGTTTCAAGGAAACAAAAGATTAGGTGCACAATATTTTTGGAACACTGTATGCTTCAATGTTGACTAAACCAAAAACTCTACATAGGAATCTCTTCCTACTAAGTTCTGGCGGATTTTAACCTTTCACCCATTCCAGACGTCTATTGGAGTATTTTACGGGAAAAAGGGTCTGTGTGAAAAAGCACGACTGGGTTACTCTAACGTCTTGCGTTAGTTTTATTGCCTTACCAAACGTTGGGCGCCATGTAGTGTAGTTTATTTTCCCTATAGGCCCTGCGCATTGGAATAACATAAACAGCAGTGTAGACGTAGGACTGAGGTCTTCTAGGTCTATACTGACTATGTTAGACTAAATTTAGGTTTGCGCCAGCTAGCTCAGAGGTCACTGGAAACTTTCTTGAATGAATAGGAAGGGATCAGCTTCCCTGGCTCAGACAAGAAGGGATTCAGCTTCCGACAACCGCATAAACATGACAACTTTGCTCCCTTAGAATAAGAGTAAATCTATAGAGTCGTGAAAACAATAGACAGTCATTTCACTCAGTCAGATGTGCATTCTTAGTTTCACCAGAGTGCAGTTAAGAGAGAGACGGGCGTTTTCAATAAAAGGTATTATTTATTGAGCAGTCTTCCTTCTCATGCAAGAGAAATGAATTGCCACAATTGCAATACCTAATATAAAGTAAAGTACGTACATTAAAAGGAGTATTATGAAATAATACTGTAAAAGCATTGATATGGTTTCTTAGCCATAAGACACTTTAAAATGGATAAAATATATACATACATATATACATAGGCTAACGTCCTCAACTGGTGCTTCTAAACTACTCCTACCTAGGTGTACCTGACCTAAGCCTAATACGTGGGAAGGAGTAAGTAAGTAGCAGTTTAAGTTAAGTAGGTTTGTTGCCAAGGATCTGTTCAAGAATTCTCTCTAAGGGTTTAGTCAGCACTGTACCTGGGGAATAGAATGTAGGAGGTCTGGTATCTCTCTCTCAGGACTCGATATCCCAGTCACCCGCAAGGGTAGGCTGGAAACGCCGGAGCTGGATTTTCTCGGCAGGAGAAAAGACAGCGTCTTTCTCAGCACGTCAAAGAGGAAGGGCAGCGTCCGTGGGCTTCTCGCGTCTGCTGGGCTCTCGGAAAGTAGATTAGCTGCTCTGCTCCAAAACCACCACTGTGTGTTTGCTTAAGGCAACGTTGGTATATTTATACCTGAAAGGTGCCGAGTTTGACGTAAGGTTTGGACATAAGACGTCAATAAAGATGTCACTAAGAACTGGCCTTTCGTACAGTGCTTGCAGGAGTTCTATTACAAATCAAAACAAAGCAAGTGGGGATTTCCCAGGTTGCTGGAGGTTTGGTGTGTCGAAAGATCTCGGTGTTCTCTCTAGGAATCCAAGGAAGTAGCTTTTGCTGTGCCTTGGACTGCAAGGGCGATTTACTAAAATATGGATCTGATTCTTATGCCATTATAGGGATATTATTGATTATAGCCGTACAAGGGCATAAAGTCACAATATTGATTTGGGTTCCTAGATAAAACACATCCCCCACTCCACGATTTTATGTCCATAATTTACTTAAAACTAAGCAATAGTAAACATGTAAACGTGCATGTGTATTCCATCCCACCCCAAACATACATTTTTGCATTCGAAATGGAGTACGCAAAATACATGAAAGATTATTGGTACTGTACGTTTTTTTTTGTTTTTTTTAAGCAGTGTAATCATTCAGAAAAAGAAACGCATATATATTTAGCTGAACGATTCGCGAAAATTACACATGAAATGTCTCTAACTACAGAAGAGAAGGTCGAGACTATTTCATCACATATAAATGCAATTGCTTGCTCTTGTGCTAGAGTGCGAGGTAATATTTTGTCTCTAGACCTACTAAAAATAGAAGCTCTGTTCTTTATGAATAGTTCTACTTCAAGCAGAGTACAAGTGCCAAAAAAAGGTAAATATTTTGAAATTTGAAAAAAAAAAAAATTGTTTCCAGGGGAAAAAATAGTTCTAAAGTTTTTCAGTAGCTTTTGTTTATCAAAGCTGAAGGCCGAATTCAGAGTTCTGGGGAACGCTGTGTGCCAGCTTGCTTAAAAAGTTATTCTTTCTGTTCAGGGGAGAACATCATTTCAGACAGATGTTCAAAAAAACAGTCTACAGCTTCAGGTGAAAGTTCGACCAAGTTTGAAAATGCTGCAACAGTGCAGTTGTGAGAATGATTGCTATCATCGATTTCAGGATCAGCAATGCTCACAGAAGGTCGTACCTGGGTGATGTTGCTCTCATCTCTTGCTTCACTCCCACCTAATCGTAGTGGTGTAGTTTCAACGAATGCCGTCATCAGGATTGGTAACCGCTGGGGACAACACGATGCATGAGCCGTTACAGGACTTAGCAAAGTATCGACATCCATTGGCACTGCTGATTGTAGTGTAAGACAGGTGTCTAACACGCATTCTTCTCCGCATAGCATACATCGAAGCACAGGTAAGATGCAGTTCTGCCATATAGGTCTGAATGAAAGAAACCAGGTCATATTCAGATCTCTTAGCCGGGCTAATCCAAGGACTTTAGTTATACGGTCCCGATAGCGTATAGCTAGGATCGTTTCTTCCATCGTTGCTGGAGTCATGTCTGCGTTTTGGCTTGCCATATCGGAGCAGAAGAGTCAAAAATAAAATTCCTGCTACGAGACCCAAAACTAGTGGTAGGCCACCAAAAACCGAATGGACAAAATTGGGAAAGATGCCCAGGACTGCTTCGAAGGGTGTTAACAGTACCGAAAAAATTGTCTTAAATACATGTGAGATACCACTGGCATCCGACATATTTAGGATTTGGCTTAACATTTCTACGAAATGCACGGGGCAATTGTTTGATAAAAGCGCATGTATCTCTGCTGTTGTCCTTGCAACTTGGAGATCATACGTCTTTTTTGATTACGTGATAGGCACTGTTGTCTGCAAAAGCACAGACTTCATTCTGCTTAAAGTATCAATTCGTATAGAAGAGATATTAAACGGAGGCCAAATCGTCGCCTCTGATTCTCCAGGGCCGTTTGGATACAATGCTTGCATACACCAAGTGACCATGGAACTAACGCTTACGAGATATGCTTTCCCTGGCACCATGCCACAACAGCTGTGGTCCGTTATTAGAACGCAACTCCCGTTAGAAAGTTGTCTAAAGAATGACTCTATCTGTGTTGCAGGTGTGCCGTGCTGGTGGCATGAAAGGTTATTTGAAGTCCCCTCACAGGCCCCATGCAAATGAATACCTTGGCACAGGAGTATACCGCTTAGTGATCGTTTACAATTATTTCCACTAAGAAATACACTCTTATTTTTGTCACTATAACATGTGTGTGTATAAGGTAATTTCCATGATGACTTAATGTACCCTTTACCCAACCTTTCATACTGGCCTGCTGGTATATACTCTTGGCAATTTTCAAATTGGAAAGTTGTTATCGGAGTTGTGATTATTGCGTGCATTATCCATTCAATGACAGGTCTTTCTGACATTGTCAATGGTAATCTCTCAAGTTTTTCAATGCTCAGGATTGTATAGTCTGCTCCTTTCTGTGCCAAACTGATTTGTTTATCAGTAAGGTTAAAGATAGAGAATAATGACGTTGTGATGATTAAACGCCATGGCACATAGCCTGAACGCAGGTTTTGCAACGTCCAGCCTAGCTGTACAATAGAACGTAATTGGGACTGACCATGTTGTAACATTAGCAAATCCTGGTCTATTATATCGATAGCAGATGATAAAATACTGTCCAGTGAATATATTCTGGAGGACAGAGTCATTAACCCATTGTCCACAACAGAAAGCGATTTTTCCAAATTAATACGATCAATTTCTCGTATTTTCTTTGCTTTCTCAATTTGAGTCACTTTCCAAGCTTCGTTGTAAGCAGCGTATATACTGGCCGCTATGAAACTTTTTTGACGCTGTTTGCGTGGTCCCATTATGAAATCACGCAAGTCAGCACCGTCTTTAAGTAAAGTCAAGTGTTGCTTAATTTCTGCCAGTGTGGATGTCTGTAGCCATTCAAGGCATAATTTCCCTACACTGTATGTTGTTACTATCCCTGGATGTTGTCTCTGGGAGTATCTAGGGTCTGGTCTGGTCATTTGTAACCCCTGTATTTTGTTCAGGAATCTATCTTGACAGTTATTTGTGTCTGTTGGCCAGATTAACCACTTTTTCCAATCAGGATTTGTTTTGTTTTGGTGTAAAATTTGGGATACGTCTATCTCAATATCTGTGGTTGTATTATCAGGTATTGGCTTTGGAATAGACGGTTTGTTTAAGTCTTTGATCTTGGCTAGGCCAAGACAGGTAGTCTGTTGAATGGTGTCATTCAAGAACATTATTTGTTCTGGGATCATGCAGGCACGAAATAAAGCTTTTAATCCTTGGACCTGCCATTCTTTTGTACCCCAGATGGTTTTTATTTCAATGTTCTTATTCCAGAAATCAAAACCAAATGTAATCATTTTTTCATAAAATGTTTCCGAATAAATCAGTTTGGTATTTGTCAGCATGTTTTTTGTCCCTGTTTTATCTAACAGTTTGTAATAGAATGTTTCAGCATCACTCGTGTTAAACCCTGAGAAGTATGGAAATTTCTCATAAAATGTTTTCGAACTGCTTTTAGGTGGAGTAGCACAATGTTCCCATTGATTATATTTAAAAACATTTCTAGGTTGAGCAGATTTATGCAAATAATGGTGTGCATAGTGGTTATAACAATACATCTGTTCATAGTTCGATGAACCCTGTAAATAGTCATGCTCTGTGAATTTTGCTGACAATACTAAATCTGACATCATATTATTTATACTTTCAAAGTCCCAATCATCAGAAAATGTACTTGGTTTTACAAAGTTACTTAATGAAACCTTAAACTGATGAGGATATTTCAGGATTTCGACCGGGCCATAGATTTCATAATCTGTTTTGTCCCAAACAACCCCGCCGGGTATTGGAATGGCTGTGACATTCACTGATGATAGTTCTCTTTTCTCGATGTGAGATGACTTGTGTGGCTTTAGGACCAAGTTGATGTTCTGACTTGCTGTGTCCATTGTACTGTATTTTCCCTCAATGAATTTTCCCAAACAAAGTACCAAGATGAGCCAAATGATGAGGAACAGTACACCTAACGCAATCCAGAATTCAATCCATGGGGAAATCAGATACGTTTCTTTAGGTTGTTGAAAGAGTTCTGATGCATTGTCTTTAAAAGTTTTTGTTTTTGGCAGTTCTTCAGGTTCGCTTTGATCTTCAGAAAAGTTATCAAAATGGATGAAGTAGCCAGATGCAGTTCTGTCAATTGTTGGGATTGTTTTTTCAATTTGTCTTTTATCAGCACATTCTGATGCTACAGCATTGTAGATTGGTGTTTCTTGACAAACTGTTTCAATTTGGGTTTCAAGAGGCACAAGTTCCATGGCATTGTTGCATAGTCCTTTTTTATTCACTGCAGGTTTATCAAATGTGATTAGTCTTTCAGTTTGAACCTCTTGGATATTAGCAAATTTGGGTATTCTGCTATTTCTTGGGAGTCCACTGGGCCTACTATTTATTATTGGCCACATGATTGTGGTTTTACCAGGTCGATTGATACAACTCGGTTCTCCTTTTTTCCAGCAAGGGGCGGTAGTACAACTGATCTTGTTCCGTTGACAGCCAAGACAGGTACTGCTTTTCTGTAAGAAGGCCCAAATTCCTTCTTAACCGCGATCTTTTCTCTGACCAGATCCCCAATCTTTGGAATCCAGACAGGTCTTGCTGGGACAGGTGGTGTATCTTCAGTAGTTGTTGGCTGTTGCTTAAACTTTACGTTGCTCAGGGCTTTTCTTGTTTCATTTAAGTCCTGTAAAACAGCCAAACGATCTTTGATGTCAAAGCATTTTTTCTTATCTTCTACCACTGAAGCTTGACTATCTAAATCCTGAATAAACATTCTAGTTCCGAACAATAGTTCGTACGGGCTGAAACCTTTTAGAGAATTTCTTGGCTGATTATTTAGACTACGTTGGACACTTATTAAATGTTGGACCCACCCATCACCCGAACCTAATACCTTTGCCGTTATAGATTGCTTTATGTCTCGGTTTTTTCTTTCCACAATCCCATTTCCCACAGGATGGAAGGGACAAGAGTACTGCAATTCAATGCCCATGCTGGTCATGGCCTCCTTATAAGCTCGAGAGCTAAAAGCAGGACCCTGGTCACAATGTAGCATGGCAATTGCGTATGTGCCGAAAAAGACTCGCAAATCTTTTATAACAGTTCTGGCGTCAGCCGAGCGCTGGTGTTCTACATTTTTTGTGAATCTAGTCTTAAAAAGGAATTTAATGGGACGCTGGATTTTACGTATAGATAGCCTTTTGCTAACTATAAGAATGGCCATGGCATTACTCCGGTCGGTTCACTGCTGCGATCTCTGTTGCAGTTTGGACAGCTCTTTACAAATTTGTAATGTTGTAGGCTCATCCCCGGCCACCAGTATTCTGATTGTAATTCTGTCAGAGATTCTTTGATCTGTTTGTGCCTTGGACCTTCACCCATGTTTGCGTCTGCTACTACTAAGACTCTCCTGTTCATGTTTGGAATCACCCTATCCCCCATTCCAGGGATTCGAGCAAAAGAAATGGAGTTTGCGTCAATTACGTATGTATAATTGAGTGGATAGTTCACGGGTAGTGCTGCGCAGTTGCCTTTTGAAGACGTTTTTACCGCCAGCATCGTTTCCCCGTCTATGTATTTTTCTGAACGCTTTTTTGTGGCTACCGAAGCCCGTTGAGTTGCTTCCTCTAGGGCTGTATCAGCCAATGAATTCCCTGCAACGTGAATGCCATCATGTTGATGACTCAGTGTGTGTATCACGTGATTCTTTTGTAGTTCTTTCTGTAAAAGAACTACTTGTTCCGAAAGCACTTTATGCTTGATTGTGGCACCTGTGTCATCTTTGTAATCGCTTTGAACCCAGCTCTGCAAGTCATTATTGTAAGATTTTACGCAGAAAAGCAAATCGCACACTATTGGTGTCGGGAATTCACGACCGGCATTTTCAAGCGCCATCTTTAAAGATCTGATTTCAGCTCGCCGAGCCGAATAGTTTCTCAGTCATTCAGTTTTTGTTATTTTTGGTCTGAATTTACCACACAGGCAGCGACTTTTAACAATCGCGCACGCTGCATTATAGGATTTTTTTATCCACATCGTAATGTTGTACAAATCTGTCTGTGTAGATTATACAAGAGTACTGTTGGAGAGGCAGAATTTCGTTTGGCAGAGGATATTCTTCTTCATATTTCAAATAATTCAGTTTTTTCATGTTCGGGACATAATAGTATGTCACTTTTTCTGTATCAAGAGAATTTTCCCACTGTATCCATTTTGGATCTAGTGCCACTGTTTTTAGATTAGCTGGGCTGAATAACTCCTCAAAGGCTGATTCTGCTGTGAAAACAGTTATTCCTTTGCCTTTTGCTTGGGCTCTTTCTCTTGCTACAGCCGTCTGAGAACTGCCTTTACAGTATTTTCTGTAAGACTGAATGTTTTTTCTGCTTTTATGTACAAATGTGATTTGTAAGCTATTGGTACCGTTTCTCCCTCATTAGAGGTCAGGTACGTGAATCCGCTTCTTCCTGGGATGACTCGGATTACAAGGTTGCGTGTATTGTCACGAGTTTCTAATTTTGTTTTAGCTAACATGTCTGTTTGCAAGGATCTCAAAGTTTCTGTGTGTTTCTGAGTCCAGTTGATTGGTTTAAAATCAGGTTTTATTAATTCGTAGAGAGGTTTAACCCTTTCTGCATAATTTAGAATGTAAGTTCTTCCGAAATTCAGGAAGCCTAGTATTGATTGTAAGTTCTTCAGCGTTTTTGGTGCTTGGAGTACAGTGCACTTTTCTAAGAAGTTGTCGGCTAGGCTTTTGCCTTCACTTGATAATTCGTATCCAAAAATAGGACCATTAGATGGGCAATTCGGGACTTTTTAAAGTTGAACTTGTAACCCTCTGCTGCGAACCCAAGTATTATGGTGTTCACTCTTTTCAAGTGAGTATCCAAGTCATCATCTGTAAGATAGATGTCATCGACATAAGCTAATGCCTCATCATCATATATTTGTAGTAACTCTGTTACTCTGGCTGAGAATAATCCTGGGCTATTCTTGAATCCCTGTGGGAGTCTACAGAAATTTTTTGGGGAACCCATTATTGAGAAAGCGGTCAAATACCTGCTTTCTGGTGCAATATTTTGACAAAAGAATCCATTAGAAATGTCTAATGTTGTTTTGCGTTTTTTGCGAACTATGTTATTTATTAGTGCCGCACTGTGCAAATTTTGTACTGCAAATGTTTTGCAACACGAGTTAAGGTGTCTGTAGTCCAAGACTAGACAATATGAATCGTCTGGTTTGGAGACAGGAAACAACGGATTGTTCATTTGAGAGGTGCATGTTTCAGTCACCCCTTGGTATTCAAGTTGATCTAAAATCTCCCTGACCTGTTTTTTAGCTTCTTGCTTAATTGGGTACTGTCTTTGTGCAGTAGGTTCACTTTTTAACTGGATTTTGTGAGGAGGAGAGTCCTCATCCCATCCTACATGATTTTTATATAATGCAGGTGCTTGAGCTACTGCCCATTTTCTTGCATATATATATTTTTTGTGAATCGGAATATGATTTGAGAAGGTAGGCATAATCATTTCTTCGCCATAAGGGCCCTCCCCGACAAACTCTGGTGGCCAGTCTTTCTCAGCTAATAGGATGTCATAGACTTTTAAGAGGTTATCCCAAAACAGACCCCTTATTTTCCTAGTCTTGTCTCATTCTATACGCAATGTTATTTCGTATATTTTATGAGGTTCGCTGACTCTGGTATCTGCAGTTTCCACTTGAATGTATTCATTCGTGTCCACTGTCTCCAGATGATTCATCAGGATCTTGCGAGCTATGCTCTCTTCTGCTGCGCTGTCTAGCATTGTCTGTGCCCACTCTCCGTTTTTCAGCTGTGTCCTCAGTATTCTCGGCATGTTCGATTACTTTAATACTGGCTACCTTGCTGGCTTTCTTGGAAACTGTAATTTTTTACTTTGAGCAGGTTCCTTGTCTTTGGACGTTGCGTGCTCTTCCCTTTGTTCTGACCGTCCTCTTCTTTCCGATTTCTGCAAGGAAGTCTGAAAAGATCGAGAGGGACGTGCATCAATATCTTGATATCTATCAGGTTTTTTCAAATTATCCCTATTTCTAAGGTTGTACCTTTTCTCAGAGGGCTCCCTTTGGGGAGACTGGTGTTCTCGGTTCGGAGTTCTTTCCCTCCGCTGAAGAGACCTTCCTCTTGACTGGAATCTTTTTTCTTTTGGAGTGGATTGTTTATTTCCATCCCAGTTCTTTTTTGGAGTGTTTAGATTATTTTTAATAAATAATTTTTCAGGATTTTCAAGTAGTTGGGGTTTTACCGGTTTACCACCCAAACTATCTCTACCTAGTTCTTCATAGGATTTTTCTATGATTCGGGCAAGTTCAATTGGTTGATCTGTTATATCTGTTTCTTTCTATTTTTGGCGGATTGCCACAGATGCTGCTTCTCCTTTAATGTTGGCTAATAATATAGCCGAGACCTGCTTGAAGTCTTTTATTAATTTCATACCAAGAGTTAAAGCATGTTCAGGACCTTATTCATTTTGAATCTGTCTTAGTACATCTGGTATTACCGCCAGAGATGGAACACCATGTGTTTTTGTGTAAATGGAAGCAAAGACTGTGCCCCAAGTGTCACAGTCCTCCACATGTGGTGCGACCCCCATTGGAAGGCAGATAGTCAGAATTCTGTATTTCTCACTAGGGGTAGTATTCGGGAATACTGCCTCTATTTGAGTTATCTTTTGTGCTAGCCAAAATGGAATGTGTTCCAGTTTTGTGGGTGTTTTACCAAGACACGATTGTATGTTCTGTGGTGTAATTTTATTTGTGTTCCCCCGATGAGAGGCCAGCTGTGGGATGTTAATAGCTGGTTGGACTGTTGCAGTCTGCATTACATATTGGACTAACTGTCTGTGAATTTTAATTAGTAATTTTAGCTGGGCTTAAAGTTCCCGGTCTGAAATTTTTTCGATGTCTGGATGTGGTGTGTAGCTGGCTAGTCGCGGCCACGTTGCTCCTGGTCTACCTAGTGAACCGAGCCTGGTTATGTGATTATTATGTTTTAGGGCGCCTTTAAACCAGAGCAGGTGCTCTTGGTAATTTAATGGGATTTCAATCTCCTCGAAAGGAGTGTATTCTTCCGGGGGTTCCTCTATTTTGTAATAGTGGAACTCATGTGTTGTAGGGTTTGCCGCTGGAAAGTTTGTCCATGAATAGAATACCTCTGTCTGCCGATATTCGTGTGCCTCTATCACGAAAATGACTGTACCACCTCGTGCTGTCAATCCATTTTCTATAAGTTTAATAGTTATTGTTTTCCTTATGTTGACCGGAATGAGGATAGCATCTCGGTCATTCTGTGGGAGACTTGTGTCATCCTCCATTAGCTGATTTGCTAATCTCAATGCTTCCCTATCGTCATCACTGTCTGGCATTTTACTGTCAGAAAGGTTTTTTGTTGCAGATCAAGTTTCAAGGAAACAAAAGATTAGGTGCACAATATTTTTGGAACACTGTATCCTTCAACTTTGACTAAACCAAAAGCTCTACATAGGAATCTCTTCCTACTAAGTTCTGGCGGTTTTTAACCTTTCACCCACTCCAGGCATCTATTGGAGTATTTTACGGGAAAAAGGGTCTGTGTGAAAAAGCACGACTGAGTTACTCTAACGTCTTGTGTTAGTTTTATCGCCTTACCAAACGTTGGGCGCCATGTAGTGTAGTTTATTTTCCCTATAGGCCCTGCGCATTGGAATAACATAAACGGCAGTGTAGACGTAGGACTGAGGTCTTCTAGGTCTCTACTGACTGTTAGACTTAATTTAGGTTTGCGCCAGCTAGCTCAGAGGTCACTGGAAACTTTCTTGAATGAATAGGAAGGGATCAGCTTCCCTGGCTCAGACAAGAAGGGATTCAGCTTCCGACAACCGCATAAACATGACAACTTTGCTCCCTCAGAATAAGAGTAAATCTCTAGAGTCGTGAAAACAATAGACAGTAATTTCACTCAGTCAGATGTGCGTTCTTAGTTTTACCAGAGTGCAGAGAAGAGAGAGACGGGCGTTTTCAATAAAAGGTATTATTTATTGAGCAGTCTTCCTTCTCATGCAAGAGAAATGAATTGCCACAATTGCAATACCTAATATAAAGTAAAGTACGTACAGTAAAAGGAGTATTATGAAATAATACTGTAAAAGCATTGATATGGTTTCTTAGCCATAAGACACTTTAAAATGGATAAAATATATACATACATATATACATAGGCTAACGTCCTCAACTGGTGCTTCTAAACTACGCCTACCCCGGTGTACCTGACCTAAGCCTAATACGTGGGAAGGAGTAAGTAAGTAGCAGTTTAAGTTAAGTAGGTTTGTTGCCAAGGATCTGTTCAAGAATTCTCTCTAAAGGTTTAGTCAGCACTGTACCTGGGGAATAGAATGTAGGAGGTCTGGTATCTTTCTCTCAGGACTCGATATCCCATCACCCGCAAGGGTAGGCTGGAAACGCCGGAGCTGGATTTTCTCGGCAGGAGAAAAGACAGCGTCTTTCTCAGCGCGTCAAAGAGGAGGGGCAGCGTCCGTGGGCTTCTCGCGTCTGCTGGGCTCTCGGAGAGTAGAGTAGCTGCTCTGCTCCAAAACCACCACCGTGTGTTTGCTTACGGCAACGTTGGTATATTTATACCTGAAAGGTGCCGAGTTTGACGTAAGGTTTGGACATAAGACGTCAATAAAGATGTCACTAAGAACTGGCCGTTCTTTTTTTATTTTTTTTATTCCTCATATACCAATTTTGGGTGCTCTAGAAGGGGATCCTCTTCCCCCCCCCCCCCTTGACATCTCGATGTTAAGGCCACATGATTTGATGCCAGTGGAGGCAGGAAAAGAAACCCCCCTCTAGTGTTTACTGTTTGCTTTATCCACCTCAACCTCTGAAACTTGGCGGCCCCCGAATTGGTTGAGGACTAAGCACCAACAGTACCCAGGTGAAATCATAGGAATACTCTCATCTGTTCCGCCATGCCACAAGGAGCTCCCAGATGTTGAACTCTGAGGAATTATCACTGGCCGTTCTTACAGTGCTTGCAGGAGTTCTATTACAAATCAAAACAAAGCAAGTGGGGATTTCCCCGGTTGCTGGAGGTTTGGTGTGTCGAAAGATCTCGGTGTGCTCTCTAGGAATCCAAGGAAGTAGCTTTTGCCGTGCCTTGGACTGCAAGGGCGATTTACTAAAATATGGATCTGATTCTTATGCCATTATAGGGACATTATTGATTATAGCCGTACAAGGGCATAAAGTCACAATATTGATTCGGGTTCCTAGATAAAACACATCAGGCTGACTGAGTACTGACTTTGTGGCCATGGAGTACGCAAGTTGGAGACCCCCTCCTGCTTTTTTTGTTCTTTGGGATTGATTTTCTTTGTGGTTTCTGCCTGCTTGTGCTTCTGCCTTTACATGTTTCTCTTTTAGAGGTTTAGAGCGGGTTCTTCATTTTTTGGGGTTGAGACGGGGTGGGAGACAGACCTCCTTCAGCTGGACAGTATTATCTTGCCTCGAGTATGGCAATAGGACTGGAAGGGAGGGGGTGGGGGTGTGGTGGGGGGAGCTCTTGGGGTTATTATGCAAGGCTATTGGGGAGGGGAGGGAGGGCAGTTTTGGAAGGGGGTTGGGGGAGTTTAATGTTATCTTTTTAAAGCATGTCACAGATAGAAGTGTTCCATACACCTACATACCACACACCCAAAACCAACCGATGCTGCAGCAAGCTGGGACTGATGTTTCCTGAGGTGGTGGGAGGCCCTGGGGCTTCTACACAAGATAATGGCACAGCCAAAATTGTCACATGTAATGTGAACGGCCTAGGTAATAAGATAAAAAAGAGGTTGGTCATGGCCTTTGTTAAGAGGGCGGCCTGGACATAGTCCTGCTGCAAGAGACACACTCACATGGCACGAGATGCAGGTTTCTGGCCAGGGGACAGTACAAGGTGCTGGCGCATGCAGGAAACACGTCGGGATCCAGAGGGGTTGCCATACTGCTTAAGAAGTCCCCCCCCTTTTACTTTTACACGTGCATGGATGAACTCACAAGGCACTTATGTGGGGATCACGGGAACGTGGAAACGCCAGAAGATCACGGTAGCTTCTGTCTACGCGCCACCCAAACTTCAGGCTAAAACCCTAGCGGGGGTCGCTGATATCCTTTTAAATTTGCCAGACACGCTGCAAGTGGTGGGGGTTGACTTCAATGATGTTATGTATGCCCCTCTTGACAGGTCAGGTGACCGGACGGACCCTCAGGCACAGCCCCCATTGGCGAGGTTCATTGGCACTTTTGGGCTGACGGACATATGGAGATGGCTCCATCTGGACGCTAGAACTTACTCTTTTTTTCTCGGGGGCACATAAGGTGTATTCTAGATTGGACACCGTCTTCCTTCCCCGACATGCTCTTAGCACTGGTGATCAGGTAAAATATCAGGCATGGGAAGTCTCGGACCACGCGCCACTTTTGGTGACAACAGGGACGAGACATAGGTCAGGAGGTAGGAGCTGGCGACTGATGGCATGGGATCTCCAGAACAAGGACCTGCTGCGGGGACTTAGGGCTGACGCGAAGGTGTACTTTGACGAAAACTTGGGATCAGTGCAGTCAGGGGTGACCGTGTGGGAAGGTTTTAAGACAGTCATGCGTGACAGGGCCCAGAATAGGCTAGCGTGGGAGAGGAGAAGAGTTCAGGGTGAGCTACACGACCTGGAGACGCGCATCTTAGAACTCGAACAGCAGCACGTGACAGATAAATCGACACAGTCCCTCAGACTACTACTAGACGCACAACACCATTACAAGGCACTGGCGATGGATGAGGCCAAGACGCAGGCACAGGCGACCCTGCATAGTTTGTATGACGTGGGATATAAGTCTGGGAAATTATTGGCGTGGCTGAGCTGTAAAGAGCAGAATGCGAGATGGGTGGAACAGGTGTTAGACGCACTAGGGTCATATCAAGCGGACTAATGTCCAGATAGCGCAGGCATTGCAGCTTATTATAAAGAGTTCTGCAAGGCTAGGGACCTGGGCTCGATAGCGGAGGTAGGGCTCTATCTGGAGACCATTGAGACCCGCGTCTTAGCGGAAGAGGATCAGGCGAGTCCAGAGGTAGAGATAACAGTCACGGAGCTTAGAGAGGCCCTAGCGAGACTTCGCCTGGGGAAATCTCCTGGCCGGCACAGTTTCCCCGCAGTATTTTTAAAAAAAACGGCGGACCTACTCACTAATCATTTGCTGGCTTTGTTCGCGGGGGCGGTTCAGGAGGGCGCGCTGCTGCCGGATTTACGTATGGCCACAATTGTACCTATCTATAAACAGGGTAGGCCGCCAGAGGAGTGTGCGTCCTATCGCCCCATATCACTTCTGAATGCGTAGGTCAAACTCCTGGCAACGATTCTGGCGCTGTGATTGAGACGCGGGATTTCGGCCCCGGTCCACTTGGACCAGGCGGGCTTTCTGCCCGACAGGGCAACCAGGCTGAATCTAAGGAGGAGACATAACTGGCTGAGGTATGTGATCGTGAGGAGCCCCATGTGTTGCTGTCGCTGGACGCAGAGGAAGCTTTCGATGCGGTACATTGGCCCTTCCTAGAAGGAGTATTGCTTAAGTTTGGTTTCGGTCTGAAGTTTAGGAAGTGGGTTAACCTCCTCTACACTGACCCACGAGCGAGGGTCAAAGTCAATGGGGTGTTATCAGCGTACTTTCCCATACAGAGAGGGACCCGGCAGGGGTGCCCTCTGTCTCTGCTACTGTTTGCCCTTACCATAGAAATAGTGGTGTGTGAGATAAGGCAAGAAACAGGGATCACAGGGTTTAAGACTGACCGGGGCGATGTAGTCGAGGAAAAAATCTCGCTTTATGCGGACAACATCCTCCTATATGTCACCCACCCAGAGGTTTCAATACCGCGTCTATTCACCCTTTTGGGCCGATATGGCTCCCACTCGGGTTACAAGATTCATTGGCATAAGTCTATCCTGTACAGCCCCAGGGGAGAGAGTATGGGGCCTACTTTACCGGTCGCGCTTCGGGTAACGGAGGAGGGGGTTACATACCTTGGGGTATTCATAACGAAAGACCGTTCAATCTCGTATCAGAGGAACATTCAGCGGGTCCTTGCAAATTTTGCTGGTGACACTGCCAGATGGAAGACCCTCCCCCTTATGATTCTAGGTCTGGCGGCAATGTTCAAAATGATAACCTTGCTGAGGTTCTTGTACGCCCTACAAAATGAGTATTTTCCCCTCCCCCCAACAGGTCTTCAAAGAGATAAATGGAGAACTCCGGGTGTTGCTTTGGCTGGGGAAGCAGCCCAGGATTACCCTTGAGACTCTAAAGAGGAATCAGTACAATGGGGGGGATCTCCTTGCCGAACATTGAGGCATATTACTGGGCGGAACATTTATCGCCAATAAATGATTGGCTCTGCTCCCCAGCGGATCACCCAACTTCTAGACTGGAGAGGGGGAAAATGATGCACCAAACATATTTGCACTACTTATATGGAGGTAAGGGAAAAGAAAGACTAATCTCAGCAACCTGTGTGACCGTGGAGTTGTGGGACAGGGCAACCCGGAGAATTGGATGGGTTCATAAACCGACGAAACAAACCCCGATATGGCATTGTACATGTCTCAAGGAACTGCATAAATTAAAAGGGTTCAAACGATGGGATGACATAGGTATCTCTGTTTTGGGAGATCTTCTAAAACGGGGAGTCTTGAAGTCCTTCCAGGCATTATGAGTGGAGTATGGATTACATAATACGCAATACTTGAAGTATGCACAGGTGCGCCATGCATGGAGCGCTGAAGGGGCGCTCTCGAGTCCGCTACCGGAGTATGCACCGTTGGACTTTGATTATTAATATACCAGACGGTTTGGGGAAACTGAAAGAGACCTGGGAAAAGGATCTGGGGGAAATGGAGACACTTGACTGGGAGACTGCCCTGATGCACCCTAGGGAAGTCGCGATAAAGTCCCGGCTTCGACTTATACAGTTTAAAATCCTCCATAGGGTTTATTATGATAGGCACCGATTACACCGGATGGGGCGGGCCACTGACTCTACCTGTCTGAGATGTGGGCAGGGGGAGGGCAACTTTTACCATACTATCTGGGACTGTCGTGTTATCCAGGGCTACTGGACAGAGATACTAGGTGAACTAAGCGACATATTGGAAACAACCTTCCTGATGGAGCCTAGATTTGTTCTATTGGGCATAGCTAACGAGGTAGACCTGAATTGCCCACTTTCGATTTTCCTCTCGCTGGCTTTGGTGGTGGCCAAGAGGGATGTGGCTCGACCCTGGGGCGCCCCTGCACCCTCCGCGAATAGAGGAGTGGAGAAGAGGTATGAACATATACATGGCAGCGGAGAGGGTCACATACAAAGCCAGAGGCTGCCCCAAGAAGTTCAATAGAGTGTGGGGGAAATGGAGAAGATACCATGGCCTAGACGGGGGACTATGAAGGAGAAAGGGTGGATCTACATGCTGTCCCAACGCAGGGGGTGGAAGTTATGGGCATCTAAGTGCTATGCAGACTTAGCTGGCACTGCTCTGTAACCACGAGTATTGTTTTGCTATGAGACATCCTGTGGAGGGTGGTGGGGGGATAGGGTGTGGTGGAAGGACTTATGTGACATGCTTGATATGTTTTATATGTGTTAAAAATGCAAATACATTTTTTTTAAAAAAAGCTTTTTTCCTGACATGGCAGTATTTAGAAGATGAAGAGTTAATAAATGGTGGATAGCGAGTGAGTAAAACAAAGTGATATTGCTTCAAAAGGAAAAGGGGAGTTCAAGAATTTGATACTTGCAAGATAAAGGCACATGATCAATTGAATGGAAAGAGGTTTTGCAAGAGCACAGTCCGATAATTATGGCTATGTAGAACATTTTAATGATTGAGTGCGAGCTGCGATAATTCTGAAACTTTAAATGGTTGGAAACTGAACTAGATAAACCAACAAGCAAATGGAACAGTTTCCATCCAACAATGAAAGAAATGCAGACTAAAATAATAAAAAGTTACTATAGCAATCAACTGTTTTCAAAAGGGTACATTGTCATCATCATCATCATCCTCAACATAATCTTTATTCGAATTTATAGATAAAATCACAAAAGACAAATCATTTAATTTAAAACCAACTCATAGGATATCAGTATCATAGTCATTCATATTTTAAAAGTCCCACCAGAAAGCGCGCAAGAAAGAAAAAACTGGTGAAAGGTGAATCCAATAGCTGTAGAAAAGTAAGGCGGTGATAAAATTGTGTATGCTATTACATTGCCTTTTGCATACCAAGTTTATGTGAAGCACATTCTTTTTGTCCAACGAACTGTCTTTCATTACACAATAAAGATTTGCAAAGCTGTGCCTTAAACAATTGTAAAATAACAAATTTGTAGGTCCCTGACTAGTGTTAGATTTGACATAGAGGTTTATCAGAATATCTGTTATCCCTTCAGTCTTATTGCTGTTGGATTGTTGGACCATGTTTTGAAAATTAAGGGATTGATGAAGTTAAAGTTATCAATTACCATAATATTTCTGCAGTCAGTTGACTTTACCAGACCTCTAAATATCCACCACTTCTGAACCACATCCCTCCCATCCCGCCCCCCACCCACACACAATCTTAGGCCTCGAGTATACTCTTGATATCTCTCTGAGAATGGGATGTCAGGAAATGGCAGAGTTGAAACTGTTGTGATTGGGTCTTCAATGTGGAAGAGGTGCGTCACATGGATGAGCATAAAATAGGTTGAACTTATAACTACAAGCATTGCATTCTGTGTAAAGAACTTCCTTTTTTTGAATTATATTAAATACCCGGCATAACAATTATGGATACAATTACAATTCATTCTATAAGATCCAACAAGTACATAAAGCCATAAAGATCTCTAGACAGTTGAGATGGTTGGTGAGAGATAAAGCATAAAAAGAGAACATAGATACATTTAATTTGTCTTGCAATTCCATCAATGATAAAAAATAAATTTAAGAAAAACAACCTGTCAACATAGGGAAGCTTCATTCAGACAGAGACATATGTCAATCAGACATTCAATACTTTATATGACTCCCGCCAGTCACCATTAACCTGGAAGCAAATCGTGTCAAAATCTGACCGGCATCCTACCCCACTCCCTCGCTTTCGATAGTGAGAGGGCGCTGAACATTATCCCTCCATTTCTTAATGGGAGCCCAGATTCTCAACCCCAACTCCCTCATCTTCCTACCTCTGCTTGTATATAGGGAGGATTCTAGATTATGTATCCCTAGGAGGCGTGCAAGCCACATTTGGAAGGTGGGGGCAGTGGGGTCATTCCATCCTGCTGCTAAAAGTATCCTGAGAACTGCCACACATATAAAACGAAAGATTCCTATTCCTTACTAAGGCCCAAACTACTATCATAACCCATTAACATTAGGGTAGGGGATAGGTCGATTTTAAATCCTAGCAGCCCCTCCCAAAAGACTCTGATCTCTCCTTGAATTACGCTTAGTTTTTCACATTGATAAAACATGTGTATCAGATCGGCCGGACCTTCTCCATACCTCGGATATTTGTCATCTAGTCATCTTTGTATAGAACTTCCAGCCGAATTGCTCCCCATATTCTATGCGTAAATATACATTTTTAAGGTGGACTGGCCTCAATTTGTTTGGCCCACGTGATACAAAGATGGTTCTTAATCGCATCTCTGGCTAATTTACAATTCACCCCAGCACTTGGCTTTGTGACTGGACATCCCGCCATAATCCACCAACCTCAGCATTTGGTGAAATGCGGCTTGGATGATCTCCTGGTTAAAGGCACTGAATGCAGGGATTTGGTTATGTAAATGTAAATGTAGGTGTATTTATATAGCGCAACCTGTCACCCAAAGGGCATCCTGGCGCTTGCCTAGGGAACCCGTCCTGGTATTCCCCTGTGAGAGGCCCCGGCAGGGTGTCCACAGGGTGAAAGCCAGGCATCCCGCCGCGAGGGGCCGTCGTGGAGATTAAGCAAGCTATTGCCCAGAGTTGCAGAGTGAGGCCCCGTGAGTCGAGTAGGCACCGGAGCGAGAATTGTCGAGGCCGTGGAATTTTGAGCCCGAGACCCGCTGAGGCGGGGAATCGAACCCTGGTCCACGGTCGATCCCAGCTTCCGGGTCTGCCGCCTCTAACCACTGAGCCACACTTCTCCACAATTATTCACACTTCTCCACAGTATTCCTCATTCTTCCTCCCCTTGTAATCTGATGAAGATGCCTCTGACCTGACCCTACGGATGGATTTCGTTAAGTGGGTGATGTACCCTGCCATTTTGTTATGGAGCTTCATGTTGTTGAGGATGATAATAATGATGACTGCATTGCACACTAACTAGCTGGTGTCAAAGTATTTAACAAATGAGTCTGCCGTTTCCAAGTCTTTCTTCTCATGTGTTCAATGTTGGATGGGACTGACTGAAAAATACTTACTGGAGAGCAATTTATTTATGAACAGACTGAAGACAGAAGTGTTGGGCTTACGGCAGCCCATTACAATAGGGGGGAGTAGAAGCCGTACTCATCGTGAAGCTAATTACTATTTTTCCTGTCTCATAGTAACCAGTGGATGATTTTAAAGGAACCACTGTATGTCATGATTACGACTTTTCTTTTGTGTTTTGAGTTAAGTTTCATGTTGTTTCATTTATAGGACACTATGAGGAAGTATATGTAAGTCAACTTGCATTGGCCCAGTATTTCAAGAGGTTGGGAGATGGATGGCTATCAGAACACTTCTTTGAGTATTGTTTTTACACTGCTAAACTGATCAAAGTTGATGGTGGCCGAAAGGAAGCAGAGGCAAATGTAAACCTGGGTAAAGTCCGTGAGGAGCATGGTAAGTTTCAGTTATTAAAGAATGACTGAATTTAATCTTTTTTCGAGTAAGCTTATAGCAAAAGAAACACATTTTATCATTTCATATTGTTAGGTTGTTCTATTATTTTTACTCATCCATGTTTTCTCATTGATATATGGTATTTATAGAATTTGCATTTGTTATATGAATTTGTGGATCCACTAATCTTGGTCAGCATTCCATAGCCTTTTACCATGTAATCCTTTTTTTGGCCCTGATTCATTTATCTCTAGGATAAAAAGTGAGAATTCAGCTCTTTTAGGATTACAACTGTGTGTGGAGTAAAGTTCGACATTTTATGGAATTCACAAAGCCTCCCAGGCGTATTTAAGGAAAGATAGATAGATAGATAGATAGATAGATAGATAGATAGATAGATATCTTTATTCAATTATACCAGCATAAAATCATAAAATTCGCAACACAAAAATGCAAATATTTAAAACATCCTGGAGTTGTGTGCGGTACTGCCGATTTCAGAAAGGATCCAGCAGCGAGGCAAATATTTGTCTTAGACAACATGAGTAAAAAATAAAGCACTAGTCTACCTAGTGTAAATATATATTTTCTAGCACAGGCAATAAAAACTTTTTTTGTTTAATGAAAATCTTCAAAAAAAATGTAACAGTGATTGTGTGGAAACCTTGTCACAAGTGCAAAAACCAACAGACTAAGTAGACATTTGACCCAAAGAAAAACACAAAAGTTGACAAATAGAGCTCTATCAAAATCTGGCCAAAAGTAATGTTTCCCAAGAACTGCAAGTGAGCATAGAGATGGCTCTATGTCGCTACAAATTTATAGTATGACATATGTCCATATCATATGTTTCTGTATGTCAGAGGACTCCCTCTCCAAACGCCTCCGCTCTATGAAAGTTTTCTTTGCCCAGTTTTTATCTTATCCAACAATTTGGGGATTGGTGAACAAAGAGGGTCTCTACACATGTCTTTCAAGGTTGATTCTAAGTTAGACAGCCAGGGAGTTTTCTTACTATTCTCACACACTAAGCTGTCTAAAATAATCTGCTAGTTTAATGTAGCTTTGGGGTTGGTCCAGATTGAAATCCAGAGTAAAAGAAGGGTCATATTTGATCACATCTTCGAGATAAAGTAATCCTAACGCCTCATGACTAAAGTAGGTAGAGGTGCTTGTCGGAAGGGAATGGAAGCATGGCAAAATCTGTTTTCTTCCAGTTGTTAGGCTGTACATTTGGTAGAACCCCACACCCTGACTTCATATGTGGTGATAAGCATGCACTTAGCCTTTTAAATATGAAGTAGTGGTGCGGTTGGCTTGCTACCTATATTTGTGGCGTTAATAAAAAGGGCCCCTATTGATTGACATAATTTGGTTTGCCTAACTATAATACAAAGTGTCTGCATTGAATTGCTGTAAAAAACCAAGCCCAAATGCGGGATTTGAGGAATACTTCCAAAGGTTATATTAATAATAGAGATAGGACACATTCTGGAAGTTTTAGTACCGCATGACATAACATATGATTTTGACAGGTTGGTAGCAAGAGCAAGGCATCGTATAAAAAATGTAAATATATTGACCAAGATGTTGAGGCTTATTCAGTGTTTGTGCCAAAATAGCTGCCTCATCTGCATATGAAAGTGTGGGTAGTGCTCTAGATTCTACTAACAGAGAGGCACTGACCACAGCCAACAAGAACAGAGTTCAGGTTAGTAAGAAAAGCATGGGGACAAGGACACAGCCTTGTTCTACTCCTTTTTGTTATTTTACAGGCTTGCACACTTCACCCTTGCTCCCATATCTGATGCTAGCAGTCAAATTAGAGTGTAGATCAGCCAAGAAATCCACACTCATTGGATCAAGCCTCAGGTCAGCAAGCTGTTGCCAGAGCTTAGATCTATCCACTCAATCAAAAGCACTGGATACATTCATAGAGGCCAGGTACAGGGAGGAGCCCTTTGCAGCAGTGTACTTGCTGATAATTAAATGCAGGTTTAGGCATTGTTCTATGGCCTAGCTCTTCACGGAATCCATATTGTAATTTACGCTGAATTTTGGTATTTGTGGCCCACTCCAAAATCCTGCTGTAGAATACTCTCCCCAGCACCTTCCTCATAGAGACTACTAAAGAAATAGGCCTGTGGCACCCAGGATCAGCCCTGTTACGCCTCTTGAAAAGAGGGACAAGGGTAGAAAAATCCCAAGCGTTATTGAGTAAGGCAGATTTACAGGAACAATTTGAAAACTTTGCAATTAAAGGTGTCCAAAGGTCTATGTTGGCCCTGTACAAGTCTATAGGGACTCCATTCAGCCCTGGTACTTTCCCAAAAGGTCTGAGTGTTATAGCGCTCATGATTTCCTGAGGCTCAAATGTTAAAATCAATAGGACAAATTGTTCGGATAAGGTTTTGGGAATCTGAAGGAATGCAATCCATGGTGTTATTACAATAAATTGCCTTGAAATGGAAGGTTCAGCAGTCTGCTGCAATATGCAATCCCAGATCCATAAAGGGCGGACCAATGCTTTTTAATCTTATTTGCAGTTTGCCAAAAACCTGCACACATTTTTGCAACTCTTGCTGCCTTTAGGTCACACCAGAATTTTTTTTTTTAACTTCAGCTTTCCTATTCTTAAGGGTTGCTCTGTATAGTGCCATTCATTGTGCGATATCTTTCCTGTTATGGGGCGATCTAGCAAGAGTGGCACGTGATAGTCGGTTTGCACACGGACATAAAGTATCAAACCACCTAGGCGTGCCCACTACGGGATCCAGCCTGGACTTAATGCGGGAGCACTTTATTAAACAATTCAACTTGACAAAGTTCTCAACAACCACCTCATCACTGACCTTGGTTGACAAGCAGAGGAAAATGCAATCATATAATTGCTCACAATGCTTTTAAATCCACCACTTAATTTTAGGAGACGATTGAGAGGCTGCAGAAAACTCCCTGTGCCTGCACTCAGGGCACACTCCCCCACTACAGTACATTCCTCCGGTGATCTGCAGATCCCATACCCATTAAGGAATATGTCCTAGTAGCCTACAGTGGTTGTAATTATTGAGACAGCTTGGGGCTTTGTGACATATTTGGGGCATGTGCCCCCATACCCCTGCATAAAGATTTTGTGTTTCCACAATTTCTTGTTGTGTCCTGAGGAGGCCAGAAGTAGCCTGGCCAAAGAGCGTCTAGAACCCGCATACCCAATATGCGTCGACCATCCAAAAGCAGGAGTCCCACAGGAATGTGGAAACTATAAATTATTCTTCAGATAGCCACTAGGAATCTAAGGGGAGGGATTACATCTATATACTGTTGCTTATTTTCAAGAAGGCGGACTACCTATAGACCGATATAGGAGTGATTGTCATATTATGTCAACTTTGATATTGACAAGGACAGCGTGTCTAATAACTGATGGTTTTCAGAATGTACGACTTATAAAAGAATAAATGCTAAACAGAATTCATGTGTATTTTATGGGATAACTTGAGTATACGCTCAATTTATATGGGGGTTATGAGCTGATATCTGTAACATGAAAAATTATAATGCTGTATAGACCAGAACCACAGGTATAGCTGTTCCTCTAGAGTTCACTCTTTCTTTTCTCTAAACCAAGCATAGACCTTTATTTTTAGTGGCTAGGAGAAAATTAACCTTAGACGAGTGTCGACTAGGAATGGTTAACACGCTAATAGATAAACTAAGGGGATTACAATCCCAGAAATGAATGACTTACATTCCCAAAGAAGGTAGTTATACAGATGGCCTCCAGCAAATCAGTTTCAAAGGTATTTAAATAGTCCACTTCACTAATATTCTCACGCAGTTAAGGACCCTGAGATCTAAGTGAGAATAAGCAATCACATGATCAAGCTGACAGTTTGAATTATTAAATATAAAAGTATTTCCCGAGAACTCTGCATTGAAATCGCCACATAAAATGAAGTTAGGGGTGTGTTGGGAGGGTTTTAATTTTGCATTAATATTATCCTCATCCTTAAAGAAACTAATAAGCCAACTCCTCACCGTCCACCTCAGCAGCGATCAGCTCCTCAATGCCACATAGACCAGAATTTAGGCCTAACTACAGTACTGAATCATCACTCATTGCCACCACAGATGACGTCTCCATGAACCTTGATGGAGGAGATGTGGTCCTTGACTTCTCTGCAGCATTTGACACGGTCTCACAGCCCATCCTGATCAGGCCTCTGCATGAGACTAGCATCTAAGAACCCACTCTCTACTGGATCTGCTCCTTCTTAATGGATAGAACACAAACCGTCAACCTGGCACCTTACTTCTCAACAGCCCGTTAACTGTGGTGAACCTCAAGGTTCATCGCTCAGGCATACCCTCTTCAACCCATGCATGATCCCTCTGGCCCACATTGTATGTGCACACAATATCAACATCCTCTCCTAGGCAGATGGCACACAACTCATGCTTTCCCTCTCTAACAAGTTCACTCCCTGCATGACCAAAGTTGCTCACTGGATGAAAGTCAACAGTCTCAAGTTCAGCACCAACTGAACAGAAATAGTGATCTTTGCTTCTAAAGTGTGGAACGACTTCCCACTCCACTAACAAAAAATAACTGAATTCCCTTATGATCGATTTATAGAACTCTCAATGATATGAGCACAAAGAGATAACTTGAATCATGTTGAAAGCCCCATTTCTGATCCATGTTGACCTTCTTACCATAAATGTATAATCAAAGTGTCTGATATTAAAATGCAAGTTTTTACTCGAACAATGAGCCATCTTGGTTTTGAGCTGAAAAGTACCCTCACTAGTCATTAGCCCTGGAACTTCTGCTAATATAATAATACATAGACAAGCATCCGGTAGTAAATTGAAAATTGGCTGCTGATTGAAAACACCAGCTGACGAGATTCCGAAAGCCAAGCAGCGGTGCACAGCTTTATCAGAGCCCTGTGTACTGCTATTCTGGTGCAGCTCAGAGGGAGCTGCCAGACTCATTGGGTTGCAAGCACAAGGGGCCACTGGTGCCCGACTCATAGAAATGGACCTACGGTTTATGACCGGTGTTTCCAGTGGAGACTCATTGTGGTCCTGTGCAGGGAAAATACCCAAATTAAGGCATGGGGTAAGCGTAGTGTAGCAGCATCAGAAGCAAGAAAGGTTGGAACAGTACTTAGTGTTTTATCCAATGTTAGATTACACAGAGACAAACTGCTTTAGAAATTACTCCTAAAGCATGCTCATGAAAGCCTTTAATTGTAGTACCCTCGTGAGCAGCTTTATCAGATTGAGCTCAATTGGAGGTCTTTCTCTTACCCATTTTGATTGAATATGGAGATGTGGCCAAGCCCAGCCTCTGCTGGGCTCTGATAGGCTTAGACGGGCAAGCTATTGGACCAGGCTTCACCTGGGAGCACCAGTGTGTGTCCCTCGCTGCGGACCAAACATCCACCCTTTATAGCACTTAGCTCCACCTGCTTTCCCCCAAGGATCCTGGCGTTTGTGGTTCACTCTGCAGCAGCCACAGCTCCAGGGCTAGCAGGAGCGGCCCCTGCAGGTAAGGGCGTTAGGGTTAGGTGGGGGGATTTCGACAGATGACGACGAGAGAAAATGAAATATATAATTCATTTTCCCTCGTCGTCTGTCAAAATACCCCCCCACCAGGCCTACCGCTCTAACCTGCGTGGGCTGCTCCTGAGGGCTGGAGAGTCCTTAAATTGTGTCCTGCGCTGCGGGCCAAATAGTTGAGCTTTGTCACTCTTAACCCAAACCATGAGAAAATATAAAACAGTCCTCAAAACTCAAATGCACGACACCTACTTGAATGGAAACTTTCCCTGGTGAACATTTACATAGGAGGGCGTAACCAGAAACTTTATATATGCGGCAAAAGATATGCCAGCGCCCACAGATCGGGGTGTACACCTACCTCAGCAGGGTGCCCCGCCTATAAATGTCCATTATCTACGCCCTAACTCTAAATTTGTAAATGCTGCAATTCTTCTGTACTGGTAGGCGATCCCCATTCATGTGCTGTCCTTATAAACGTTAGATGTCAGCCTTCCTATGTCTTTGAACCAGGATGTCGAATTTCTGTTTCGGGTCCTTTTAGCGCACCCATTTAACACGCACGAAAACCTTTGTGAATAAGACCATTTTCTTCCGTTTCTCCATTTCGTCAGGAAATTATTATTGACCAAACTTTTAACTTTGTTACGTATTTCTCCAGGTAAAAGATAACTAAAACAATTATGAGCCCATTTGTTCTGAACTTTTATAGATTTATTTCCAAGAATCTTTCCACATAGAGGATTCCGAGTTGTTCTTCCTGCCACTTTCTGAAAGTGTAGTTCATGATTTTCTGGAAAAGTAGATCACTATGTAGGTAGGAGAAAAAAAGCTTCTCACACGTGCTTGTGCACTGCACATGACACTGGAAAAGGTTCGTTGGTTCGAGAAACATTAATTCATTGGTTCTGCGGAAAAAGAAATTAGGTCAATAGTTCTTTCAAAAGTCATTTCCATTTTTTTTTAACCTCGTGTGAGCTTGCTCAGTTAGGGATATGTTTCATGGTACAATGCTTCTGGTCTTTAAGGTTAAGTTAGCCCAGTATTTCCACAGGCTTTTGAGAGAACTGAGCTGTGCCAAACACTTGCTGAGTGGGTGTGTGAAGTGTTTTGTATGTATATGGACTGTAAATAGTGAGTCCAGACTTTATTCGACCAGGCACATAAATTAGCTTAGCTACTAGGTTTTGGGTAGTATTATTATTATTTCGTGTCTTTTACTCATTCTCCCTTGTATGTAATGTAGCAGTAGTGTAGCCATGAATTTACTGTTCCTAGGTCATTTCAATTTTTGAAAGGGGCGGAAACTGCTTAATTTGTGCGACCGTTTGCCGGTGCTCAGCACAGCACTTAATCCATAAGACCTGCACATACTTTTCAAGTACACCACATGTTTGTGCTGTCTGTCTACTTTTGAGCAGAGTACACCGGTTTGACAATTAAATATGAATTAAAGAAATAACTTCACAATGCCCAGGTCTTTCTAACAGCATTGGGCAGCCTGCAGTAGTGCAAAATGTCATATTTGTAGAAGTGTGATGCTTATGAAGGAGGGTTTACACTGTCATTTAGCCGCAATAGCAGAGCCAGTTGATAGTGTAAATGTTAATGGCCCCCTGGGGCCTTGGGCCTAGGGCTATGGAACGTATTTAATTTACAAATTAAGCACTGACGGCCAGGAATGTTCTCATACGTTGTAAACGCTGCTGCTGCACTACTCTACCTATTACATTAGTTTGGAGGCTGAACTATAGTGTGAAGTTAAATAATACCCCCGGATAGCTGTCCCTCTTGACTGTGAGCCAGTGCAAAGGGCCATCTAGGTCTTGTAACATGTGTGACTAAAGAATATATAGGTTGTCAAGGTAACGTTGCCCAAGATAATATAGGAGTTAGAGAAGGAAGAGGTATCAGATAAAGAAGCTCTGCATATGATAAGAAAGGTAATCAGTGCTCAGGAAGAAGAGACATTCAAGAAGCAATTCAGATGTCAAAATAGCAATTATAAAGGCTGTTCAACACATATAGATGATGGCATTAATATTTCAGGGTGTGCGATGAAGCAACTGGAAGCTCCAGAAGGTAAGACTGAAGCTCAGTAAGTTTCTCATCCACAATTGTTTTTTAGATTCTTTCTGAAAACATCCATGTATAGGGTATAGATGCAAGCGCAGGATCTGTGGAGCTGAGAATCCTGGTGGGGTTTTAAAAGGTATCATAAAGACACCACTCACTGAGGATGAGAAACACTACTTAGGGTGGCAACTTTTCCCACAAAGGAGCCAACAAGGCAGGAACAACTAAAGTGAGGAACCAAATACACATCCACGATGAACAAGGAGTTGCAGAGGAATAGTGCATAACAGGATGAAGGAAAAACATGGGTAATTCTTGCCAGAAAGAACTCATACATAGCACATTAGGAAAGTGGGAAGGCAGCAGGGGCCGGAAGGGAGCACAGTAGAAATCTTGGGACTAAGGAAGCAGTTAAAGTAAAGTAGCACACAGGTAAACTGGGAACTAAGGAACTAAGGAAGCAGTGCACCGAGGTAGTGGAAGACCAAGTAGTAAGGATGCCCACAGAACAGTGCGAATTCAGGGATTAAGGGAACACCCTAAGCAATGCTAGATCTGGAAAAGGGAATGCACTACATAAACAGTGCATGACGAGGAAACAGATACTCTGAAGCACACTGCAGATTCGCCAAACTAGCAATTTGCCACAAAAATAAGGAACTCTCTGCAAACAGAGTCAATCAGATAGGAGCACTGCATCAGTGACCAGCCCTAGATGGGACTTTACCCGAACCATTACAAGCACTCACTACATCCATTAAGTGAGATAAAAATAGTTCCTGACAGCCACATGCGTGCTGATTCCTACACCCACCCTTTGCTGACAAGGATTGGGACAGCTCAATTAGCTGGGGATTCTTGGAAATGCTGTCTTTGGCAGGAAACGCATCCAGGCCTCCATAAACCCCAGCATGGATCTATAAGGCAAGTCCTGAACATTTTCAAGCAGCTAGAAATCAATATTGGCGTATGCATAAGGTGTATGCCTCGGAGAAATGCAGTCTTAGGCGAAAAAGCATCCAGGCTGTCACATAGCCCAACATAGATTTGAAATGAAAGGCGAGCTCGGAATATTGACATAGGTTAGAAGTCAGTTCAATGACATAACACAATGTCAGGGAGTTTAACCCATCATTTGAAACGTTCCGAGTTATACCACAAGAGTAGAGGAAACACATGATGACAATCAGGTGGTGGGATGCAGACATGACTAGCTGATTTAATAGTAGGATCTCAATTTTAAATGGCATCCATAAGCCTGTGAAACCCAAGGCAGTGAATTGTTTATAACCCCGAACGGTGGTAACAACGAAGGTCAGGACTACACGCTGTGAGTGAGTTTAACAAGGATGTGGGCCAGCAGTTTGCTAGTATGGTGGTGTTAGCTCCTGGTTATTTAAGGTTGTCAGCTTCAACTTCTTCTTTAGTTTTGGAGATTGTTTCCTATCTAAAAAAGACATGTTGTCTTATGTGGTTAGAGGCGGCAAACCCGGAAGCTGGGATCGACCGTGGACCAGGGTTCGATTCCCCGCCTCGGCGGGTCTCGGGCTCAAAATTCCACGGCCTCGACAATTCTCGCTCCGGTGCCTACTCAACTCACGGGGTCTCACTCTGCAACTCTGGGCAATAGCTTGCTTAATCTCCACGACGGCCCCTCGCGGCGGGATGCCTGGCTTTCACCCTGTGGACACCCTGCCGGGGCCTCTCACAGGGGAATACCAGGACGGGTTCCCTAAGCAAGCGCCAGGATGCCCTTTGGGTGACAGGTTGCGCTATATAAATACACCTACATTATAGAGAGGGTCTGGTTACTATTTTTACCCCCTGATATTTTGTCTTGGTCTAAATCCTGTGACCATTCATAAATATAAATGTAAATGTTTATGATCAATTCGTTACCTTGTACTAACAATAGCTCTGGTAAATATTGTGTTCATATATTTTCGATGTGAAAATAGAAAACTGAGTAAGAGGTATGACTTAGGAGGAGGAGACTGCATGAAAATAGCACATTATTAGTAACAATGCATCAAAAACTGATAATTTATATCCATTTGTCAAGGAGATGCCCCCATCTGATAGAAAAGTACACTGGGATGTATTGACGGAACATATTTTCAAATAAGCAGTCCTAAGTATTATGTTAAACTGAAGGCACAGCGATCATGAACATTGAAATAAAATATTCCCTTCTCAAAAGTTGTTTATTTTTACTGTGCCGGTAGTAACAAACTTCAAACTATCGCAGCAGAAGACTTTGTGGCAAAACACCTTGAAAGCATGTATGCTTAGTTCATGGTTAGATACAATGATAAATGGATTATTCTTGGACAGAGAGCCTGCGCATAAACTGTCTGGTGATAAGTGTGCACTTCAAAATCCTAAAACATACATATGACTAAATATTACACAGCTTGTGACCTCATGTAAAAAAATAACTTTCTTATACAACATATTGATGGGTCTGTCTGCATCAATACGAAAAAAACTAAAAACTGTAGGATGCTGGCAGCCCCTGCGGTGCACATGTAAAAATTAGAACAAAGCAAAACTAAAAATTGGCAACGAAGAATGAAGTTGCACAGACTTTTTTCAAAGGTGATTCGTTTTCTTGGTTTTCTTACCAGAACATTACCTGGTATGAGGGTTTCTAGCTCCCTTGGTATCAAGGAATTTCAGTGTGCCCACCTGAGACAGAAAGCCAGCTGTACTCTAATCTCCCGCAACTCACTAAGCACTCTATGTAACAATCAATCCATATGAGATATCACTGAGCTATTTAGTGGAACCCAAACCCTTTTTTACCATGCAAAGCCACACTGAAGAGCACTGGGAGACCGGGGATATATTTTAAAGATTTATTATGAAAATAAAACCTTATCATATTGCATACAATATAAATCATAATTATTATTATAATCAACAAAAGAGTGGCAGTGATGTTTATCAAAAATGTGAATAGGAAGTAATATTGTAACATTGTGAAAATTTCATAAAGCATTCTTTGCAATATCTTACTAATTCCACCTACAGAGGACAGATGTAAAGAATGCCCTTGCCAATTTCCTTTTAATAGAATTAGCATCAGGGTATTCCTCCTTCCCAAAGGCCTACAGAAATGCTCCATGTCTTGAAGCATGGTTCAATCACTCAATAAATCAGGGTTTTATAAAGCGCGCTACTCACCCGTGAGGGTCTCAAGGCGCTGGGGGGTGGAGTGCAGCTCCTGTTCAGTCGAAAAGCCAGGTATTGAGGTTCTTCCTGAAGGTGTGCAGGGTAGGGGAGCGTCTGATGTTGAGCGTGAGCTCAGTCCAGGCCTTGGCTGAACGTAGGAGAAGGCTCTTCCACCTGCTCTGTTTCTGTGGGTGCGTGGGGTTTCTGCCAGGGCAAGGTTGGCAGAGCGGTGGTTCCTTTTGGGTACGTGGAAGGAGACTCCGTCGTTGAGGTATTTGGGTCTGATGTTGAGCATTTTGTAGGCGTGGATGAGTAATTTGAAGTTTACACTCTTCTTGACGAGGAGCCAATGGAGGTCTTGTAGGTGTTGGGTCATGTGTTCATGCCGTGGGGTTCCGAGGACAAGTCTGGCTGCGACGTTCTGGATGATTTGGAGCGTGTGTTGGAAATTCTGTTGATACTTGCGTAGATGGCGTTGCCGTAGTCCAGTCTGCTTGTTATGAGTGCATGGGTGACAATCTTTCTGCATTCAGGGGGGATCCATATGGAAGTCTTGCGGAGGATGCAGAGGCAGTTGAAGCTGGTCAAAGCGACGGAGTTGATCTGGTGGGTCATGGTGTGGGAGGAGTTAAGGATGATGCTGAGGTTCCGTGCATGGTCTGGAGGAGTGGGTGGGCTCCAGAGGACGGAGGGCCACCAGATGTTGTCCCACTCTGTTGTGGAGGGTCAGAGGACAAGGACCTTTGTCTGATCCGAGGGTAGCTTGAGGCAGCTGTTTTTCATCCAGGCTGCAACATCCTTCATTCGTTCCTGGAAGCAGATACTAGTGTCTTTGGGGTTCTTCGTGAGGGAGAGGATGAGTTCGATGTCATCGGCGTATGATACAATACTGAGCCCATGCTGTCTGACGATGGCAGGGAGGGGGGCCATGTAGATGTGGGAGAGTGTGGTGCTGAGCGAGGATCTTTGGGTTACTCCGCAGTTGGTCTCTGTGGGTTCTGAGAGGAAGGGTGGGAGTCTGACCCTCTGGGTTTTGCCAGAGAGAAAGGATCAGATTCAGTTGAGGGTGGTTCCTCGTATCCCGGTCGGTGTCGTGGAGTCTGGCTGCAAGAGTGCGATGTGAGATGGTGTTGAAGGCTGTTGAGAGGTCTAGTAGGATGAGGGCCACTGTGTGGCCCTGGTCGAGTAGCATGCGGATGTCATCGGTGGCGGCGAGGAGGGCAGTCTCGGTGCTGTGGTTCCGATGGAATCCGGATTGGGAGGGGTCTAGGATGGCGTTCAGTTGGGCGTTTGAGTCTCTCTGTGACTTTGTCAGCGAAGGGGAGGAGAGAGATGGGCCAGTAGTTTTTCAGGTCCGTCGGGTTGGCCGAGCGCTTCTTGAGGAGGGGTTTGATCTCTGCCTGTTTCCAGTCATCAGGGAAAATGCCTTATTTGAAGGAGGAGTTAATGGTCTGGCCTAGATTGGGTGCTATGGTGGTGGTGGCTCTGTGGTAAATGTGCTGTGGGCAGGGGTTTGTGGGGGCTCCTGAGTGGGAGTTCTTCATGGTCGTGGTGGTGTCTTCAGTGGTGGCAGGATTCCAGGTGGTGATGGTCGGCTGGTTGTTGGTGGTGGGGAGGGTGGTGGTGTCCGGAGTCTGTTAGCTGAAGTTGTCGTAGAGGGCCTTGATTTTCAGGTGGAAGTAGGAACTGAGCCTGTTACAGAGGTCCTGGGACGGTCTGACGTCTGTGGCTACGCTGGTGGGTGTGGTGAGCTGCTGTATGACGTTGAAGAGTTTTTTGGCGTTGGTGTGATTTTTGTTCTAGATGAAGGTTCGCTTATGTGCTGGTGGTATTCATTCAGGGCATTCCTGTAGTTGTTCTCGTCTTCAGTGGTTGTTCTGTTCCGCCAGATTTTCTCAAGGTGCCCGCAGGAGCGCCTGGCTTCTTGGACGTCGGTGGTGAACCAAGCGCCCTTCCCGGGGCATTGTTTTCCAGGGTGCTGGAAGGGTGCGAGCTTGTCTGCGCAGCTCGAGATCCAGCTGTGAAGTTCTTTGGCTGCAGAGTTGGCATCTGTTGAGGCAGAGGGGGCTCGAGGAGGGTGGTGGGGAGGTGTTCCTCTGTGATCTTGCTCCAGTTCCTTCGTGGTGGGAGTGGGGGAGTTTGTGTGCGGTGGTGTTGACGAAGGTGAAATGTACGCAGTGTTGGTTTGTCCAGAGGGACTGCGTGGTGTGGCTGAAATGGATGTTTGTCCCTCCTGCGAAGATGGGGTCGAGTGTATGGCTGGCTTTGTATGTGGGGATGGTGACAAGCTGCTTTAGTCCGAGGTTGGTGAGGTTGTCCAGGAGGGTGGTGGAGTCGGGGTCACTGCGGTTGTCGAGGTGAAAGTTCAGGTCTCTGATGAGAATGTAATCCATGGAGGCGATGGCGTGGGGTGCGACAAGGTCAGCGATGGTGGTTGTGGAAAGGTGCGAGGTCCGGGGGATCTGCAGGCGAGGGTGCCTCACAGAGTGGACCTGGGGCTGATCTAGATCTGGAAGTGGAGGTGTTCTGTGTGGGAGAGGGGGTCACTTGTGCTGGAGGTGGAGAGTCCGTGGGAGCTCTTGTGTGCAATGGTGAGTCCTCCTCCTGGGCGGACCTTTCTCTGGATTTTGTATCCATTGGGGATGGCGGCAGCGATGTCGGGGAGCGGAGGTGGCGTTGGTCCAGGTTTCTCTGAAGAAAGCGACGTCAGGTGAGAGTGTGTCAAGCAGGTCCCAGATCTCTACGGCGTGTCTGTGTAGGGAGCGCACATTGAGGAGGATGCATGTCAGTGCTACGGGAGTGTGGGAGTCCGGCACGGCTTCGGCGGTCCCTGGGACGCTGTCGATGGTGAAGGATTGTCGGCAGTGTAGGCAGGAGAACTGGCCGTGGGTGGTGTTTGGAGTGGATCTTCTGCAGTCATTGTTTCTTCTGGGGTTGAGTGCGTGGAGAGAGGTGGAGTTGTAGTGGTGGGCACAGACAGACAGGCTTGTGCGTGCCAGCAGCGCGTCCACTGTGCGGGTCTGCTGCGCGGGAACCATTAAGTAGGGGAGGGACGTCGGCTGGGAGGCAGGAACGGGTGTGGACAGGGGGGAGGGGCAGCAGCGGCGGGAAGAGAGAAGCGGGAAGAAGTGGGTTCAGAAACCAAAAATAACAGTGCAAAAGGGGAAAAAACAAATACAATGGAAAACAAATACAATTAACCATAGCAATTACCAGCACTGCAGCAAATAGACGCAGGTAGAAGGAAATGGGGAGAGGCATCAATGAGCACAACGGGGCAGACAGCGGGGCAAACAGCTGCCTTGAACTCCTCCTTGACGGAGGCTGGGGCTCAGTGGCTGTGTAGGTGGTGCGGAGCTGTTGGGGAGAGAGCAGGCTAGTGACCGAGGGTCAGAGGTCTTTCTCGCACTCCCCCGCAGTGGCCGCCATTAAGTAGGGGAGGGGGTAGGGACGTCAGCTGGGAGGCGGGAATGGGTGTGGACAGGGGGGAGGGGCCGCAGGGGTAGCAGCGGCGGGAAGATGGAAGAATGAAGAAGCAGGTTCTGAACCCAAAATAACAGGGCAAAAAGGGAAAAAAATGCAATGAAAAACAAATACAATTAACCACAGTAATTACCAGCGCTGCAGCTAATAGACACAGGTAGAGGGCAGCGATGGGCACAACAGGGCAAACACCTGCCTCAAACTCCTCCCGGATGGAGGCTGGGGCTCAGCGGCTGTGTAGGTGGCGCGGAGCTGCTGGGTAGAGAGCAGGCCAGTGACCGAATGTCAGAGATCTTTCTCTGGTTTAAGCCATCTACAGCCCATGACAGACTGTTCCAGTTTGAACCTTTGGGCCTTTGACACATTACAGACTCTTTTTCTGTCTGTTAAACCTGCAACTCCATCTGACCCGGTCGCCCCTGCTATTTTGGAGCAAGGAATGAATGAGCTTCTTCCAGTGTTTAGAGCGCTTATCAATAATTATTTTGCGACAGATAAGTTCCAGTCGAATGGAAGCATGCTTCTGTGGTGCTGCTGTTGGAAAAGCCTTCTCTTGATCCCACTAAAGCTAAGAATTATAGGCCAATCTCGTTGCTCCCTTGTTTCTTATAAATGGCAGAAAAATATGTGTACTGGGGTGAATGTATGACATTGTTCTGCATTCTGTCCATCAACTGTTGTTTTTGCATTTGTCACCCCAGAGTGGGACGGGTATGCTCAGACACGAGTCCTGTGCTCTCCATGCCACTGGAGTCAAGCTATCGTGGCTGAAGACAACTGATAGCCAGGAACCGGTCCTAGGATGCTTGATTCCGGTCCAGCGAAGCCATGGCTTGGCAGTTCAGGCTGGACTATTCCCATGAGGCACAGGGTTAAGGCTGATTTGCATATGCTTTAAATCAGAGGGTAGGGAGGAGGAAATTGTGTCTAGTCTGTTCCCCAGGTAATCTTATTCATCATAAGTGGACTTAGGCACTTGTAACTGCGTTACACACAGTTATGTAGATAACCCTCATAAACGCTATGTATTGAGGTGATGCGGTTTATGTTGATTCTCCGCCCCACATAGACGTTATGGCATTTATCATTGGGTCATCTTATTGTGCTGTATGCCTACCTCAAGCCTGAGGTCAACTCTGGAGTAGCGCAGTAGTGTCCAGAGAAAAGGTAAAGCCACATAAGAGGGTTTATATTAAAAAACACACCTTCATCCAAAGTTCACTTTATTCTAGAGCGGATGTGGTCTGTTATCAAAAAATATAGCATATGGGTATACGGTTGGACCGAGTTACTGGGTCCTAGTATATCACTTAAAAAAAACTGCCAACATGTTTCTGCTCCTCTTGGCCCAGCCGGGTCTATGGAGCATTCGTCAGGACAAATATACAATTAAAATTATACTCACACCCTTTTTGTGTGGTATGTCAGTGGTTCAAATTGCTCTCACTGTGGTATGATACTTGAGGTTCTATTAAACCTAGAAATTTTTTTTTTTTGCAATTATATACATATAAATACAACCTGCAATTCTATTGTTCTGTGGCTCGTACACCTTTATGTGTATACAGCAATTAATCACACTTCATTATTAATTTCAATGTGAATACATTCTTTCATGTTCACTGAATGTTAGAAAAATGGGAGACTATTTGGCGAATTACGTGGGGGAAATTCATCATGTGAGATAGCGTGTCAATAACTGATGGAGTTACTTATCATATGGCTTAGCCTCCACTTTGGTTTGAGCATTAAGTCAATGAGTGGCGTCATGGTTGGCTGAAAAGTAATCTGTAAATTCTCGATTTCTTATAAACCAACCCAAACATCATAAATATTACCATTTTTATGCCATGCAATCGTATTGTAGGTTTCACACACACAATTTAATGCATTACGTGCCTTCTTTGTAAAGCGATACCTCGGCTTAGACTTTACCTCGTTAATATGCTGTTGTGTGTCCACGGGGGAAAAGGACATCTGAGTCCCAGGCTGAAAATAGAAAAAGGGGAGGGGGCGGTTTAATACATTACCGTTCACGCATTGGGGGCCCTCATTGTGCGGAACGCGAAAGGCCGGCTCGGTCTCGTTATCCGTTCCTTCTTACCCGCATTATTATTATTATGTTTCTTATATAGCGCGAGAATCGACCCCCGAAGGGGTATCTCCGCGCTTGCCTTGGGAACCCGTCCTGGCTTTTCCCTGTGAGATAGCCCCTACAGGGCATCCCCAAGGTGAAAGCCAGGCATCCCGCCGCGGGGGGGGCGTTGTGGAGATTAAGCAAGCTTAGTGCCCAGAGTTAAAGAGTGTGAACCCATGATTAGGTCAGGCACCGAAGCGAGAATTATCGAGTCCATGGACATTTGAGCTCAAGAGCCTGCCACGTCGGGAATTGAACCCTGGTCCCGGGTCTGACCTCTGCTTCAAGGTCTGCCTGCTCTAACCGGTGAGCCACACTTCTCCACATTGAATGGCGAATTCCCCGTCTGGTGCTGGCGCTGCCCCCGGACGCGGAAACTCGTCAGGATCGGGTATTTGTGTTGCCTGGATCATAGAAATAAATGACAGACATTCCTATGGACATGCTAACCCATAAAAATAGAAAAGGGGACTTGCGTAGTAGTACCTCTACATGTTCGAATTCTATTGAAATTAACAACATACTCGTAGTTAGCAGATAATGTGAATGTGGTTTTTTCTTGGGCATAAAAATGGTGGAGCTATTATGACAGTATTTATGACAAATCAGTCAATTATTCTATGGTAAACTTAACGTTAAGTTTTAAAATGGGTGGACTTCATAACTCGCGGTTTTACTAGTGAACCTTATGAAAAGGTCAAGAAAGCCCAACACATGACTAATGCGGTGGTGTGTATACATAGGGGGCTAGTGTGCTCGTATTCACAACCTGCCAATTAGTTCTTAATACATTTATCGGCATAAGTTTGAACAGGGTGAATAGCATATACAAGGGGCTGGTGTCCTCGTATTCACATCATGCCAGTTAGTTCGGCGAGAATAGATATTAATAATAACCATCTTTAGAGAGTTATCAAAGGAAAGGAGAATACACAAGATATCCAGGGAGACGGTGTCTACCATCTTGATTGTACAACCTAAGTGTATACCAGCCCAGATGCAAAGACCCCCTGAAGGTCTCCCCTGAGCCCCTGAACGGCTGGGATACAGTATGCAACGTATCCTACTCTATACAATGCTATCGTTGACCACGTTTCCTGGAACAAACATAGCTTATGGGTATCTATATAGTCTCCCCAATATGGAAGTTCCATTTTAAAGGTGAGACCTGCTATGTTCCAGGATAAGATCTTAGTGCTTTGTGGTTCTTCTACTATCCCAGTCTTTGTGTGCGTAGGGCCCCCCTCCTGTTGTAGTGCTTGGTGCAAAATCCCCGCCCGTCCCTGGGTGGTAGGGTGGTGATCCCCTGGTGTTTTAGCAGGAGCGCCACAGATTCTAACTACAAATGTAGCCTCATCGCTTTTCTTAAAATGTTTTTCTGGGAGCACCAGGCTTTCACAATTTTGGGGCTTAACTAGCTGGTTATTCATGTGTTTCTGGTGATTAGCATAAGGATTTAGTCAATCAACCAGGTCTAGGGGGCTAAAACTATTGCTGACAGGGATGTTGAACGGCGAGATGGTTTCAGGACCCCAACATGGGTTTAGTGGGTTCTTGGTCTGTGGTCTCATTTCCCACTTTTTGTACACACTTTCCATTCTCTCTGTCAAAGGACTAGGAGGATAAAGATAGCCTAGGTGGAGTGTATGGCTACCACTTGTCTCCCTGGGCGATGTCCATTCGAGAATGTGTTGGACCACCCTGCTGTCCCTAAAGATAATCAGAACACAGTCACTCTGGATTTCTTTCCGCCTCTGTCCCAACCAACTAACCCTGCGAGCAAATAGAATTTCGCTATGGATTCAGTGGGGGAGAGGTGTATGTTTGTTTAACCAGGAGATAGTTTTGTTTTTTAAATCGGGGTAGGACTCCCCACGACCCATCTCCAGCTCTGGGATTCCAGCTAGTATAACCACATAGGGAGAAGAGGCTGGGGGCAAGTCTATACATGGCAAGGTGGAATTTTTTTCCCTTGGGTTCGATTGGTATGTAGTCCTATTATCTCCTTTACGTTTGCTATGTGAAAGGCGTTCCACTAGCGGGCCTGGTGTAGTTGCCATGTACCTAGAGCCATGAGCATTGTCTGCAACGTGGTTCACCATGTGTAAGGGAGTGGCTGGGGCCTGATTTTGCTTGGTTAGGGGGATAGTACTAATTAAGGTATTCGTTTGTGCTTACGGTTTTTGCCCTTCAAGGACCGGTAGCACAGTGAGGACATGTGGAGTCACTTGATTTTGTTGGGGGACAGTGGTCTGGACCAAAGAATTAACGGATTCAGTAATTTGCAAATTTTATTAATTTTACTCTCCCAAGAATCTACTAATGAGGTCAACTTTTCAATTTGTCTCGATGCAACTTCTAACTCCGATTTTATGAGGTGTTCAAAGTTGATTTTAAACTCTTTTGCCATGTGTGTTGCCCATATCGGTGGCTCCATTAGTTATAAACTACTTTCGCCAGCTACTTGTCCCTCGGGTGGTTGATTTAGCACCACTTCGGGGGTATGCTTTGCATGTTTCCCTCCCTTATGATCTTTTTGTTTCCGGAGTGCTCCTTTCCTTTTAGCCCCCCACGTCACAAATTTACTGGGAGTTTCGAGAACTACACTTTCTTGTCTGGGCGGTGAGTCTGGAGTGGTCAGGAGATCAGGTGTTTGGAGAGCAAGGAGTGCTCCTGGCTCCATAGTTTGTGGGGTTCTTGGAATCGTTGGTGTAATAGAAAGGCGTCTCTCAGTGCGTGCTATTTCACTGGAGACAGCTCCTATTGCCTGTTGTAGCATCTTATCAATGGCTGTGGGTTTGGCAGTGGGGGTTAGCACGGGGACTTTTTGCCTAGTAGTTGACCTTGTGGGCGGTGGAGTACTCTTCCCCATACTTATTTAATGACTAGGCCTCCCCAATCCTATATGCAGTTAACTAGAACTATTCCGTTAGATAGAGCGAGCATGCTCCCCACTAGACTCCGAATGCCTCAGTCCTTAAACTTTGATCTTTAGGGCCCCTGCAAGCTCACCCTGGTTTAACAGCACACTACATTAACTAATTTACAATCTTTAGACAATGTCACTCACGTACACCCAGATAACCGGGGGTGAGCCCAGCCCAGCCTCATTCAGTCTCAGACAGGCCTGCCCTTAGCCCGGGCAAGCCCACGCACGTCTCACCCTGCGGGTGCCCTTGGCTCCTTTTCAGCACTCCTGGTGGTCACGCGGCGGTGCGCGGTGCGAGCGCCGCAAAGGCTTGTGGAAACAGAAGTCTCCCAGATGGTGCGGGCGTGGCGGTGACTAGAGTCTCAGCAGCGGCGTCTGAGGCAAGAAGACAGCTCTCACAGCACTCTGGCCAGTAAGAAAGAATGAGCTCCCGCCCCCCAGGAGCCCTGGCCCTCTTTTGAGCACCTCCTGGTGCTCAAGCGGCGGTGCGTGGCATGCGCACCACAAGGGCTGGTGGGAACTGAAGTCTCCCAGATGGTGCGGGCAATGGTGGTGACAAGAGTCCCAGCAGCGGCGTCCGAGGCAAGAAGACAGCACTCGCAGCACTCTGGCCGGTAAGAAAGAACGGGCTCCCTGGCCCCCTTTTCAGCGCCTCCTGGCACTCAAGCGGCGGTGCGCTGCATGCGCGGCGCAAGGGCTGGTGGGAACTGAAGTTTCCCAGAGGGTGCGGGCAGTGGCGGTGACGAGAGTCCCAGCAGCTGCATCCGAGGCAAGAAGACAGCACTCACAGCACTCTAGCCAGTAAGAAAGAACGTTTTTTGTTTTGCCAAAAACTTTGGCACTGCTTGGCAAATTTTTAGTTCAGCTGCTGTGGTGGAAGTTTCGGGGTGATCAGTCAAGCGGGGACCGAGAAAAACCAAAACAGGTTTTCCCCATGTTATGTAACAACCACAAAAAAGAAAAGGGGGCAGGATAGAAATACCCCTGACCCCTTAGGTATTTTAGGGGTTCCCCCAGGGGCCAAAAAAGCTTTAAAAAATAAATAAATAGAAAAAGCAGCTGGATCCATTGAACTGGCTTAAACTTTCTCTCCCACGCCTCCTTATCAATTGACACCTGGATGGGCCAGGACCTGGGGCAGTGTACAAATAAAGGAGGGGGCGCACAAGCACCCCCTCCTGGATCTTCATGAATATAACACTCAACAATTTATAATTAAATACATGGGCCGTGTGAACTTTCATGTGCCCTCCCCAGCCCCAGGGACCGCCACCTCCCGGGCCAAAGAAAACAATGCGGGGGATGCACCCCTTCCCCCACATCCCCAGGGACCACCACCTCCCCAGGGCAAAATGTGAACGTTCATATGACCCCCTGCAGCCCCAGGAACCACCAGCTCCCGGGGCAAAAAAAAACATTAATGAGGGGGATGCACCTCCTCCCGGCTACCCCGGGGACCGCCTCCTTCCCTGGGATGTGTAGTCCAATGGAGGCCCCTCCTGGAGCCATAGAGGGCCCTGAGGACCACCACTCCTCAGGACCGGCGTTTACAGTGTCCCAGGGTGTCCACACCGGGACATTGCTGTTTGCTATGACTTGGCCGGAGCACTGCTCTGCCAAGCCATAGCAGACACTTCTCCCCTTACTAGAAGCAGAGCAGAATTGCTTTTACACACAGGCAGCTGCTTGTTAGCAGCTTCCTATATGTAAAGGCAATGCCGGCAGAGCCAGCAGGTACCATGGTCCTATGAGCCTCCTCGGTCCTCCGCATATAAAGTGGGCCCCCAGGGCACCCACACTAAAGGTAGGGCCCCGGGGGATGGGGTCTCCGGGGCCGAAATTGGACCGGGAGGGGGTTAGCTCAGCCCCTCTCCCTTTCAATAAAAAGAAATAAATAAAAAGAAAAGGCCGGGCCCCAGGCTATGGGGTACCCACACCAAAATCACCCCAACCCTGTAATCTTTTTCTTTTCCAGTGAATAAAAGAGGTGGCCAGTAGGTAGTTATAGGTAGGATGCCAGTTTCCATAGGAAAAGTGTTTTTTTGTTTTGCTAATAGCTTTGGCAACAACTGACGAATCTTCATGACATTTCCAAAAAAACATCCTCTACTTGGTTCAGCTGCCGTGTTGAAAGTTTCAGGTTGAGCCCAAAACGCATTTTCCCTAAGTTATGGCTATGGGTATTTTTCATTTTTTTAACACAACTACAGCCCAAACCGCTAAACTGAATTACAACAGATTTGACAGAAAGCTAGATGTTGGTCCAGAAAGTGTGATTTTTTAGATTTGGTGTAAATCTGTTCAGTACTTTTAGAAATATTTAATTTAAAAAAATATATCTGTTAAAAACAAATGTTTTAAAAAGTGGGCAGCACTAATTAGCCAGTAAAAGTACTTCAGTACTCCAGTTGAGTAGAGGTGTTGCACAGAATGGTAGTCTATTCTTAGATACATTTGCAGGGCAGGGTTCATTCTGGTACAATGGTCCTGACACAAACATTAAACCTCAACAGGAAGCACATACAGCAAGGCAACGAGTGCCTGAGTTGTGACTCTACTTCTTTAACTGTATTAAGCAGCCTACCTTTGTGTGCATGCCCCGGGAGGGGGGCCGCTCAGCCCCTGTCCCTTTCAGTAAAAATAAATAAATAAAAAGAAAAGGCCGGACCAAGGGAAATGGGGTACCCAGGGGCCAAAATCACCCGTCCCTGTAACCTTTGTTTTTTTCAGTCAATAAAAGAGGTTGCCAGTAATTAGTTGTAGGTAGGACCAACGGTTCTACAGGAAAAGCGTTTTTTTGTTTTGCCAATAACATTGGCACTGCTTGACAAATCTCAGTGAAATTTTCAAAAAAAATCCCCTCTTTGCTTCAGCTGCTGTGTTGTTTCAGGGTGATCCCAAAACACATTTTTCCTAAATATTCTCTATGGGGATTTTTCATTTTTTTTACACCACTATAGCCCAAACGCTAAACGGAATTACACCAAATTTGACAGAAAGCTAGATGTTGGTCTAGAAAGGGTGCTTTTTGTTATTTGGTGTTAATATGTTTAGTAGTTTCAGAGATATTCAAGTTTAAAATATGTAAATGTCCCAAAACTTTTTTAATGGGGCCCAGCACTAAATAGCCAGTAAAAAAATTATTTCCAGTAGAGTTTAGGTGTTGCACAAAATGGTGGTCTCTTCTAAGATAAATATGCAGGATAGGATTCATTCTGGCACTATGCTTGTGTCACAAAAACTAAACCTCAACAGGAAGCACTTTCAGCAAGACAGCAGGTGCCCGAGTTGAGACTTCACTTATTTAACTGTATTAAGCTGCTTAATCTTGTGTGCATGGTCAAGGTCAAACATGTGTTTTTTTCTCCGCATTTACATTGTGAAAAGTTAGCTGTAATCCTTGATGTTTGGTCCACTACTCTGCAAACGTGCGTCCTGAAACACTACTTGTTGGAGAATTAATTCCATTTTACTCCTGAGGGCCTCCTGACTAAAGAGGACTTCTTCCCCCAAGCAGTCGTGCACCAGGAGGCATGTTTGCAGAGTGGTGGAGAAAGGGAGCGTGGCCTGTGACGACCTACCAGCAATCCAGCTGTGTGGGACTTACTGGAGGTAACAGGTGGGGTATTTGGCCCCCCAAGGACCCTCAAGAGCTAAGGGAACTTTATCTGCCAACTAGTAGTACACCAAGAGATGCATTTACAGAGTGGTGGAGAAAGAGGGCATGGCCACTAACAACATCTCAGAAATCATGCTGTGTGGGGACTTACTGGAGGTAACAGGTGGGGTAGTTGGCCCCCAAGGACATCCATTGATTTTGGGTTCTTTTATTGGTTCATAATAAACCACAGTCTCAGAAGTTGCAGTTATCGATATTGCAGCATCAGGGTCTCTCAATGTGGATGACACTTGCAGCAGAGCTGAAGACACAGCAGACTCATCAATCCTTATAATGAGATTGTGGCAAAGTGGGGTAAAGAATGATGATGGATTCAACCCGGATCTGTGACTGGAGGTGAGTGTCTGAAATGTTTCAGCACTTCATCCATCAACTCCTTGTGTTTGCTTTGTTCGCCCTAAGTTGACATGGTATCCTTGCTCACTTTACCACTGGATTCAAGCTAGCCTTGCTGATGAGGGGTGTTACCCCAAAACAAGTCCCAGGATGCTGTTTCCGGTCCTGGGAAGATCTGGCTTGGCAGTTCAGGCTGGACTGTTCCCATGAGAAACAGGGTTATTATAGGTGAGCACACTTGCCTGCTCTCACCCAGAGCCCCTGCGAATGCCATACACTGATCGTCGCATCTTCACAAATAAACGCGCCGTCATATCCTCAATGGTGCCAAATACCGATATACACAGTTGTTTACCCACGCTCCCTAGGCAACACGCTGCGCGTCTCATGATCACGTAGCCACACCCACCTGAACCCACACCCGGAAGCTATCTGCATTTAACCAGAATCAATAGCTCCGGTACAGTGAACACGGGAAGTGGCGTCGTTTACTAGGCTAAATGCTGGTGACTAACTGAAGCATAGTGACTACTCCGATCAAATGGGGGTGGATTCCGCTTGAAATTAGATGCGGGTAGGCTCCGCTTGTAACCCGGATATCTCTCACTCAACGAGGCACAGTGAACACTCTGATCAAATGCGGGTGGGCTCTGCTAGTAACTAGATGTGGGTAGGCTCCTCTTGCAAACCGGATATCTTTCTCTTTATCCCGTATCCTCTTTTCTCGATATCCCCTTTCTTGCCATACTCTCTAAATACAGATCTTACATTGGAGTTAGCACCATGTCCCCGACTCCAATGAGGCACACAATGCTGTATACGCTAGTAAGCATCCTATCCCTTGATTTCTACAACTTCTTAACCCCCTTGATGTTTGATACAGATTTTGGGACCTTCTTTTGACTGGCATGCATGCTATATTTAATACACCCTCACTTATGGTTTGAGAGTGTAGACACCACTTTTTAAGATGTAGGAAAGTGGCGTTTTAAAATAGACTCACTGGTTTCATTGATATCTGTGAGTTGAATACATCTGCAGTTCACTTGCCAGCATTTGTGCACCACCACCCACTCCAACTCACCTATGGGTGGCACATTATTCTTTAGTGACCGACTCTGTCACTTGTATTAATATGCACAATATGAATACTGTCTCTGACTTGATGAGACAGACACTGATGTGTATTCGTCACGATCTCATATCATACAATACTGGGAGAGCAAGGTGCACTCAACCACCTAGACACTACGTTGCAGGCATGTAATACACAATTTGTTTGCTTGTAATTATTCTTTTGTCTTTGCAGGTTTTTCCTTTCAGATAATTGGACGAAAGGACACCAACTGTAAGTACACAGTTGGTTCCTGTGACCAAGGGTTGGGTACACCTTAGGGTGTGTACACCGCCGGGGTCACACACAGTTGGTCCTGATGAAAACCTGGAAATACCTTTTACAGGTTGAAATATGTAGACCCTTTTTTATTGCACTATTTATTCACTTAACATAGATAATAGAGGTCAATTAAACCGAGACAAGTATCGAAGCAATTTTTTAACATTGTCCAGTTGCTCCAGAATAAAGTTTTCCCAGTGAGCTAAATGTGGCCAATTTTTAACCCACTTTTTCACCCACACACACATAAAAACAACCTGCTCCACTGTAATCAAGTGTCGCAGCACACCCGGATGGCATTCAGCTGTTCGGGTGGGACCCCGATGATGAAGCATGTTACCAGCTAGGTTGGTGAGTGAGGGGTCTTCTAAAGAAAGGATTTCTTTCTTTCTTGTGCATCTTCTCCCCAAACTTTATGACTCTCATAGGTCTCTTGGTGGTACTCCTTCCATTGTTTGTTTATTTAATGTGCTTACCAGTCCCTAGTATATGCTACTACATGTACCCAAGGCCCACAAAAGAAATTCAACAAGTGGGCCTGTAGCACTCATTGTGCCACCCACTTAAGTAGTACTTTAAAAAATATCTCAGGCCTTCTATTGTAGCCTCTAGTTCAGTTTTTAAACTGACAATTCTACCTGGCAAAGTAAATCTTTTGCCAGGCTTAAACCTTCCTTTTTAATTCATACAAGTCAACCCTAAGAACGGTCCTAAAAATCCCATTGGGCAGGGTGCATTGTATTTAAAATGTAGGAAATGTTTTTAAATTGTCTGAGTAGCGAAAAAGGTCCCGCTAAGCACTGTTAACGTTTTGCTTCACTCTCGTATAAGCAGTAAACTTCTAAGCACGTTTCACGTTATTGGGCATTCGCCTGTTGTAAACATTCCGGCACCATTTTTTCGTACCAACTTCGAAACGCAGGCACCGCATTTCGCACAGTTTTTCCTGATTTTAACGCTTTACTCGCTGGTTCCTTTTCTCTGATTTTTCTCCTTTATCCACGTTTTCTTTCATCATTTACGTGTTTAGTCACAATGTTACTTTCTTTACATTTGTGCTGCAATGTGGTATAGCCACTATACCTGGTCTTTACCCGGTACTTTTCTTTTACCCTGCAGATCGCATGCAATCCCCTGAAGAAGGGCTAGGTCCTGGAATGCATAGGGATACATATGCATTGTAATTGTTCGCAGTTTCTTTGAAGGAATGACACCCCAGTTTATGTGAACTTTCATTTGAATTTTTGAAAACTACATTGTGAAAACAACAATGCATCAATTGAATTAAAGACGAACTATTGACTAAAGTTATGTAATTAAGTTTATTTAATTTCACCTTTACAAAGAAAGCACAAATATTACAAATACAACATGAGACTACGTCTCGTAAGGAGTGCCACAAGGCACAGTGTCATCGAGGTGGCACTGCAATCATTATCTTTAGAAAGTTAGCATTTTCTTGTCCTAGTTATTTGTTACCACTTGCTTGTGTCTGGGGACGCATGACTGTAAAAAACTTAGCTGTTGGCCTTTTTGTATTACTCCCAAACAGTGAGACAAAGGGGGGCAATATGTTAGCAGACTAGTACATCCTGCCAGGATAGGTGGGGCGGAGCTGGTCCCTGCCCGACTTACATTTCAATGGGCTGCCTCCAAAGCACACACACCCACACACACCACGGAACCTAACACTATTTTTTGATCACCCCCCCCAAAACTAATTGGAACCATAGCAAGAAAAGGGAAGAACTTTCCAGAACCAGATGTGGTGGTAGCCAGGATGTCCTCCTCCTCACTTCAAAGGTTGGCGCCAGGTATAAATATGGGATCCTCAGAAAAACTCTTCAGTACACTCCTGGACCTGTGGATGGATTCAGAAGGACTGCATGGTACTCCAAAAGACTGCCTTGCTGCTTGAGGCCTGTGTTGTTCTCCAGTGGACCGCCTTGCTGCTCCACAGAGGACTGCCATACTTTGAGGCCTCCCTTGCTGCTTGAAGGCGAGAGGACAATCTCCTTGAACCCAGCACTACCAGAGTGCCTTCAAGGTCTGCTTGGCTGGGACATAACAAGTTCCAGGAATCTTGAACCCTGTACCTCACCTCTGCTTCAGTATGTCCTAACTGCCCAAGTAATTCTCCCAAGGTCCTGGACACTTGGAAGTGGTGTTAGTGCTGCTGATCCTGGCTAACCTAAAAAGTAAGGAATTAGTACAATTTGCACCAGAACCTTCCTGCCAGCCCATCCACTCAAGGTGGATCGCCGATCAGCCTGATTTTGTGGAAGCTCCAGTTACGTTACTCCCCACAACAGCAAAAATTGTAGCATATATGATTAGGTACAACATGTTAGAAATATATGAGGGTACCTGACACAAACTTGTATTTTAACATTAGACTACAAATCCCATCTATACTGACACCATCAGCAGTTCATGACGTAATTGTTATGCGCCAGTATTGACCACTTGATGACTTACTAGTGTATATAAAGAGAGATAGAACCAGAGTCCGTTACCTCCTCCCAGCATTGTCCTTGCCGGACTTGAAACTCTTTTTTTCTCAGTTCGCGGAAAGGTATGACAGCGCATTTCGAAATTCGAGTGTTTTCAACTGCTGCCTATAAACAACGGGGGATGCTAGCATTGCATTCTAGACCGGAAAGACGGGGACAACAGGTTTGCCATGAGATAAATAGCGCATCAAGATGTATTGACAGCGTGTTTTCCATCGCGAAGGTTTTTTTCAATAGAACTTATTATGCTCTTGCTAGTATTGTATTCTAGACCGGCTTAAACGGGGATAGCGGGTCTATCATGGGATAAACAGCGTATCAAGATGTATTGATAGCGTGTTTTCCATTGCGAAGGCTCTTTTAATAGAACCTAGTATGCAGTGCTTTTTTAACTGCTACTTAGAGCTTCATATTGATGTGGATGTTTATTGCGCTCAATACTGAGAGCGTTCTTCCACTAGATAAGCAGTGTTTTTCTCAACAAAAAAAAAGAGTAGTTTTCAATCACCTATATAGGTGTACATGTATGTATAAATATTTGTCCATGATATAGAAAAGTCAGTACAGATATATTTCTCCTCAAGTGAGGTAAAACGAAAAGAGACCAAATGGCTTTTATAATTGACCTAGACATCAAACTCTACATTGGTGATAATCTAAACCGCACGCTGTATGGAACATTCGAATGCTGACTTTCCTAAATGAGTAGTAGACCACTATTGAATTTAACTTCTAGATGCCTTACTACGGGCCTGCCATTTGATAGGTTAAGAATACTCACACACTATCGAATAGTAATTCGAAGTAATCCCTGATATCAGACATTTTTGAGCGACAGGTATTACTGTTAGAAATAATGGTTTAATCTTTTTTGGTGATAATTATATGCATTTTCCCTGTATTTTGGACTATTTTTTCCGCAGAGCAGGGCCTCTTTGACATACGCTGGTGCCAAGAGAGGTGAGGCCTAGTCCTCGTGGTGCATTGGTAAGTTTACCATTGCTGATAATTCTCATTGAATGTTTTTTTAGTTTGTTAGAGAAGAGATGCATGTTTCTTCTTTCTTTCCTCAATCTTTTACAGATGTCAGATACATCATGTCCACATGGAGGATTTGAAAATGGATCATTCAATTTGTGAACATAGTAAACAGTATGTATAAAATATGATTTGGTGACAGTGACAAAGCTTCTTTGAAGCAATAAGGTCCTGAAGAAAGCTAGGGAGTTTTTGCCCTTTTAGCTGAAAAATGTCGACCAACAGAGCAGTGCCACATTCTAACTGCTCTTGATTTTTTCCTTTCACTGTTTTTAGATAGAAATACATCTGTGAGGCTACTTATTAGAATCTTTGATATCGTATGTCCCCGATGTCTATCCTTTTTTTAATTCACACGTTGTTCTTCTTTCTTTTGCACTGCACTATCCACTCAAGTGAGTTTTTGTCCTCTTATACTATTTTATCATGTAGAACTCCATAAAGAGGAGACGACTATTTTCTTCTATCCTCCTCCTGACTGGAGGTAAGGTGAAGTATAGTTGTTTGGGATCCCAGATGATGACACTGGACACATAGCGTGTAATGATGGGACACCAATGACCCCTTGTGGAGGTCTTCTCCAGCTTTTTCAATTTCTTTGAGGTCAACCAATTGCTGACCGCTTTTTCTGCATTTTCGAATCTACTCTCTTTTGAATTTGTCTACTGTTCTTCTATTTTTGAGTATTTTTAGACCCAGGGTGCTTCTGTAGTATGGTATACCCCTGTTTATAGACTTCGGACTTTGTTTTGTGATTGATAAAGTAAATCGTTTGCCAGGCTTAAACCTTCCTTTTTAATTCATACAAGTCAACCCTAAGAATGGTCCTAAAAATCCCATTGGGCAGGGTGCATTGTATTTAAATGGAGGAAATGTTTTTAAATTGTCTGAGTAGCGAAAAAGTCCTGAATTCATTTTTCACTACAATAAGTCCTATCTCTTCCACTGGATAACATTGGGTTACCATAATATATTCAAGTGCTGACTTGTGATTGGAACAGATAGAGATCTCAAGTTTGGGCTCAAATGAATTGTAATTTAAAATCCCCTTTAATGGGAAAGTGGAATTTTAGATCACAGTTTGGAAAATGCCATCTTTAGAAAGTTAGCATTTTCTTGTCCTAATTATTTCTTACAACTTGCCTGTGTCCAGGGACGCATGACTGTAAAAAGCTTAGCTGTTGGCCTTTTTGTATTACTCCCAAACAGTGAGACAAAGGGGGACTAGGTGTTAGCAGACTAGGAGAGCTGGTCCCTGCCCGACTTACATTTCAATGGGCTGCCTCCAAAGCACACACACCCACACACGCCAAGGAGCCTGACACTATTTGTTGATCACCCCCCCAGACTAATTGGAACCTTAGCAAGAAAAGGGAAGACATTTCCAGAACCAGATGTGGTGGTAGCCAGGATGTCCTCCTCCCCACTTCAAAGGTTAGCACCAGGTATAAATATGGGATCCTCAGAAAAACTCTTCAGTACACTCCTGGACCTGTGGATGGATTCAGAAGGACTGCCTGGTACTCCAAAAGATTGCCCTGCTTCTTGAGGCCGGTGTTGTTCTCCAAAGGACTGCCTTGCTGCTTCACAGAGGACTGCCATACTGGAGGCCTGCCTTGCTGCTTGAAGGCGAGAGAACCATCTCCTTGAATCCAGCACTACCAGAGTGACTTCCAGGTCTGCTTGGCTGGGACATAACAAGTTCCAGGAATCTTAAACCCTGTACATCACCTCTGCTTTAGTATATCCTAACTGCCCAATAATGCCCCCAAGGTCCTGGACACTTGGAAGTGGTGTCAGTGCTGCTGATCCTGGCTAACCTAAAAAGTAAGGATTTAGTACAATTTGCACCAGGACCTTCCTGCCAGCCCATCCACTCAAGGTGGATCGCCGATCCGCCTGATTTTGTGGTAGCTCCAGGTACAGTATTCCCCACAACAGCAAACCCTGTTCAGCAGGACCTTCGAGCAATGATTTCTAGCCTTATGGAGCCCTCTTTAGCGACAGCTTGCAGCTTTTTCCCGCAAGAGATTTTCGACTTCCAAAGAGTTGTCAAAGTGTGAAGGTAAAAACCTTCACTGTGCTCAATGGCAACAGGCTCTCCGACGGCAAGGTGACCTCCTCGGCCTGGAAATCCTGCTTCTCCCACTCTGACCTTTCTTTCGACTTCACCATAGGCTTCTCCGAGTCCTCGTCCAGCACTTCCTGGCAAAGTCGACTTTTCCTCGGACACAACCCGATGCCTTGCCCCGCTGAGCTCTACCTTCTCTTGGACTTTTCTTCAAAATTTCTTTTAAATCCAAAGGTAAGCTGAGCCTGGGCCCAATCCCCCTTGTTTACCTGAACAACTCTCCATCGCTGTCGGTCTCATTTTTTAGGGTCTGACATGACTAAATACCCGTGCTTTGGGCTTTGATCTTTTAGGTGCTAAATTTCGCTAAAAAACATTAAAAATTCATAACTCTAGTTCTACGGATTGGATTTTTCATGTGTTGGGTTTTCACTTTCTTACTGTTTGATTGCTGAATAAATATTAACACAGTGACCGGAAGTTAAGCTCTCTTTTATGCCAAGCTACTAAAGGATTAAGCACAGGTTAATTTAGTGACTTTTTTGGTACACCCTGACAATGATTAAGGTTGCTGCTTTAGAAGGATTTCCACCTTCCTCAACTAATAACCCAATTTCTTACTCACTGCAATAATGATTGTAAGAAAATACAGCATAGAAGCAGAAATAGGAACAGCGGACAATCAATCAGTGTTCTGGTTCCTCCTAGTGAATGCAAATGACTTTTAGGTTTTGGGCATTCAATTTGAGGGCCAGGTCTTTGTCGGAAAGGCCATACCAATGTGATATTCAGTAGCATGTGCGATCTTAGAGAAATCATCACTTTCCTAAAATTGCAGGAAGAAAGGTGAACACAGGCGAATGTAAACACCTGATGAGCACTATCACTACAGGAGCAGACAGTTTAGAGGGCTCAAACACTTGGCATACATTCCTAAGAGTAGAAGTAGATTCTATGGCAATGGTATACTGACAACCAGATGGAAAAACTGTCAGAACTATGCCCATTGTTAAGAGAGCTAGTGCGGAAGAAGAAATATGAACTTTGGTTTAGCCAACAGGTGTTTGATCACCAAAATATAAAATATTTTTAATATTTATTTTTGATTTAAATACATTTTTAAATGTTCCCTTTACTTTACCAAAGAGAGACTCCGCAGCTGAGGTTGAAATCTCAGCATGGTAAAGCATATAGAAAATGTTAAAATATATACTTGAAAATAAATATGACAAATATATTTATGTTTAATATTAATGTAAATTCATTTTATACATTTACCTTAAATGTAGAACAACATTTTAAAAGTGCTCCTACACTATTAAATACATTTTGAATTGATACTTTAATTAGAGGAAATATATTGAAATTTCAAAAAAATATTTTTCTAAGATTAAATAAAAAAATTAATTGCCACCTGAAGAAAACATATTGTGAATTAATAATTATTAAAACGACTGTATAGAAGTTAGTAAAATAATGGAATAATTTAATAACATTTAATGTTCCCTTGTGTGTTAAAATAAAAAAGGTTAATAAATATTTTATATTTTAAAAATAAATAGGTATATCTTTTTACATCTTATAATTTATATTTATTTATATTTTAACTATTTAAAATAATCTAATTAAATGTAACTCTTAATTTAAAGTTTTTCTTATTATTAGGCGGGGGTATCCTGCCTCAATTTTCAATGGGAGGATGTTGCAGTACCAGTGGTTGACCATGTGTAGTGCTGTACTTACTGTGAAATTTATTAAAAAAGTGTAAGTTACACATGTCATTTACTACAAAAGTTTAAGTTAGTACAAGTTTAGGGCTGGATGTAAAGTGCATTTTGCACTGTTTCCAACCTTTTATTTCACCACAGAGATACTATTTTCCTCTGCTGAGAAAATTTTTCTCAACACCTCCAAGAAATATAAGATCAGTGTTGGAAAGTAGGGGTAATCATGCCGGATCCCAGTTCTGGTAGCTATTCCTCGGCCTGATCTGGGATCCGACTGACCCAGTGAATTTGTCCCAGTGTCTTTTTCTGACACTGGGACATAATTCAGCAGGGCCCGCATATTGTCTGCATTCCATTTGGAGCAGCAACACACAGGGATGGAGGGCTTTCATACTTTCATTTTCAGCTTGGCACAAATAAAGGCCTAATTTAAACATCAGCTCTCCTTTTGTTCCGATATCAATCTGGCTAGGAGCTGTCTAGAGCCTAACACCTTAATGCCAATGGACGGGAAGGAAACAAATGCACACAGCTTGCTATCACTTCACAAGTACTTAAAAGAAACGATTGGAGAAAGGCTGTTAACTTTGTTAAACTTCCTGTGTAAGAGATGTGTTTTCACTTTAAGAATACATGATTTATGTCTGTATGAGCAATTACACAAATATTAACGTACATTTTTTAATTCTTGGCACTACTCATCCTAATGTAGAGTGTCAAAAAGAGTTATAACACTCCCACAGGCACAATAATGTAAATCTATGTACAGAAATGTTACATAAGGCAATGCGGGATATAATGTGTAGGAATCTCAATTCATCTAGTATAATAGACATTATATATTAGGAGTGAATGGACTGGAGAAAGTCAGGATATAAAACGCAATGCAGTGATTGTGGTTGCCTGTATTAACAAAACATTATTACTTCCCAAATAAACCCTTTTTTACAATCCTAACATAACAGATTGAAAAAAAGTAAGAAAGATTTAAAATCCATAACTTACAGTTTGCTTGCAGCCCCTTGATGCTGGTAAATAGATAACTTTGCTAGATTAGAAAGCTTGCAACTTATGAACTGGAAGTAACAAAATATTATCTGTGTGTCAAAAGCAATAGCCCACGTACCTATATAAAAATAATATAAATATGTCCTCAGCATGTTACATGATGTACTTTGCAGCAGGCACATTAACCCTCTATGCTACTTTAGGAGTCAAAACTCTGACTGGACAAAACACAGAAGTGTCTCGGAACTGTGTTAACCACTAGAGTCATCTTGCCGCTAATATAATTCCCCTTAAATTAATGGGCACACAAAGATCTCTGCAGCAGATTTCTTAACCCCTGCATGATATTTTAAAATGCAGCCACTTTAAGAATGTAGAACAGATTTACTCTCACATCTGTCCTTGTTGCTAATTTCTTTGCAGCAGATTGCTTTGAAAATAAATGTATATAAATGTATAAGTTGATTGCCAAGCTCTGCATTTTAAGCTCTGCCCCTCGTGACTCCACCACCTTTCCTCTGCCACACCTTATCCGCCAATTTATGGGTTGCCAGAGTACTTTTTTCCGATTCAAGCACTGGTATTTCCTCTTGGTATACTAACCAGAAACATACTTATTTTTAAGTTCCATAGAAGTCCCTTTCCTCATTCACTACCTCAGTTAACATCACTGACTCCATGTCAAAGAAGGATAACTGTTTAAAATCTTGTGCTTAGTCAGTAACACAGGGAATGGCTGTGATGTTGCTTCAGGGTTGTCTAGCCTTATCAGACTTCTAGGAGTCAGAGGACAACCCTCCATAACCTCCTAGCCATCCAAACATACATAGGTGTGAATATCGTTCAACGTACAGGAACAGCCTGTCTGCATACCTAAGATATATCTAAGATCTTACTATTATCACAACCACTTATAAGCATCTCCATACCGGTCCAACTGGATGACTAATATCACATCTTTCATGCAACCAATCGATTGCTGGTACATATTATTAATTTAACCAAAGGCTTTTATAATTTTTTCACCATTTCTGCTTGGCGGTTTACATTCATCCTGGAACACACTAGCTTCTTACGTCCTCCCTGAACTACTCAGTCAGTCAAATAACTTTATTCAATTTGAATGAATCATAAAAGTTCACCGAGAAAAAACATACATTCAAGGATAAAAGTTTCTATACCAAAATTTTAAATATAGACAGATTGCGGCCTGATCACATGCCCCCTGTAAATTACTTTTACATTGAATAACATTTACTTATTATAAAAACAATTTTGATAAAACTAAGCCCAGAGCTGCAGACGAAGACAGTTGTTAATGACCATAAATAGGTAAAACCCTCCTTAGGAGCAGGGACAAACTGTATTTAAAATCGGTTTAAGGAAACGTACTCTAGGGTCTTTGTATAATGTGCAAAATAGCATAATATGCATTGTACTGTGTTGTGCTAAGTTATTACACGGACAGGGGGGTAGTCCCTCACACCACCCCGCCTGTTGAGGAAACACTACAAGGAAGTGCAAGGTGCCTAAGCGAAATCTGGTCATTAAAAAACATGAATGAGTTTGCCGGGTAAAAGGACAAATAAAATTGTTGCTGATTTGGAGGAAAACAGTCCAATCTTTCCATAGCCCGGTGTAATATTCTGAAATCAGATCAATTTTTTTTGTTTACATTTCTTTTATTGGGAGTTTCTTAATTGCTATGGTACATTGGCATACATTTTGCGTTTAATGCATGAAAACAGGAGTAAACATGTTGTCAGTCAATATCAACATTTTGCAACATATCCATCCTACCTTATAACATGTAGCTCTAGCACAAGATAGTATAATTACATGGATACTGCATCTCCAGTGGACTAGTGTGTGTGATAATGGGCTGACCATTGTCCAGTGTCTTTATGTGTGGGTTTTCGCGAGGATGCAAAAGAAGCATTAGTCCCCCACTCTATCTCTGCACACTTCTGCAGTATATGCCCCTGCTTGAGTTCCCAATGCTTATGAGCCACTGCCTGGGGTGACAGGGGGGTAAACATATAACAAATAACTAGGGGAAAGAAAGGGGATGGAAGAGGGGTCGGGGATGTGCGTGTTGTGGTAATTGTCTATCGCTTAGTTGGTTGCATTTCGTTTATGGGTTATCTGTGACATCAGTTGATCAGGGCGTGTGACGTCCTAGGGATGCTACCTCTCCCATGTGGAGTCAGGGCTCCAGTCTTGGGAGATTGTAGTATATGGTTGGCCCTCCTCCCCCTCCAGCTATGACGTGCCAGTGTTGTCTTGTGCCATTGGGTACAGGGGTGGGGTTAGGGATTGAGATTGAGTAGCTCCGGGGGAGTCATCTTGCGTGAATTAGAACATGAGTTGTGCCCATTCCATGGAGATGAGATGTTTACGGATCCCCTTCACTTCCTCATCCCTTATCGTTTCTTCTTCCGCCGCCCCCCATGTTTTAACGGCGCCTGTCCAGGCAGCTTCCAGGGGCCCTGCCGAAGACCTCCAGTGCATAGCTATACACCGTTTTGTCAGGAGTATGACCAGGGTACAAATCTGCACTGCACGTTTTCTGTCTTCCGCCTGCGGAAGACCCCCAGGGCACATGCCTCCCATGTGTCAATATTAGTGAGGTGAACCGTAGCCTCCAGCACCTGATGGACCCAACCCCAAAAAGATTGGATTATGGGACAGTCCCAAAACATATGTTTGAAGTTTGCCTCGGTGTGTGAAATCTGGGGCAGGCGAAATGTGTATTCTGGTAAAGTCGGTGAAGCTGCTGCAGCGTTAAGTATGCACGATGGCGAATATTAAATTGAATGTTTTTAAAGTGTTCGTTTCTTGAAACCTTTTTGGGGTGTTCTAAAGCCTTTTTCCATTCCTTGTCATTGAGTACTCTTCCTATCTCATCCTCCCACTTCTGATGCAGGGTTTGTAATGGGGTCGTGATCAGTTCCCTTATCGCCCTGTAATGCCACGTGACCAAGTGTCTGCCCATCCCCATACGTAGGATTGTATGTAAAACCGGGTGTGTCGGTGGTTCTCTCTCCGTGAGGTCCCAACATTGACGGGCACTGTCTACTAATCGTCTATGTACCAGGAATTGTCCCAGAGGGAGATCGTAATTGTCCATCATTTGGACATATGTTTTCAGTTGCCCATCTTCAAACAGGGATTCCATCTCTGCCATTTTGCACTCCGTCCACATCCGGAGGACTCCTGCGGTATAATAGTGCTCCTGAAACGGGAAACCGACTAATGGGAGCAGCGGAGAGTAGAGGGGTCGACCCTTTGACATATGGTGTATGTGCATTATGCATTTGTGGGCGATCGATACTTGTAGTGGGTTGTACGCAAAGGCTTAGTACCTGGCATCAACAGTCTCTGGATAGCCGGGCGTGATACTCGACCCTCATTAGTATATGTTTCCTCCATGTGCCGTTCTGCTGTCCAATGAGACAACCAGGAAATAGGCCTCAAAGGAGGGGGCTCCTAAACCCCTTGTGTGGTGGGTAAGTAGAGGGTTTGGAGGGCTACTCTGTGCCTGTCGCCACCCCATATCAAAGTTGCAATTCTCGAAAAAAGGAGCGAGGCGGTATCACTGGGAGATTAGCGAAGGAGCATAACAGTCTGGGAACCATAATCATCTTTGCTAGGGCCACACATCCTATGGAGGGCCATGGGTAAGGTCTTCCAAAAGGAAACTGCCTCTCGTAACCCAGTTAATGTCTTGCGGTGGTTCCCCTCATACAGGTTCTCGGGTGAATGGTATAATCTTACCCCTAGATAACGAGGCACCGATGTGCTCCACCCGATTGTTTGGGGTCCTATCATTATTTCCAACGGGGCTAGGTGAGGGCTAAGGGGAAAGACCGTTGATTTTTCCCAGTTGACTTTTAAGTCCTGAGACTTCTGCAAAGCTTTGTAATATTGCCCAGATCGGCGATAGATCACTATCAGGAGATCATCAGCATATAGCGATATGGTATGTACCGTGTCTTCAATTGGAATGCCCCAGGCCTCCCCACGCCTCAACCTAATGGCCAAGGGTTCCACTGCCAGGGCGAAGAGAGGGGGACAGAGGGCAACCCTGTCTCGTCCCACGCTCCACCTGAAACGGAGTTGAGAAGTACTCCCCCACTCTCACCCTGGTGGTAAGACCTCTGTAGAGGAGTTGTGTGTATGCCAGCAGGTTCGGGCTAGCATGTACTTTACGGAGAACAGCGAAGAGATATGGCTATAGCAGTGTATCAAAGGTCTTTTTGAGGTCCAATATTAGGCATTTGGAATGTGGGAAGTGTTCCCGTGCTCTATCCTGTATATGGAAGAGGCTACGTATATTTTGGGTATATTTTGTGACACACTTCGCCTAGGGAGAAATTCATTCTGGTTTGGGTGAATCAGTTGAGGCAGAACCGGAGTATATCGATCTGCCAGTATCTTCCCCAGGAACTTCGCGTTGAGTAACGTTATGGGCCTGTACGAGGTCGGGAGAGTGGGATCCCTGTGTGGTTTAAGAAAGGTTACCAGGGTAGATTCTCTGAGTGACCCAGGGAGCTCCCCTCTCTGTAGCGCATCCTCCTACATGGCGACAAGTCGGGGGGTCAATTGTCCTGAGAAAGTGGTATAATATTCGAGGGGAAAGCCATCCATTCCCAGCGCCTTACGTTGTGCCAGGGCCCGGATCTTATGGGTGACGTCTGGGGATTTTATCTTTGCTTCCAACCCCTTTCCTTCCGCAGGCGGAATTTTGGGCAGAGGCAGGGAGTGAAAATACTCGTCTAACAATAGTTGTGGGACGGGTGGCGGGCGCGATATATTCCCACATAATAGTCATGAAATCTGCCTAGGATATCTGTTTGTGACTGCTTAAGGGCACCTGTCGTATCTATCAGTGCTGTGACGGGTTGCATATCCGTGTTTTGTTTCGCGAGCCAGGCTAAAAGTGTACCCGCCCTGTTCCCTTCTCGATGTACCAGGGCAGCATATGCCCTGAAATTATACTTGCGAAGGTCTCTCTTCGTTTCAGCATTGGACGTTTTCGCTGCCGCCACCTGTTCGGGGGTTGCATCCCCTCGATCCATGCTCTTCGTTAGGTCTGCCAGACACGTTTCCATGACTTAGAATGCCTGCTCTAAGACTTTCTTCATTCCCACTATGTGTTGAATGCAGTGTCCCCTTGCCTGGAGTTTAAACGCATCCCATCCCACCAAACGTGTTGATGCTGTGCCTGTGTTCAGTGTAAAGTGTTCCTGGATATGTTCGCTGTGTATTCAACAGAAAGCCTGATCCGTGAGGCATTCTCGGGGCAATTTCCACATAGGTACCGGGGGGTGTGGCGCACTCCATCTAAGGAGTACGGTGTTCGCATCATGATCCAACAGGACTCTACCTATATAGTCAGTATGCTGTATCTGGGGAGCAACGTGCAGCCTTGTCGTACACCCTCTGTTGATGCAATGGGCTTGGTCTTTTCTCCCCCTGGCCTGTAACGGATAACTATAGAGGTGGAAGCATGTAGCCTACGTAGGGGGGTGACGAGTGGTTCCTCAAAGCTCAGATCTTCCATTAATGACCACAGCTTCCCCCGGCACACTGTGTTAAAGGCGCTGGATAAGTCCATGAAGGCCAAGTGGATCGATGCCCCCCTGGCCTTCATGTGCTTACCCATGATCATGGACAGATTGAGACACTACTCAGTTGTGCCCATTCCCTTCCTAAACCCGGATTGGGTATATGATATTAGGCCGGAAGTATTAGCCCATGACTTTAAACGTGCAAGGATTACCCTTCCCATCACCTTGCACATAGCATCTATTAGAGAGATCGGCCGACAGCATGTTGGGTCATTTTCTATTTCCCTTTTTAAAAATTGGCACCACCACTGCTTTTTCCCTAGATAGTGGGATTTGGCCCACTATGTATGCTCTAAAAACATTTAGTAACAAAGGGCCCCATATCACTGGATTTCTTTTAAAGAAATCCAAGGGTGCCCCATCTGGCCCAGGGGCTTTGGAATCAATACCCTTTCACAGGGCCTCCTACACTTCTCCTAAAGACAGTGATGCACTTAGCTGCTGAGCAGATTCAGGATTAAAACCTATATCAGTCTGATAATCTTGGGTGATAATATCCTTTGGGTTAAAAATATTAGAATAATGTGACTCCCAGGCTGTCCCCGTTATGTTAGTTTCCAGGCTCCTAGTTTCGTTTGTATCACCTCCCAGAAGCTCCTGAAATCCCTTAGGGCACTTGCTTTTTCTAAATCATCCCAGGCCTGGCGTCTCAGTTCGTCCTTTCTATATTCTATTATCTTCCTGTAGGACTGTCTGGCTTCTTTTATCAAAGCCTTATCACAGGGAATTACACCTAATGCTTTCTTTAGAGCGTTATTTGCCACTGAGCACTCTGTTAAACCGCTTGAGTTCGGGACAGTTGTTTTCTAAACAGGTTTGTAGCCACGTCTTTACAGATGGTTTCAAAGCTCTGTAAGGTGGAGTCTAGGGGGGCTAGATAAGTTAGACAGGTCATCACTTGAGTTACGTTTGTTCTGATAATGCTTTCCTCAAAATTGGCATGGTCAATCATACTCCACTTTAACCTTAACCCTTGATTACAGTTATATTTTATTGGGCATTCCTCCGCCCTCCCCTTCTGGGCCGTAACTCTTAAAGAAGCTTTTAGAGGATTGTGGTCACTGGCCGTGGTAGGTTCAACAATGAAGCTATCTATAAGGTACGAGTACCTACTAGAGATCAACATAAAGTCAATTGTACTAGTTTTGCCCCCCCCCTGAAATGTGGCTGAAGGTGCTGATTTGTCATCCGGCGTCTCTCTTCTTCCATATTATAAGTTACAGGTTTTGGTGGTGAATAGAAAAAACCCAGCAGTAATACAGAAATTGTGTGCTTGTTCACTGATTCATTAGCTGTCATGTCTAATATTGATTTTACCAGGCCTGGGGATCTAAACGTCAGCACAACACAATCCCATGCCAGGTTCTTGTCAGTTGCACCTTCCCACCCAATCCTGCGGGCCATCTTGAATTCTGAGAATAAGAGTCTGTTATCAAACCCTATTTTTATATTTACAAAGTGCAGTGCCTTATTTCTCAATGAAGACCAGTGTTCTTTCTGGCCAGACGGCAATGGGGGAACATTGGCTAACACAATAATTTAAGGTGTAGTTTGTGGGGGAAGGTGCAAATTAATATCAGTGCCACTTATAATTAAATCATCTATCTGCCGACTCACAAAAGTACTTTGGCTTTGCGGTCTATTATCCGGTTTGGCATATACCTGACCAACCGGCTCCAAATTTGGAGAGTCTGTGGCCCGTACCTCTTTTCGGAATAGACCCGGACTCTGCAATGAGGGCTCACTATCATACAAATGAGCCCTCCTTTGATCTAACTCAACCTGTAACATCACTTTTGGTGGAGGAATCAAGGTCCACGCATCCCTCCGGCCGCCCCATCCATAGACCTGATTGGCCTATGCATTCGATCGCTTGGTGATTGAGGTGCGCTATTGGTTTTCTCTTCTAAACAATGTAGCCTATTCTCTAGATCAGTCAACTTTTGTAAGATGGGATTTAAATGATATTAATGCTTCCAATTTGACATAGAATGCCCCCCCTCCCCTGTTGGCTAAGTCAATGTATATGCCTCCTCTACTTGAACTGTGCAAAAGTTGACTTCTAAACTTGGTTCATTAACTATCTGTTCATGCTCTTCACTTTGTTTAGATGGTTTAATTGCTACCTGTCCCTTTCTTTTCCTTTGCTGCCATACCACACTCCCTCCACCCTTATTCTTAAGTCTCTGGCCTCTCGTTATAACATTTGGCCTAGCCTCTTCAATTATCTGAACCGTGCCATTGTTAGGAATTGATGCTGCTTCATACCGCGAAAGGACCGGAGGGAGATGCCACCAGGAGGTAATTTGCATTGATTACTTTGAGCCTCTCTAAATACAGCCTTACACGCAAAAAAAACTGGACTGATTCAGACTGTCTTCCGCCATGATAAAGCTCTGAAAGACCCTGACTGCCTGTCAAGAAGATTAGAGACACCCTTTTTCTCAAGCGATTGCCAAGATTGGCTGATCTTTAGCAATAGTGTTGGATTCTGAGGAGCACCTCCAATTCATTGATGGGAAGTTTGAAACCCGTCGACCAGTCCTTTTTCCCCCTTTTTTCCAAACAAGTTTGGTTACATAGTTAAGTCATGGTTTCTGCCCTAATTCAAAGAGCAGAATCTTGTTGATTTATTTCATGCAGAAGGATGACTGGTTCAAGCATTCACACTGTTTGATGCTTTAATATTGCTTTATCAAGTATTGTCGTCTATGTATGAACGTTTAGTCATTTTATGTTTTGGATTGTATGGGGTCTCAGTTTTTGTTTAAATGTCATCAAAGTTATTTGTTCTTTTGTATCAATCATTTGTGTGATGAAATGTGTTTTGCGTGTTTTATTGAAAATGAGATTCACATTCAAATGAAAAAAGGTGTGTTTGCTCTGATGTAAATTAAATTACAGTTGTCTTTTGATACCGAACCCACCCAGGTGCCTTTGATTTGATTCTGTGCACCTTTGGACATTTATTGTTCAAAAAGAATCATCAGTACTGGCAATTTTTGTTGTTGATTGTTAGGCATTGGGCTTAATTAATGTGACACACTGTTTTGAGGTTGAAGTTGACAGTCACCCAGACTTCCCCGTGAACCTGAGGTGCAGAAATTAGTTCAGACTGATTGAGTATGGGGGTCCAAAGACAGTCTGAGCTCTGTTAACTCTATTCCATGAATGAGAGCAGATTCAGCCCTTAATAAAAACGCATCCAATGTGCCAACTACCCCTTGTCCCACTTTAATTTCACATGATTTACTTACCCTCCTTTCTTTATACCAAAATCAATAAATAAAGTCAGTAGGGTCAATAATGTCAATGACAACGCACCGCAAGCTCAAACAGTACCTTTTAAGTTTGTGTGCTTATCAAAGGTGGTGTCCGATGTAGAAGCTGAAAATAATGTGGCCCTGCCCGGCCTCCTTTGGGCTCTGAGGGGTGCAGACGGACCCGCCCTTGGCCGGCATGCGTCCCGCGCTGAGGGAGCCCTGTTCCTCTTTTGGGGTGCTGGGTGTTGTATTCTCTGGTCTCTGCCTTTCTCTCTCGGGACCAGAGAAACCAGCGCTTATCCCCCAATGACTCCGGCGGCGGGAGAACCAACAGACAACAGCCTCTATTGCAGTGAGCACAATTAGCACGACTAAGTGACCATCCCGCGCTGCGGAGCCCTGTTCCTCTTTTGTGTGCCTTCCGGCATTGGCTGCTGGCATGAGCAGCGTGTGCGCTGCTTGGGGTGCTGGGCGTTGTATTCTCTGGTCTCTGCCTTCCTCTCTCGGGACCAGAGAAACCAGCGCTTATACCCTAATGACTAGGGCGGCGATGGCGGCGGGAGAACCAACAGGCAACAGCCTCTATTGCAGTGAGCACAATTAGCACGACTAAGTGAGCATCCCGCACTGTGGGAGCCCTGTTCCTCTTTTGAGTGCCTCCCGGCGAAGGCTGCTGGTGTGAGCAGCGTGTGCGCCGCTTGGGGTGCTGGGCATTGTAGTCTCTGCCTTCCCCTGTGTGCTTATCAAAGGTGGCGTCCGATGTGGAAGCTAAAAATAATGTAGCTCTGACGAATGCAGATGGGCCCACCCTTGACCAGCACGCGTTCCGCGCTGTGGAAGCCCTGTTCCTCTTTTGAGCTCCTCCCAGCGCTGGCTGCTGGCGTGAGCGGCGTGTGCGCCGCTTGGGGTGCTGGGCGTTGTATTCTCTTGTCTCTGCCTTCCTCTCTCAGGACCAGAGAGACCAGCGCTTATCCCCCAATGACTCCGGCGGCGGTGGCGGCAGGAGAAACCAACAGGCAACAGCCTCTATCGCAGTGAGCACAATTAGCATCCGGAGTGAACTACTCATATTCTCTAGTGACATATATTTAACCCAATATATTTTTACGTGGGCCCTATCTGAGTGACACATTTTGTAAATAAAGCGACTAAATAAATAGAACTGTTTCCAAGGTAGCAAATATGTACGACTTTTTAGTGAAAATGTATTTTATTCAAAGGGGTTATAAGGTATTGCATGACCTCCCCCTAAAAAAGAAACCCTATGATCCCCTTCCCACTCTTAACCCTGTCTCCTTATGCAAGGTTTCCCTCTAAAAGTATATTTTTTGAATGGAAATCAGGATTTCCCTTAGGAGAACAATTGAGCGCTCTACACGCTTAGGGCCTGATGTTGGGTCTTCGACCACCAGACTCGCGGTGGCAGTCCACCGTTGACCGCATTATGTCTTTGAAAGTCATTGTGGCTGAGGACCTCTGGCTGCGCCAAGAAACATTAGGTGGTGGCACAGCTGCCCCTCCATTCGAGATACTCAGCAGGACTGGCGCAGTCCCACTGAGCATATTACAAGTTTCGCCACCAGCCATATCATGGCGAGAGCCCTGCCATGAAAAGGCTGGCAGTGGAGGAAAAAAGGGGCCCCTGCAGGGCCCAATGCCCCCCACCATGGGGATGCATTAAGAGAGCACAGCCTGTGCCCCCTTGTCTGTATTCCACTAAAGTTCCAGCATGGAATGGCATGGCATGGACGTCACCATCCATACTGTGCTGGAACTTTTTTGCCGTTTCCATTGCAGTGCCTGTTTTTCAGGCATCACCATGGGAAAGGCAAAGGACTGTCTGCCACACAAGTTCAAGTCATAATACAGTGGGTGGTCTGTGCACGGAGTTGGCACAGCTGAGCTGGAGGAGAGCTAACGCAACTGTGCCAAACTCGTAATCAGCCCCTTAGGTAATATAAGGGGAGTTACGTTTTTGTCACTCAACCCCTCAGTTGTGATTGAAGATTGTTGAGGCACCTTTCAGGATCCTCATTTACGATTATCCCTGTGATTCTCGTTTGACTGCAGCGCTGGTGTACTAACACTAGGTCCAAAGGTAATCCGCTCCCATGTCTTTGCTATACGGATCATATAGGTGTATTTACTCAGTGTTGACCAAAGTCTATCTGGTACTTATCCATGGTCAGTCAAAATGACAAGAGTTTTCCATGTTTCTGACCATGCATTTGATTTTGGAAGTGCACACACATTTAAGCTGTGCATACCCAATTGTTCAATTCTGTTTACGAACATCCATTAGGCAACTTTTAGGCAACAATAAAGCGTGCAAGACAAGTTGTGATGTTTCCGTTTTTTGAGTCATGCAAGTACTTTGAATAGAATACCTTTTAGCATTAAATGTGATTTGACTTTTTATTTCCATTTTAATTACTTAAATGAAACTCTTCTTGGGTAAAATGTTTCCAACGCTGTTTCATTGCTGGGTAAGTATGAAAAGGTATTCCAAATTATTTCAGCACATCTTTCATGCACGAACAATACATTTTTTCCTTCACGAGCCAACTTCACAAACCCCGCCAATGGAATCAGTTGTATCAGAAGGTAATCAGGCTGATGAATAAATCTATTTCAAATCTTGATAACTAGTCTACCTTGTTAGAGCTGAGTTACAAATCCGTTCATGATCTTCGAATGGAAAGTGAAAGAAATATGCAATTAAAGTACTTCCCAAAAGTCTAATATATCTTTAAACAACCCTATACATGAAATTACTTCAGATGAATTATTTCAGAGTTACTTTTTTTTATTAATACTTCCTTCTTTGAAGTGTGCATTGCCAACACTACTCTTTGTATTTCAGCCGTGCAAATAAAGTGTGCATTGCCAACGCTACTAAAGTTTACTTTATGATTCGTTGTGAAGGATAACACTGAACTAAATATGATGGTAGCTTTATTAAAGTGTTTTAGCTCTTTCGGAATGCCTCCCTTTAGTTTTTAGTATCCATTATCAAACAAACGTGGGGAAATCCGTTAAGTCAGGCCCTGACAAGCCTGCGATGTTACTCATTTTTTTTGCAAACTTATACAATAGATATTAAAAGTGTTAAAGTAATACAATGTGAACAATATCACAATCTAGTTTGCAAACAGGATACAGTGGATATTAAAAATGTATGTAATAAAATGTAAACTTACTGCAATCTAAAGGTGGCGTGCAATTTGCAAAATACAATATGTAAAACTTGTTTAAGAATAAATAAAAATAAACATGAAATGGTTGCAGAACTTCGACTACCTGTCCCGGCACTGAATGAGTTACTGTTTAGCCAGATATGCACATTTGCAAGAGCAAAATGCTGCCTCTCACAGTGAAGAGTCAATAGATGAAGAGGGGTTATTCTTATTGTAAGTCCTTAGTAAAGTGCTACTACCTGTGCCCAGGGTATGTGAATTAAATGTCCTAGTGGGCCTGTAGCATTGGTTGTGCCACCCACTTAAGTTGTTCTTTAAACATGTCTCAGGCCTGCCGTTGCAGTCTGTGTGCATGAAGTTTTAAACTGCCATTTTGACCTGGCAAAATAAACCTTTGCCAGGCGCACTCCTTCCTTTTTAATATATATAGGTTGCCCCTAGGGTAGGCCCTGGACAGCCCAGAGGGACGGGATGCAGTCTATTTAAAAAGTGTTGCATGTACATTTAAGTTTGGTAGTGAAAACATTAATTTGTCACTACTGCAAGTCTACCTCTCCTATAGGATAACATTGGAGTTACCTTATTACATTTAATAAGCTGTAATTTCCAAATGAGAAGAGATGATTAATTCATGTCTGTTGTCTTTGGATTTGTAGGAAAAAAAATCTCTCCTATGGTGAAGTCAAATTTAAAATTAAAATTTTGAAAATGCCACTTTTAAAAAGTTTAACTTTAGATTGCGCTCTAGGTGCACAGCTTGTCTTATATGAATGTTTAATCTCTTGTTTGTTTACACGTAGTTTATGGGTGCTCTCAAGGTGACGTCTTCTGCCGGGTGGCGTCTGGTGAACAATGGTACAGAACGTGCCTTTAATCGAACATTATCGGCATCCCTCCGAGGCACACACTCATCTCCTCTTGAAAGGATTCTACTTTCAAAATCAGTTTGACTGTTTCATGAGATTTTTATTAGTTCATTTGTGTTTTCACATTAAATCATTTTATCAAATTCCTTTCTTTGATAAGGTTTTTCAATAGGCATCATTGCTATTCATCCTCCTATGCAGTTTTTTTAAACTCATGAGGAAACTAAAATTGAGGCATTTCTTCGATAATGTTTTACCTAAATCAAACACAGGAGAACCAGATCATCTAATGGGGCTCAGACCCAGCAGTACTTTTCAAGCACCAGTAAGCCACAAAACGCTTGACCTGTTTGAAAAACTTGTTAACAAGAACTATCAAGAATTAACCCAAAACAAAAGACAAAAAAGAACATCACACAGAAGGATTTAGACACTTTAAAAAGATTGGCAAACAACGATGCTATCATCTGCATGAAAGCGGATAAAGGAGGAGCCCTGGTTATAATGAACAAGGACATGTACACACACAAAGTTTTGGAACATATTTCGGATGACAACACATATCTAAAGTTGGAAGGAAATCCCACCATGGAATACATGAAGATATTAAGAGCGATGGTGGAAAGGGCAGTCGAAATGGGCACTATCAATGAAAAACTAAAAAAATGTCTATTGAAAGATCATCCAAAAAGTCCAACATTATATATGATACCAGAAATACACAAGAATTTGTATGATCCTCCTCTACAACCGATCGTTTCCACTTGTGGGAGCCTGCACGAACCTTTGGGTCAACTACTTGATAAATATTTACAACCAACCGCAAATAAGATGACAACGTACGTGAAAGACACTACTGATTTTCTCCTTAAACTTCAAGCAACAACCTCAAACAAGAAGAAACACTAATCCTATGTACAGCGGACGTCAGATCGCTCTACACCTCAATCAACCATTCACTGGGCATTGAAGTGGTGGAACAGGCCATTTTAAACACCGAACTGGAAATTCCAATGAAAACATTCCTTATGGAGTTGATGCTGTTCACACTCTATCATAGTTACTTCAAATATGATAACACTTGGTACCAACAGCTCGTAGGTACATCTATGGGCAATTCGGCTACGCCGGCGTATGCTAACATTTTCATGATGCAATACGAAAACCAAAACATCCTATCTAAAGATGAGTGGCGTGAAAACTCAAAATTGATCGTCAGATATATTGATGACATGTTCATAGTCTGGAAAAACACAAAGGAGAAATTGCAATCAGCCTAATGGAACTCAATTGAGCTGACAACAGAATACAATTCACATGGGAAATATCAGAGAAGAAAATCACGTTTCTTGATGTAGAAGTTACCATCACTGAAAGGGGATTTGAAACCGATATTTATCGAAAGTCAACTGATAGGAACAATACTATACATTTTTCTAGTTTTCATCAGATGTCTTTGAAACAGCATTTACCTTTTTCGCAAATGGCAAGAGTGAAACGCATAACCTCTGATGAAACCAAAGCAGTACAGAGAATAGACAAAATGGGACAGAGATTTTTAACGAGAGGTTATCCACAGGAAACCATCACAAAAGCAAAGAGAAGAGTACAAGACACCAATCGCACTGATTTGTTGAAAGAACACACGAAGAGTACTGAAAATAGAATAGTGGCGGTGTTCAAATTCTCCACCTTAAGTAAGGAATTCAAAAAAAGTGTTCTACGACATTGGCAACTTCTAGAGTTGGAATGGATTTCAATAGTATCTTCAAGGAACCACCTCTCTTCGCTTATACCCGTTGAAACAACATCGGTGAAATTCTTAAACGTAAGAAGAACACAAAAGAGACATACAAGGGGACAAAATCTTGTATGAATTGTGGGAACTGCAACAATATAATCAGAGGAAATGTCATAAACCACCCCATGAAAGGTCACAAAATCAAATTAAAAGTCACAGCTACCTGCGACACGTCAAACGTGATTTACTTACTCAAATGCCCATGCGGCAAAACTTATGTGGGAAAAACGGAAAGGAGGATTAAAATCAGACTCACAGAACATAAATCTAATATCCGGACACACAACACTAAATCATCCATTGCAATGCACTTTTTGGAAGCTCACCACAACATTTCCCAATTGTAGTTCCTCATACTGGAATGTGTGGATAAGCAGGAGGGAAGAGACAATAACAGATACCTGCTTCAACGAGAAAATGTTTGGATCCAGAGACTATGCTCGAGTAAGCCGAACGGGCTTAATGATCAAATTGAGTTAGCATGTTATCTATAACTGTCATGTTTTATATGATTCAGCAACCCAGAGGGTTGTATTGCTTCCTGATGTGATTCTGGTAATGCCTGTGCAATTCTAATTAGTCATTTTAATTTGTATTTCGTGCTTCTGTAACATTAGTGCTTATACCAACGCATGTCAATTTCACTGTTTACTTACAGCCACCCTGTTTTACTTAGTTTATGTTGTTTAAGTTCTTTTTAGATCGTTTGTAAGGACGGATACAGATCGATGCAATAGGAGTCTTTTTTTCATGATTTACAAAGTGAACGGAAGGAGGTGTAGCAGCTTTGCGAGAGTCCCTCGTAGGAGTCTTTTGTTTATGGCTGCAGATCAGGTGACCGTTAGTGGTATAATCGGAATAGACTTGAGCTTAAATACGGAAGCGCATTAGAGCGCCCTGAACGCTTGGAGACTGAAGTAGCGGGTCGTTAGAATCGGATTACTCAGAAGCAGTCGATATGAACGCTTGAAGGTCAGTGGTTGTGATATAACGTTTAGCGTTGTGAAGTGTATGTGCGGGCGGGTACGTTAACACACGGTACCTTTTGTTGATATTTGCAGGCAGAGTACGCTGCTTAAAGGGACTCATGTGAGTAAGGTTGATTTTACTCTTGATTTTGGGATAATGGCTGATTTGGGCACAACACGCACTTGGGAGCCGATTAGGATCGCGGACGGAAACGGGTTCCGTCCGCCAAGGAAGCGGCCAAGATACTCCGGACCGCTCCGCGGATAAACCTCCGTAGCGATTAGGATAAAAATGGAACGAAACTCCGACCGCGGCGGACGGACCACATCAAACTCCGTTCGCGGCGAACGGAGTAGACCTGAGACCGCCGCAAGCGGACAGAACCTAAGAAACACCGAGCGCCGCGGGCGAACATGACCGCGGGAACAGCCACAGCCACCGCAATACCTGCAGAGACTCCGTGCCCGCGATTAGGATAAATCCGCCAGTCCTCCGGAACTCACCTCAATCCACGGCCGCTGCAGAAACAATGCAACGAGAAACGGTGCATCCCAGCGGAAGGCCAACACGAACGACATCCCTACCGTCAAACCAATTACAAAATGTCTGACGGAAGTAAATACAAAACACACGAAACAGGCCAACCACCCACCTGAAACACCTATACCAATCACAAGCCACAATGACACCCCCCCCAAGCACCTACAAATCCACACAAGTCAACACACCCACCTAGCACCTGACTGGCACAACCATTGGGACACAACCACGACACAGAGTATAAAATGACTCCCACCCACTACCACAATCCTTTGCATCACAGCATAGCTGCTAGTAAGAGGCCCAATACGACGGACAGCAGACACAAAGTGCACACATACAACCACCACACAAACACACCCACCACACAAACACCCACCACACCATTCCTACACACCACACACCTGCACTTCCCAACCCACTCCACCCACACCTTGATCAGCACACACCATGGCACCTGAGAAAAACCCTAAATTCACTGAGACAGAGTTGAAGGTCATGGTGGATGAAATCATCCGTGTTGAACCCCACATATTCGGCACACTAATCCAGCAGACCACCGTGGCAACCAAAAACCACATGTGGGACAGGATAGTAAGTCGGGTGAATGCGTCAGGGACCGTGCCAAGGACAAAGCACGAGATCCAGAGGCGGTGGCATGACCTAAAAACCAGGGTCAAAGGAATCCGTGCTAAAAACCACCTGCGAGCACACTACACTGGTGGCGGCACACCCCCGGAGCCCATACCGTATACTGATTGGGAGGAAAAGGGGCTGGGCATACTGCACCCAGAGAGCCTGGAAGGAATTGATGAAGGAGAAGAGGCTGGTAAGTACGAACCAAGCACCACAATCACACCGATATGGTCTGCCTCACACAACTGAGAAGACACATCTCCCAGGCCCCAACCCATGCACCTGGGCCACATACTCACCAAAATGTGAACAACTCCATACAGGCCCCCATGTCCACAGGGAGGGTGGTGGTGGGTGGAGTGTGTGAGAGGTCACTACTACAACTCCCAACAGGCCCCCATGTCCACAGGGATGGTGGTGGTGGGTGGGGTGTATGAGAGGTCACTACTACAATTCCCAAAAGGCCCCCATGTCCACAGGGAGGGTGGTGGTGGGTGGGGTTTGTGAGAGACCAGCACTACAACTACCAACAGGCCCCCATGTCCACAGGGAGGTTGGTGGTGGGTGGGGTGTGTGAGAGGTCACTACTACAACTCCCAACAGGCCCCCATGTCCACAGGGAGGGTGGTGGTGGGTGGGGTGTGTGAGAGACCGGCACTACAACTCCCAACATGCCCTCATGTCCAGAGGGAGGTTGGTGGTGGGTGGGGTGTGTGAGAGGTCACTACTACAACTCCCAACAGGCCCCCATGTCCACAGGAAGGGTGGTGGTGGGTGGGGTGGGTGAGAGACCAGCACTACATCTCCCAACAGGCCCCCATGTCCACAGGGAGGTTGGTGGTGGGTGGGGTGTGTGAGAGGTCACTACTACAATTCCCAACAGGCCCCCATGTCCACAGGGAGGGTGGTGGTGGTGTGTGTTGAGAGGTGGGTGGTGTGTGCGAGAGGTCACTACTACAATTCCCAACAGGCCCCCTTGTCCACAGGGAGGGTGGTGGTGGGTGGGGTTTGTGAGAGACCAGCACTACAACTCCCAACAGGCCCCTATGTCCACAGGGAGGGTGGTGGTGGTGTGTGTCGAGAGGTGGGTGGTGTGTGCGAGAGGTCACTACTACAATTCCCAACAGGCCCCCATGTCCACAGGGAGGGTGGTGGGTGGGGTGTGTGAGAGGACAGTGAAATGTAATGTATGAAAAATAAAACATGTCATGTCCACAGTATTGATCATGAAAATCTTGTTCCTCAGGTGATCGCAATTTGACTGGTGAAACCAGCAACCGCCCGCAACACTCGCCTCACTCACATCCAGGACTCTCTGGGGATGATCCCACAGCCAGCTCCGGTGCGGAGGAGGGAGCGGCCCCAAGCACACTCCCAGGGCCATCTGGCTCACTGGAAATCCCTGCCTCAACAACCTTGGCCTGTGTCACTCCTGCAACACCTGCCAAAGTTAGCTGTACAGCCTCCTCCACCACCACCAGTACCACCACTCCTGCCAGTGCCACCCTGCCTGACCCACCGCACGATGCAGGGCCATCTACAGCCCAGCCAAGCAGGGAGAGTGGACGGGAAAGGAGAGAGCTGAGGCCACATCACCCAAGCAGGAGTACTTCTCACCGGCGAGCTGGGGAAGGACACCCACCCCATCCTGGCGCTGATTCACTGGAAGCCCTAGCCAGAGTCCAGGCCTCCTATGAGCGTGGGCAGGAACAGGCTGATCGTGCCCACCAGGACTCGGTTGAGAACAGCAATCTGTTGCGGTCCATTGACAGCCGCATTGGCCAAATAGTGGACCTCATGGGCCAGCAAACATCACTGTGGAGGGAATGGTTATCCCGCACCACACCACCCCCGTTCAACCAAGTGCCCAGCCGCCACGGTCACCAACACCACCGCCACCTGTGCCCATGGGCACGGATGTGGCCCCTGATCAACCTGCCCCCCCAGCTGACTCCGTCCCGGCTCCAAGACGGAGTGGCCGTCCGAGGATGGAAGTAGGTGAGAGCAGTGGGGATGCTCCATCTACACGCTCAAAGAGGGGCCGCCAATGACTCTAACACTGCCTGAGGCTGCCATCCACCCGCAAACTATCCTGTCCCACTACGCCAAGTATTGGCACAGTTCTGCTGGACTAGCTGGACATCGCCGCCCGAACCCGGTCCACAACCGCCGTGCCCGGCCAGTCACCCACCGCCGGGTATTCACGGGCCTGGCATGGCGGTGGGTGACAGGCCTGGCACGGCGGTTGTGGACCGGGCTGGGCCTGCGGTGGGTGAATGGCCTGGCACGGCGGTTGTGGACCGGGCTGGGCCTGCGGTGGGTGACTGGCCTGGCACGGTGGTTGTGGACCGGGCTGGTCCGGCGGTGGGTGACTGGCCTGGCACTGCGGTTGTGGAGCCGGCTGGGCCTGTGGTGGGTGACTGGCCTGGCACGGCGGTTGTAGATTGGGCTGGGCCGGCGGTGGGTGACTGGCCTGGCACGGCGGTTGTGGAGCCGGCTGGGGCTGTGGTGGGTGACTGGCCTGGCACGGCGGTTGTGGACCGGGCTGGGCCTGCGGTGGGTGACTGGCCTGGCACGGCGGTTGTGGACCGGGCTGGGCCGGCCGGTGTACGGTGGATGATGCAATGTGACTGTAAGGGGGGGTCATGAACTGCCATTTCGAATTTCATCATCACAAGGATGTGTTGGCCTGCACCTCCCACACGGAATGCGTGCACCGCCATGGTGGCGCCACTGATTAAACATTGTTGCAAAAGAAGCCTCCGTCCCGGAAGCTTGCACATGCGGTTGCCAATGTGTGACCGTGACGGTCCGTACACATGCAGCCAATGGGAAGAGGTAACGCGGGCCGCGTATGCCCAATCGAAAATAGCGGAAGCAGTGCACCAGTCATTGGCCCTTTTTGAAAGAGGCATCCAGGGGGAACCAATTGCTGCAGACGTATGCCACTGACATGGGCTCAGGGCCCTATATATGTGTGATTTCCAAAATCACACATTCACTGCTGTGATCCAGTGCTGCCTGCGACCATCACCTCGACCTGGCTGCTGCTGAGCTGACCAACGACTGCTGCCTGTGACCATCACCTCGACCTGCTGCTGCTGAGCTGACCAACGACTGCTGCTGTAGTGCCACAGTCCAGGACCTTGCCATGCAGAGAGTGCGAGAGATCTGGTCTCGTCCCTTCACCGCAGCGGAACTAGATGTTCTTGTGGGCGGTGTGCTCAGCCACTACGAACAGCTCTACGGTGCACCCGGACAGGTGGTAAGTTCAGTGGTGTACATGTTGTTGGCCCTGAGGTGGTCAGTGGCTCCTGTCTTCTGTAGGCCTGCCGGTGTGCTGTGGGACTTTCACATGTGTTGTGCAGAGCATGGCTGCATGTAGATACGTGTTTCTACGTAGTTTGTGCATGTCATACTGTCCACTTTAGTTATCCTCTTGTCTCCCATCATGGTAGGTACAGCTGCACCTTCGCAAGGCCGTGTGGAGGACCATACCACGTGATGTACGGGCAGTGGGGGTGTGCAATAGACGACACACACACTGCCACAAGCGCTGGGACGACATATCCAGGCTGAGCAAGAATGTAGCGGAGATGACACTGGGGATGAATCCAAGAACGACACGTCTGGCCCGACGCACCATGACCCCTCTTTATTTATTTATTTATTTGCATGTTTTTATGGCGCTCTTATGCACTGTATCATTGCTGTGACGCATCCTGACCTGTCCGCCCGGCTGAGTGTAGATCAACAGCAAACTAGCGGTAAGCAGACTGTATGTGTATGTTACTTGGGAGTGCAATGCATGTATTGTTGCTCAGACACAGTAGTGACTTCCGTGGTGCGTATGTTTTGCAGGAATACCATGTTGGTGCCATTGGCGGAGTCTAATTTGACATCCATGTCCGCCATGTTGACACGCCACTTGCTTAGTAGTTGAGGGTTCAAGGACATGTCGTAGAGGTCTGTGGCCCCATGGCAAGACATGTGTGCAGATCTACATGCACTTGCCCTGTCCGTATGATGTACATGTTTGACGGCCACCACCGGTTATTTCATGTGAGGATGACTGGTAGGGGTAGGGGTGGGACGTGTGCAGGATGGGGGCTACATGTTCTTTGTCTGAAATGGAATTAGAGATTTGTTGTCCTTCTGTACGTGAGTGTGGCAATGACTTACACCTCTTTTCTCTCTATTTCAGCTTTGGCAGAGGGCACTGAGCCACAGACGACGGAGATGAGTAGTGGCAATGCATCCGGATCAGACATCACACACATGCAGACTGACACAGAAGAGGGCAGCCCCGGAGAGGGGGACAGGACCGTCCCTGAGGACTCGCATGTCAAGACACCATCGTCCTCATCTTCCGACAGTGTTGGTGAGTCAGCACTGTTGTCACAGACAGGGAGTGGGCAATCAACACCTTCGGTCGGGACACAGCACACAGGACCCACACTGCCGCAACTGCACATGTACTTTTCGTGCACGCAGACGTAGGGGTAGCAGAGTGGCGTTCGGTGCAGGCACCGCTGCCCCTGCCCCGGTGACCCAAAGTGCACTTTGTGCTGAGGCTGTTGATCTGCTGCGACAGCTGTGTGTGGGGCAGACCAACATGATCAATGCATTCCAAGACCACGAAAGGAAGTTGGGGCAGGTGGTGGCATTCATGGTAGGGATGCATGGCGATGTTGCTGGTCTACACAGGACAGTTCAGTCATTGGCAAACACTGTGTCTTCTGCCATTGTACAGCCGCATGGACAGGGTGCTACTTCTGTTCCCCCATCTACACCACTTGATGTCTCAGGGGGAGTGAATATTCTGACCAGTACTCTTATACAGGTTATTGCACTAGAATCAGCCACAAGCAGCACGGCAGGGCACGGAGGGCACAGACACCATCCCCTAGGTCAGCAAAATCTGTTACCATAGACTGGAGTTCACACACAGGATCCCTAAGTGGTGTTGGGGGAAATGCCTTCACATGCAACACAGGCATCCCACACTAAAGGTACTTCCAAGGCAAGGGATACTCCCAAGTCCATGGACACTCCCTTGGACAAGGACACTACTAAGGCTAAGGCACCTCAAAAGAGCAGGGACACTCCCAAGGACAAGGACACTACTAAGGAAGGGGTGACTCCCAAGAGCAGGGACAAGAACAGTACAAAGGCAAAGGCACCTCAAAAGAGCAGGGACACTCCCAAGGACAGGGACACTACTAAGGAAGGGGCGACTCCCAAGAGCAGGGACAAGGACAGTACAAAGGCAAAGGCACCTCAAAAGAGCAGGGACACTCCCAAGGACAGGGACACTACTAAGGAAGGGGCCACTCCCAAGAGCAGGGACAAGGACACTACAAAGGCAAAGGCACCTCAAAAGAGCAGGGACACTCCCAAGGACAGGGACACTACTAAGGAAGGGGCCACTCCCAAGAGCAGGGACAAGGACACTACAAAGGCAAAGGCACCTCAAAAGAGCAGGGACACTCCCAAGGACAGGGACACTACTAAGGAAGGGGACACTCCCAAGAGCAGGGACACTCCCAGGGACAGGCACACTACAGAGGAAGGGCCATCTCCCAAGGGCAGGGACACACCCAGGGACAAGGTGTCTTCTAGAGACAGGTACACTACAAAGGACAAGTCTGCTGCCAGAGACCGGGCACCGTCCAGGGAACAGGGAAAGTCCAGAGACAAGACTCCTCCTACGGCCAAGGCACATCCAAGGGACAAGGCTTCTCCCATAGACACTAGCTCCATCAAGGACAGGCATACATCACCCCTGGCTGCACGGAGGCTGATGTTGTTGAAGGAACGGAAAACAGATGTCTCCGCGGCGGAGTACCCCCATACCTCCACTCCCATCCAGGCCTGTCAGAAGCAGAGGAAGGAGTCCCCTGTTGTTGCAACCCCCATTACACATGATGCAGAGTCCAGAAGGCAGGCACACAGCAAACGACAAGCAGGGTCCAGCACGTCCCCAGAGAGCAGAGCCCCAGCAGCAGATGCTCCACCTTTGGTGGGTGATATTTCATTGGAGTCCACACCACTTGTCAGTCCTGTCATGTCCAGGGTGCCCACACATATCCCTAAGAAACGTAGACACACACCATTGACACCTGACCACCCCGATGTCGCTCCAGTACAGCTATCCCCAGCTCCCAGAGCCACCCTGCCTCCTGGCCCATACAGCCCTGTGGCTCATCATTTCGGTGTTCTCAGTGGCGCATCAGACGTTCACTCTCAGTTGTCAGATAGTGGCACTGTGTCTGTTGTTTGCTGTCATGCATCATGTAGTGACACTGTCCCAGTTGTGCCCTCTCCTGTTTCTGATGCTGGCAGTGTGTCTGGGTTGATGGCTCATGTGTCAGTCACTAGAGCTGTGGCTGTGTCTCACACTCCTATGTCCGGTGCTGGCAGTGTGTCTGGGTCGATGGCTCATGTGTCAGTCACTACATCTGTGGCTGTGTGTCACACTCTTGGTTCTGGTGCTACCATGATGTGAGGTGTGTTTACCTTCACTCACATGTATTTCAACTTGGTGTGTATATTGTCCATTGTAACCAGATTTGCATTGTTCTTGTCCTTGGGACGGGAACCTTGCACCACGTACTTGTGCTGCCTCTGATGTACCTGTTCGATGCCATGGACTGTTGATGCACTTAGCCCCTCTCATGTGCTGCCTCTGATGTACCTGTTCGATGCCATGGACTGTTGATGCACTTAGCCCCTCTCATATGCTGCCTCTGATGTACCTGTTTTATGCCATGGACTGTTGATGCACTTAGCCCCTCTCATGTGCTGCCTCTGATGTACCTGCTCTGTTGGCCACAATGCCCTGTTGGTGTTCTGATACTGAATGCTGCCCTCTCATGTGCTGCCTCTGATGTACCTGTTCGATGCAATGGACTGTTGATGCACTTAGCCCCTCTCATGTGCTGCCTCTGATGTACCTGCTCTGTTAGTCACAATGCCCTGTTGGTGTTCTGATACTGCAGTCTGCCCTCTCATGTGCTGCCTCTGATGTACCTGCTCTGTTGGCCACAATGCCCTGTTGGTGTTCTGATACTGCAGTCTGCCCTCTCATGTGCTGCCTCTGATGTACCTGTTCGATGCAATGGACTGTTGATGCACTTAGCCCCTCTCATGTGCTGCCTCTGATGTACCTGCTCTGTTGGTCACAATGCCCTGTTGGTGTTCTGATACCGCAGTCTGCCCTCTCATGTGCTGCCTCTGATGTACCTGTTCGATGCCATGGACTGTTGATGCACTTAGCCCCTCTCATGTGCTGCCTCTGATGTACCTGTTCGATGCCATGGACTGTTGATGCACTTAGCCCCTCTCATGTGCTGCCTCTGATGTACCTGTTCGATGCAATGGACTGTTGATGCACTTAGCCCCTCTCATGTGCTGCCTCTGATGTACCTGTTCGATGCAATGGACTGTTGATGCACTTAGCCCCTCTCATGTGCTGCCTCTGATGTACCTGGTCTGTTGGCCACAATGCCCTGTTGGTTTTCTGATACTGCAGTCTGCCCTCTCATGTGCTGCCTCTGATGTACCTGCTCTGTTGGCCACAATGCCCTGTTGGTGTTCTGATACTGCAGTCTGCCCTCTCATGTGCTGCCTCTGATGTACCTGTTCAATGGCATGGACTGTTGATGCACTTAGCCCCTCTCATGTGCTGCCTCTGATGTACCTGCCCTGTTGGCCACAATGCCCTGTTGGTGTTCTGATACTGCAGTCTGCCCTCCCATGTGCTGCCTCTGATGTACCTGTTCGATGCCATGGGCTGTTGATGCACTTAGCCCCTCTCATGTGCTGCCTCTGATGTACCTGCTCTGTTGGCCACAATGCCCTGTTGGCTTTCTGATACTGTAGTCTGCCCTCTCATGTGCTGCCTCTGATGTACCTGCTCTGTTGGCCACAATGCCCTGTTGGTGTTCTGATACTGCAGTCTGCCCTCTCATGTGCTGCCTCTGATGTACCTGCTCTGGTGGCCACAATGCCCATGCTCTTACATACTCAGTGATTATTCCCACTATTATGTATAATAAAGCAAGTCAATCATGTGTCGTGGTTTGTCGTTATGATTCCGGCTTGTGTACTCCAGTTCTGGATTTCTATTTGCGATGTGATGTGGTTTCTCAAACATGACACTCCCCCTCCCAACGTCACGACCCTGGCAGGTACTCCCCTTCAGACAGCAAATGGTGTGTTGCGTAACTGCGTCGTCGTCGATAGTGGTCCATGACTTGCAGGTGGTGGATCGCGAAGAGTATCGGAAATGCGTGTAGCGCTGGGTCCATGACGGCGAGCAGCTTGTGGTGGGTATCTCTCCTATGTATGGTATCTTCGCTGTGGGGAATCCGCCGTGTTCAGGCAGGTTGTTTTTCCGCTGCGGTTTTATGTGTGTTTTTCGCCATCTTGATTTGGGGGACGGTCGATGACGTCAGTCCGTACGGCGGTGTCTCTGGATTGGTTAAGTCTGCCGCGGGGTCGGGTATAGTTAGGCGGCGGTGCGTGCTCTTCCGTCGCGCACGGACTTTTGACACTCTTTACTATCCTGATATGGCGGACGGAGTGACCGCGGCAGGCGGACACGGAAACAGCATTTTCCGCCTACTCCAGGGCTGCGGTCGCACTTCCGTCCGCCATCATTAATGAGATCCTTTATCTGGTGGCAGGTAGCACTTTTGAAGACATGTGAATTTTCATCTATTGTTAGACATGTGCGACATACTGATTTTCATTTTGTATATGCTCTTGAATTTTAGTGCCTCTCCCTGAGGAAGGGTGTTTCATACCCGAAATGCATAGGAGGATGAATAGCAATGATGCCTATTGAAAAACCTTATCAAAGAATGGAATTTGATAAAATGATTTAATGTGAAAACACAAATGAACTAATAAAAATCTCATGAAACAGTCAAACTGATTTTGAAAGTAGAATCCTTTCAAGAGGAGATGAGTGTGTGCCTCGGAGGGATGCCGATAATGTTCCATTAAAGGCACGTTCTGTTCCACTTTTAGAAAGTTGGCATTTTCCTGAATTGGCCATTTGGTTCCTGCAGCCTGACTCTGGGTTACATGACTAGGTGTAGTCGACAGTTCAGCTTTATGTATTACTCCTAGACAGCCACACATGATAGACAATGTAGGTGTGCCTCGATGAGCCATCACTGGCAGGATGGAAGGGAGGAGCCAGGCCCATCCCTGCCCACACTTGAACAGGCAGTATACTGTCTCCACACAAGGAGCTACATACCCCCTGTAGTTAGTCTGGAGCCAGGAAGGCAGGGCATCTGTGCACTTCAAAGGCCTGCAGTTAGAAGCTTCTTTATGCTTTAAAGGCACAACTGGTTGTGTATATATATTGGACCTCAGACACGGCCATTTCAGTAAACATCTGGACCTGTGGACACCCTGCCAGAAAGACTGCACTGCTGCTGAAAAGGTTGCCACTCTGCTGGACTGCTAACCTGAAGGGACTTACTTTGTTGACCTGCTGCCTGCTGCCCTCTTGCCTGCGTGAGAAGGACTGAACGTGCATCGCTTAAACCCAGAGTGAAACCCAGAGCTAGTTGCCTGGTGGCTTCCCTGGGCTAAATGCACCAGGACTCTGCTATTTGCGAGTCTTCCCTGCCAAGTGGGGCCACCCCAGTCCTGGACCCTTGGAAATGGGCTTGAGGTGCTCTGCCAGTCTCTGTGGATCCAGCAGAACTGAAGCAGTGCAAACCCAACCAGGTCCAATGCATCACCGCTGCTGTGTTGAATAGACCCTTTACAAAAACATGCATCATCACCACAGTCTCATCGAAACTGCCACTGCATGACGCATCCATGGCACAGGTCCTCACATCCCTTGTCAACAATCTTATTGCTTCTTCAGGCCATCACAATTTAAACACTTAATCAATATGTTAGCTGTTCACTAGAAATTTAAAATACATTAATATTCAGTTCCCACTATGTGTTCCACTTTGATGTGCTTTCATATGATATTGAAATCAATCAATTATATTAATTTACACTAAGGGTTTGGTCATGTTATGATAAATGATATATTTTAATCTCACTAATGATAACAGCGTATATGAGTACCTAATAGCTGGCTCCATCAGAGCGATCAATAGTTTGATTGTATGAAATAATAATTTAGTAAACATTTAGACCACAGCCACTCATACACCCACTCAGTCACTAATACGGCCACTGACATATCTACTCTTACACCCATGAAGCCACTAACATACTGAGTCAGTCACCCATACAGCAACTCACACACCTATTCACTCACCCATACAGTCAATCACACATCCACCTACTCACCCATACAGGTACACACACCCCTACTCACTTACTCATAATGATACTAACACATACTCACTCACCTATACAGTAACTGACATAAGCACACACTCATCCATAGAGCCACTCTCACATTCATTCACTCACCAATGCTCATCATATCAGTCACTCATACACCTCACCACTCGCCTATACTGCCTTTCACATACCCAGTTACTCACCCATATACCACTGACACATCCACTTACTCACCCACACAGCCATACACACACTCACCCACCCATATAGCCCCTCAAACATGCTCTCACTTACCCATACAGCCACTAACTCACCAGCTCACTCATCCATACAGGCAGACACGCACCCTCTCACCCACCCAGACACTCAGACTACCATATATGTACCCAGACAACCAATCTCTCGCCAATACAGCCACTCACCCACCTATACTCTCTCTCTCTCTCTCTCTCTCTCTCTCTCTCTCTCTCTCTCTCTCTCTCCCCCCCCCGCTCTCTCTCTCTCTCCCTGTCTCTGTCTCTGTCTCTGTCTCTGTCTCTGTCTCTCTCTCTCTCTCTCTCTCTCTCTCTCTCTCTCTCTCTCTCTCTCTCTCTCTCATACACACACACACACACACACACACACACCACAGCCACCACCACCACCACCCACTTAGACATCAACTGCAGACTGATACAGAAATTCACAAGACCAGTCTCACACCCTCTGATTCATCCATACAGGCACTCATACACCCATTGAATCACTATACACCTTGGTGTGTATATATATTTATTCCCCATAAACCTTTTATAAACACTCAGTCACTGGATGATGTCATCAGTGATTTCATTTGAAATGTCATTGCCCCTGCCATGAGTGATGTAATTGGGTCTGTGAGTGGGTGCTTGTTGGTCTGTCAGTGGGTGCATAGTAAAAAAGCCTCTTTCTGCTTGTTCCGCATCTTGATTTTGCCTCTTTCTGCTTGCGCTGACCTTTACTATGCCTCTTCCTACTCGTTTCTGACCTTTATCTTGCTTCTTTCTGCTTGTTGTTGACCTTTACCCTGCCACTTTTTGCTTGTTTCTGACCTTTATTCTGCCTCTTTCTCACCTTTTATTCTTCATCTTTCTGCTCATTTCTGACCTGTATTCTGCCTCTTTCTGGTCATTTCTCTGCTTTATTCTTCCTCTTTCTGCTCATTGCTGACCTTTATTCTGCCTGTTTCTGACCTTTACCTTGCCTCTTTCGGTTTGTCCCAGGACTGTGGGGGGGACCCTTCAGACTCCGCAGTTCCAGCCAGCTCCCCGCCTCCTGTGGGAGCAGGCATTGCTGCTGCATGGAGGGAGCTGCTGCTAAGGCAGCCCCTTCCGTACAGTAGCAATTCTTTCATCTCTTTCCCTGCCTGAATTTCTGTAGGCAGGGAAAGAGACTAAACCTCCTCTTCCAGCTGGCAGGAGCACTTTGACAGCTCCCTCCCACTGGAACCACTGTTTGCTTTAGCTTGGCAGGAGTTGTTACAGCAAAAAAAAAAGAAATGTTTGTAAAGTTTATTTTTGCCCTCCTGTGGTCCCTCTGGAACCCCACAGGCAGAGCTAAGGGGTCAGGGTATTCCTGCCCTGCCTCCTTTTTTTTGGTGGGGGGGGGGGGGGGGGGAACGTGACAGAAGCAGAGTCCCAAGAAGGGTGCCAACATTTCCTACTTGAAGTGTTGTCTTCCAATCAAATCTCAGCACGAGATCAGGAGGGTTCCCGGAGCCTTTGCGTCTCTACATATCTAAATTTGGTTGTTCTTTAATATCTCCCAAACTACTGAACAAATTTACACCAAAAGCTCTCTTTCTAGACGGAGAGCTAGCTTTCTGCCAAATTTGATGTATTTCCGTCTAGTTGTTCGGGCTGTAGTGCGGTTCACGAACCCCCATGGGAATTACCATGGGAAACGCACCTTTTTCGACCCCCCCATTCTCCGCTCCTGCTTGATGGATCGCCCTGAAACTTTCCGTGAGCAACGAGAATCACTACCACACTTTTCTTAGGAAAACCACTTTTCCTATGGAAATATGGTCCTAGCTATAACTAGCTACTGACGATGGTGTGTGTATTTGTGTGTGTGTGTGTGTATTTGTGTGTGTATTTGTGTGTGGGTGTGTGGGTGTGTGTGTGTGTGTGTGTGTGTATATATATATATATATATATATATATATATATATATATGCGCAAACTCCCAAAAACACCGCTTTAGGTCCTAGTGCAATTCAGAACCCACGAGGCAAGTAAGTATATATATATATATATATATTCACTAAAAAAAACAAAGATTACAGGGACGTTACAGTTAGGGGCAGATTTCACTTGTACAACACCATAGCCATTTTGCAGTTATAGTTACCTGAGCTAACTATAACTTGCGCCCCAGCAAAGCACTCATGACATTACATATTATATCACTCATGACATGGTCGGTGACAAAACTGATGACATCTCACATGACATCACTGATGACATTATTCAGTGAGTGTAAGTGTTTTTTAAGAGTTTATGAGTGTTAAACATATATACTAAAGTACTACAAAACTTAAAGTAGTATACTAGGTGTACTACTAATGTGTGATACTACTTGTAATATATATCATGTGGCTGTGTGACTGTATGTATCCTTGTGTGAATTGATGTGTGAGTGGCAGTATTGTGGTTGTGTAAGCAGCTGTGTGGTTCAGTGAGATGCAGGGTGAGTGCTATATTGGTGAGTGAGTAGGTGTGTCAGTAAATGTATGGGTGGGTGAGTGATGGTGTTATTTGCTCTATCAGTGGGTAAGTGGGTGTGTAGTGACTGTATTCATAAGTGAGTGGGTGTCTGAATTGCTGTATGAGTAAGTGACTGGGTGTATAAATGGTTGTATGGGCGAGTGAGTGGCTGAGTAGGTGCTTAGTTACGTGACTGTGTGTGAGTGAATGTATTGGATAGTGAGTGTCTGTGTGAATGCCTGTATGGGTGAGTACAGGAATGTGTGTGCTTGTATGGATGTGTGAATAGGTATGTAAGTGAATGTGTGAGTGTATGAGGGCTTCTCTGGGTGAGCGAGTGGCTGTGTTGAGAGGCCGATTAGATGAGTGAGTGGCTGTGTGACTTTGTAGGTAAATAGGTGGGTGAGGACCTGTATGGGTGAGTGGGTGGTTATATGGCTGGCTGTATGGGTGAGTAACTGGTTGTATGAGTGGCTGCATGGGTGAGTGAATGGTTGCATGAGAGGGTGTACGAGTGAGTGAGTGTGTGAGTGGCTGTGTGGAGGACTGAGTGGTGTGTGAGTACTGGTTTGTGAATGGGTATATCAGTGGTTGTACAGGTGTGTGAGTGGGTGTACAAGAGGCTGTATGGGGGTGTGAGTAGGTGTGTGAGTGGTTCTGTGGATTATGTCATAAGTGATGTCATTTGAGATGTGATCAGGGATGCCATCAGTGATGTCACTGACCATGTCATTAGTGATGTAATATGTGAGGTCATAAGCAGTGTATTGTGGGGGGCGTAATTTATAGTTGACTCCTGCAACTATTACTGCTGAATTGTTCCTGGTTTTATATGAGTGAAATCTGAGCCTTACAGTAATGTCTGTGTAACCTTTGGATTTTTAAGTGAATTTTGACTTTTTTTTAAATTTCCTAACCATAATGTGCCTCTAAATTTCTAAGAATTTTTTTAATGTGAAGTAAGATGACCATTGCAGTGTACAGTGGGGGTGGAGTTGAATGCAGGGCCTGGCCTGGCATTGTATTGCCCTCCCACCCAAGCTTGGAGCTCCTGCCCCGTCCTCTGTGCCATCCAATGTCCACAACCTTGCTCCCTCATTACAGCTGTGTGTGGCAGTTGTTCTGCCACTGCACTATCTGCCTGTCCTAAACAGTTACCTTGCTGCCTCATCCACCTCCTCCCTACCCTCTGTTTTCTGAGTCCATGCACCAGCCACTCCCTCCTGCCCTGCATGGTCCGATGTGCTGCCATATATCTCGTGGCCCTGCTCACTCCTGCTGCCCTCCATTCCTCAATTCTATACAGCATTATTTTCCTCCTGCTTAGCCTCTGTGCTTATCATTCTGTCCCTTCTCTACTACCCCCTGCCCTCCAATGTCTGTGTGCATGCCCTCTCCCTCTTTTCTGTCCACCATATTCCATGGGCCTGCCCCCTTCCTATTTATCTTAGGGTCTCATTTATGTTTTTTTTTTTATCATAGGGCAGCGTAGCAGGCCTTGCTGTTGCACTGCCCTACGGCAAAACATAAGGGCAAGAACGTGCTGTATCTAATATATATGGCGCATTCCTGTCCTTTTCCCCTGTGCCGGAGCACAGTGGGCTGCTGTGCACCAACGCAGGCTCCTTTGCACCATGGTGCAAGGGTGCCTGCATTGCCGGGATGATTATTTTTGTGCAGGAAGAAAAACTTTCCTGCACAAAAAAATCACAAGAGGCTTTTTCCTCTTTCTATGTGTGCTCTAGAAATAAAGATAGTTCTCATTGTGCCTCCCTTACACCCCCAACAACACCCATAGAATGTCCCTTTGCTTTCACACAGTTTTCTGTGTGAAAGGGGTAAATATTTATAAGGCCATGAAAAGCCACGTAAGGTGGCTTTACACAGCCTTATAAATATACCAGTGGCACATTGCGCTACCGGAACGTGTAAAAAGTGACGTTCCGGCAGTACAATGCCGGTAGGGTCTCATGAAAGAGACCCTGAGTGTTCACTTGAGCTGCCACTGCTCCTCCCACCTGCCTAGTAAGGTCAGATAACTGCTGCCTGTCCTTGCCACCTCACCCCTGCCTGTTTAAGTTTCATGCTACTATCTCTTCCCACTTGTCCTCTATGGTCCACTTTGCTGCCACTCACATCTGCCCTCCATACTCTTTTGTGCTGCAACTGCTCCTCCTGTCTGCCCTACATGGTCTGCCATGAAGGCCCTTCCCTCTTTTGTCTGTGCCTAGCCACTACCCCTCCCTTCTGTCCTCCGTGAGCTTTTGTGACTGCCCCTGCTCCCCCCTCTTGCTCACCATGGCTGTTGTGCTACCACTAACACTCCTGCTTGCCATGCATGGTCTTCTGTGCTGCCACAGCCCCTCCACCTGCCCTGTGTGGTCAACTTGCTGCCTCTGACCCCCTTCCACCTACCCTCCGTTGTGTCTGTGTATGCCATTATAGTTTCACTGTTGCCCTCAATGGTGTGTTGTGCTTCGAGTGCCCATGTAACCTGCCCTCCATGGTCAGCTTGCTGCTCCTGCCCTGACCTTTTCTCCCTGCCCTCTGTTTTCCATGTGCAGACCCCTATTGCCTCCCTCCTGTCTTGTTTGGTTCACTGGCGTTTCCCTACCCCTCCCTCCTGCCCTTCATGGTCCGTTATGCTATAACTGTCCCTTGTGTCTGTCTACTGAGGTCAGCTTGCTGCGCTTGCCTCTTTCCCCTCTGCTTTCTGGTGTCCATGTGCATGGCTCTGTTGCCTCCCTATTGCTTTCCATGGTTTGTTTGTATTGTGCTGCTGCAACTCCTAGCGCCTGTCCTGTAAGGTCAGTCTGGTGCCCTTGCTCATCTCCCTCCTGCCCTCTCTTATCTGAGTCCCTGTCCCTACCCCATTTCTCCTGCCCTCCGTGATCCAATGTACCAAACTTGCCAACATTTTGAACTTGGTAAGAGGTAGATTTGGAAACAATACAGTGGAATTGATTTTCCCCACTGACTTACATTGAAAAAGAAGAGATTTTAGGTAGGAGACGAATAAAAGAAAGGCCTTTCTGGCTTAAAAATATTGGGAGTCTCCTTCCTGAATCGGGTCTGTTGGCAAGTATGGTTGTACTACCACTGCCCCTTCCTTCTGCCCTCAATGGTCTTTTATATTGCCACAGCTTCTCTTGCTTGTACTGCATGGTTGCTTTGGTTTGGCCCCTGCCTCCCATTTCCCGCCCTTTGTGGTCCGTTCTGCTGCCACTGCCCTTCCCGCCTGCACAGCATGGTCAACTTCTTGCCTTTGCACCCTTTTCCATGCGAAGGTATTATTCCCATGGAAATGATGGTTAGAGCTCATATTTCCTGAGTTCCTCAAACAGCAACAACTGACTTTTAAATAATTAACTATCTTAGTTTTTTTATCTAGTTGATCACTTGAATATATGTCACACTTAAGGGAGAGGATGTGGCGTTACAGCCAGTGCTGCAGACTTTGTAACTGGGGAACCAGGTTTGAGTTTCAGCATCAGCTCAACATCTTGTTTTTCTTGGCAAATCACTTAATCTCCTCAAGTCTAAAACCAAAAAGAATATATCCTTATGTAGTGTAACTGATGCTCATGTAAAGCACTCCTATACCTTTGGGTAATATCTGCACTATATAAGACTGAACAAAAAACTAAATAATAAAGTGTTTTGCATACTTCTGTCATTGGGCCACACTTGGGTGACATTTGTGCTATATTTGGGTTATTTTTTCTCTGGTGGCCATCTTGGGAGTCTAATTTCATCATTTACTGCAGTATCCTCAGTAGAAAATGCTTTGATTCCATCAAGATGGCGTTCATATGTGCCACACCTTTGGTATGAATTCAGAATGTTAGCACCCTAGTTGTTCCTTAGAGCACTCTAGTAAAACTGCTGATCACCAGGCAGTTAACTGGCAGTCTGCTGCTGGAGTTGGAGGGTATGTTTTCAGTATGCCTGTGTTGAAAGTTTATGTTTCAGTCTGCATGTCAGAATGTTTTAATGAAATAGAGAAAGATATTTGAGAACTCACTTGATATGTCTTACTTTTTCTTTCTTCAGCACTAACTATAATTTCTATGACAAACTGAATCCCCTCATTTTGTTCCGTTCTAAATTAAATATTTTAAGTTTTACTAGTTTGAGTCAATTGAAAGAGTATGACCATTTCCTACAGAATTAAGCACCACAAATGACAAATCTGCTTTGGGCTTCCAAAATAAAAATACATTTTGGAACTTGACACACAGATATTTTGCCCATGCGAATGAAAACAGGATGCCTTGAAATAGAGGCTTTCCACAAAATAAATCATGTATAACATGCATATTTAATTCATAGTTTGATTTTAATGTGACTAGTTTAGATAGTAGAATGGGGGTTTAACTTCATATAGTTGTACTGATTTAACACAATATTTTAAAATGTAGAAAAACAGAAACAGCTCATGATTTAGCTTGCTCTAAGAGCTCCAGCTTGACCTTGGAGATAACTAGTGGAATGTTTCCTCTGGTGTGAAAGAAGGATGCCTCACATAACTTACAGCATGTTATCATATTTAGTTGCTGTTATATTGTTTCACTGCTTTAGAAAGAATCGAAAATCCCACGCTTTTTAAATGTTGTACCATGTTATGCATTAATGTAAATGTAAATGTAAATGTACATGTATTTATATAGCGCAAATCACCGACCCGGTATCTAAGCGCTTGCTTAGGGAACCCGTCCTGGTATTCCCCTGTGAGATAACCCCGGCAGGGTATCCACAAGGTGAAAGCCAGTCATCCCACCGCGAGGGGCCGTTGTGGAGATTAAGCAAACTATTGCCCAGAGTCGCAGAGTGTGAACCCATGAATCGAGTAGGCACCGGAGCGAGAATTGTCGAGTCCGTGGACATTTTAGGACTCAAGACCCTGCCGAGCCAGGAATTGAACCCTGGTCCCGGGCTGACCTCTGCTTCCAGGTCTGCCTCCTCTAACCAGTGAGCCACACTTCTCCACTTAATGATTCTTGCTTAAATAAGAAGTTCTTTTTCCAGCTTATGTTAGATGTTTAGTTAAAATTAAATGTTTCTTTAAAAGAAGGTTAGTAGATAAAGCTATATTAGATAGGATTCAGAATGTGTTGTGGGAAGAATTTTGACTGCCTGATGGATAATTTGTGCAGACAGCAGAGAAGTGGAGATGTACTTTTGGAGCATACTGTATTCCAACGGATCGAAGAATGGAGATCATGCCACATGTTTTGCAACATTTATATTTGATATAAACGTGTTCCTAAATTAGGAGGAGTTGCGGACTAAGACAGATTTAGTGATGGAGACCTTTGCAGACTTTTTCAGACACAGATTTAGAAACCTGCAGTGGAATAGAGGTTAGACTTTGATGGAGAGTAGAACAGATGCAGATGAATGCAGATTAAATGCAGGTTGTGTTCCATTCTGACTTTTATTTTAGAAAACCAAGATTTATGCTTTGACTTAACTGGCTCTGCCAAGGCTTATTTGCTCTATGCTTTCTTTATCTTTATGGGAGATTCTGCAGTTATTAATTATTGATTTAGCTTCATGCTAATTTCACACTTACTCTATTTTGAATTCTTCATGAGTTCTGACTGACATCATGTGCGCCATATTTTCTGCACTTACTCTATTTTTCTATTATCACTTTCCCCGTACAAATTCCCATAGGGGTTTTATACAAGACTTCAACCCGAACTGATGAATGAAATTACACCAGATTTGGGAGAAACTTAGCTCTCGGTCCTTAAGCAAAATTTTTGTGAATTGGTGTAAATCTGTTCAGTACTTTTTCACATATTAACTGAAATCCATATTTGTGTAAACAGGTATGTGGGTCGTTCAAGGATCCGATAGTCCCTGTGCTTATATCTGATTGTCTGCCAACACATCAACCAGGAAGTGTTGCCAGCCATTTTGGGATTCGTCTTCATCCAGGTCCCAAAATTGGTTTTAAAAAAAGAAAAGAAAAAGGAGCAGGGTAGGAATACCCTGACCCTGTAGCCCTGTCTCTGGGTCTCCCTGGGACCCTACCATGGCAGAAAAATATTTTGAAAACCTTTTTTGTTGCGATTTCACGATGGAGTCATGAATCCGCTGCAAAAATAATTTTAAAGGGGTGGTCTCCCGCACTTGTGTTTTTTTTTCAACGTAAGCTGCAACTGCTGCTATCCCGAGGCTGGCAGTTAGTGTCCGAGAAGTTCAGCACAGAGCTTCTCATTAATTTAAAACCCAAACCCCAGTGAGGTGGTAGCCCCCGGGGATCAAACTGCCCTTGGGAAGGGAGTCTACAAGCGTCCCCTCCCCTTTTGTTTAATTAACATTTGCCCCTAAGACCAGGCCTACCTGGGCGCTGGAAAAAGAAAACAAGCACGGGAGTCCCCCTTCTTATTTTTCAATTATATTTGCAGTGGTTGTGTGACAATGATTGTGGATTATTGGTACAAATATATTGGACGTTCTTGACTATGCTATTTATTTCACCAAACAAGTGCTTAGGCAAGCAAAAAAATTGTCACTTGTCTGCGTGCAAGTACCTCACGTGCACTACTTGAAAAGTTTAATTTAAGCAAATATTCCAGCTGCATTTGCCAGCAAGGAAATTACTAAACCCCGGCAATGTATGAGAGAAAATGAATGTGGTTAATACACATACAGACTTACACTGACATAATGGGTAATAATCCCTTATGATACAATAATGCCAAAGGAGGGGTTGGTCCTGTGACATAATTACCCAAAAGTACCCTCAGCGAATGGTTTGTCAACATTAGCAGAACCCTGAGAGTGAACCATGGGATAATATTACTCATATCCAGTTATCATTTTGTTTAAGTAAAACACTTGAACGCACCTGAGCTTCTCATTAGTTGAAATCCGTAATATACAGTAATTGTGTAATTTCAGTAAATTCAAGGAATCATGGAAAATATTTCTCTGGGTTGTTACAGTTCCTGTGAGTTGTGGGTCATACAATCTCTAGCTTTTGGGCAGTGATAATATTGAGCTAGCACATACACCTAGGTACGTGTGTGTGTACTAATAAACACAGAGAGGCAATGCTATTTGCGAGAGGGGAAGAGTAAAAGACACAGAAAGAGGCATAGAGAATGAGGTAAAAGAGATCCCATAGTGAGTATAGTAAGATAGGGTATAAGAAACTGATGAGCACTATTATGCTTATGTGCATGTGAGGACGAAACAGTAAGGGGGAGTGAGGGATGCAGAGTGTCTCCTGAGGTGAAATGTTTTCATCATGTTTACATTGTTTACACTAATTTATGTTCCTCTAGTTTTCTATGTTAACAATTTACACTAATAGAGCTGATATATTTAGGGGCTTCTCTCATGCCTGGCTGCATGATTTCTGCCATGATTGACCCACAATATCCTATTTTTAAAGGGAAGCACAAGGCTATGATTTGGCACGTATGTGTGCAAGCGTGTGTGTATGATTGAGTGGACAAGGAGAACCCATAAAGTTACAGAACACTTCTTTAGCCATAAAAACAACAGCCTTGATTTTTATTACATATATTTAAACAATATTATAAAAAAGTATTGAACTCTGGGACTGATAGATATACTATTCCCACTCCAGTCCGTGCAACAGTAGGTAAAGCATTGGACATCGGAGGGGTTAAATTTTCTATTACCTACTCCAGTCTGTGCAACAGTAGGTAGAGTGTTGGACTTCGGAGGGATTAAATTTACTATTCACATTTCATTCTGCGCAACAGTAGGGAAAGAGCTGGATTTCAAAGGGGTTAAATGTACTATTCCCACTAGAGTCTGTGGAACAGTAGGGAAAGTATTGGACTCTGGAGGGGTAACATTTATTGTTCCCACTCCTGTGTATACGACAGTAGGGAAAATGCTGGACTTCGGAGGAATTAAATTTACTATTCACACACCTTTCTGTGCAATAGTATGGAAAGTGTTGGATTTCGAAGGGGTTAAATTTACAATTGCCACTCCAGTCTGTGCAACAGTAGAGAAAGCTTTGGTCTTTGGAGGGGTAACATTTACCGTTCCCACTTCAGTCCGTGCAACAGTAGGGAAAGCGTTTCACTCCAGAGGGGTAAAATTTACTGTTCCCACTCCAGTCTGTGCAACAACGGGAAAATCGTTGATCTTCAGAGGCGTAACATTTACTATTCTCACTGCAGTCTGTGCAAGTAAGGAAAGCGTTGAACTCTAGAGGGGTAACATTTACTACTTCCTCTCTAGTCTGTGCAACAGTAGTAAATGTACTTCACTTCAAACACATAATATATTTGTAACATAATCTCATTCATCCATAACCATTATGAAACTCTTAAAATAAACTTTATTAATTAACCCTCCAAAAATCTAAATATAAAAACAATTATCATTATAAAACAATTGAATAATTAAAACATTTAAAAAGTCATTTATTTATTTATTAATTAACTTCCCAAACTATACCCCGAAAAACCTAGAAGCCCACACTTAACATATAACATAAATAAGTATAGCACGATTAACATAATTAATAATCAATGAAATCTCCAATAATACATTATTAATGAGCTAGTTAATAATTGACTTTCCCTCTATACCCCTCGAAATACAGCATCCTATATTTAATATAGAACTTAAAAAATATAATTACACAATATGCATAATTAACACTGATATAATGAATACATTGTTAATTGTAAAATAATAATTATTTAATTAAAATCCCACTCTATAACCCTACTCCCCGCCCTATACCCCTACAAACCCTACAGCCTGCACCTAATATATAACTAAAAATACAACTATTACCCAATATACATAATTAATAAATCAATAATTATTAGTAATTGATAAATAATGAATTATTACTTCACTTCCCTCCATATACCCTTACAAACCCAGCAGTCCGCACCTAATATATAACTAAGACAATATAATTATTACACAATGTACATATTTCATTATCAATAATTAATAATTGTTAATTAATTATACCTAATGAACTTCCCACCCCACACCGCTACAAATCTAGCAGCGCGCACCTAATAACTATCTTAAAAATATAATTATTACACAATTAGCATAATTAATAATTAATTTAATAATACATTTATAATTTATCATTAATTAATTATACTTAATTAACTTCCCACTCTACACCCCTACAAACCTAGCCGCCAGCTGGACACTATAAATTATTATTTGTAATTAAATTAAAAATTATAAAATACTTAAAACGACAAAATATATTTAAAAGCATTCTTAACAATTCTACTAGCAATAATAACATAAACATAATTAAAACTATATTTTTTACAACTATATTATTGAAATATACTGTGGCTAAGGAGGGCAACTTATATATGGGGTTCATGGACCTATCCTCAGCATTCGACCTAGTTAATAGGTCGAAGCTTTGGATGGGTCTCCTTGACCTAGGTCTGGACCCTCCCCTAGTGTACTTTATGGCGAACCTCCATACAAACCTATCTGCAAAAGTAAGAGTGAGTGGGCGATGTACTAGGCCATTCAGATCTGAAAGAGGGGTAAGACAGGGGTGCATCTTGGCGCCTCTGTTGTTTACACTTTACATCAATGCCCTGGAGGCTGAGCTGGGGGGGGGGTCTCTCAGGATATTCCACGTATAGGGGAGCAGGTAATACCTGTTCTCCTATACGCTGATGATGCCGTACTTATGGCCCGCACTGGGGTGAGTCTCCAAAAACTGCTGAACGCCTTTGGCACCTTTATGAGTAACCTTGATCTTAAGGTTAATGCCAAAAAATCACAGGTTCTAATAGCAGGGAAGGGCAGAAATAAGGGGAAACTAAAAACTTTTTACTGTAGTAACGAAGTGGTATGTAGGGTCCCTTCCTTTCCCTACTTGGGGGTATTGTTCGATGAAAAGGGTACCTGGGGTCCACAAAACACAAGTCGTAGTGTGGTTTTTAGTAGAAGTGTCTCGGGCCTTATGAGTTTTGCCAAAAAACTGGGAGGTAGACCGGTTGAAGCCATCATTAAGGTCTATAAAGCAAAATGCTTGGCAGTGGCCTCCTACGGATGCCAAATATGGGGTTATACCACACCCAAAAAAATCCAATTGGTAGAAAATAAATTTCTGAGGGGGGTCCTTTCAGTTCCACAGTCTACTCCCACTTTTACAACACATACTGAAGTGGGGATCGGATATATTTCAGACCATATCCAAATGGCACCCCTTCTGAATTGGCAAAAAATCTGGCTTAATAAAGAAATTACTCTAAACCACTCCATTATCAAAGACTGTTTGCACTTAGAGCGGGCTGATAAAATTGTATGGCTGATTTATATCAAAAACGGTCTGCAAAATATAGGACGCTCAGCCATGTTTTATTCTCCCGAATTAATAACTAAAAAAGATATTCTTCCAACAAAGAAGGCCCTAAGGGACCTTTTTTCATTAGATCGGGAGGAGACGGAGCTAAGAAAACCCCTTGTAAGACTAAACTATGGGCTGGTTAGTTGCCCAGGACCGGAACCATATTTAATAGTGGTGAATAATCGACACCACAGGTTTCTCCTGACAAGATTCCGCCTAAACCTGATCCATTACTCTTTAGGAGCTTTCCGTACCTGGTGCGCACCTGACAAGGCGGATCCCTGCTCTTGTGATTGCTTTTCATTACAAGATACACTCCATTTTGTTATGTTTTGCACTCATTATGATTCATGTAGACGGAAATATTTGTTACCACTCCTGAAGAAGGCGGGCTTTATTCAGGTGAGGCCCGCTCTAATATACCTAATGCAATTGGGTAACTCTTATACTATGTTCTGTGTGGCTAGTTTTCTGACTGCAGCCATTCGCATAAGGAAAAATACCACCAGTCTACCGCAGATCCAAAGTTGTTTTGAGTAAAGTTTCTCTTGAGTAAACATGTATCCTACTTGTGTAGTAAGGCTGTAGTATTAATAGTTTTTAAAAGGTATACATTTTAAAAAAATTTAATGTCGGAAATTTATTTTTTTAAATATGTATTGTACTTTTAATAATGAAGGAAAAAATTTATTGTATTGTACCTCGTTAATTAGATTGAAACTTTTTTGTATAATTGTACCATGTCTTTTATGATATTAATTTTATCGAATAAAGAATTTTTGACTGACTGAAAATGATATCAACAACAGCGATATTCTTGACAAAGATATTCCTGCATCACAATATTTTTGTATCACAATATTTTTTTGACAATATTTATGCAACTTATTATTTTTCGGCCAAATACCCCTCTAGCTTCTGCTTATTTTTGCAGTAAATCACTGATTTTGCTGAATTCAAAAAGAATTCTTGGATTACAGAGGAGTTTTCATATTCTTAATCATTTACTTATGCCGAGATGTGCAGATGTATATTTCTGCACCGAGAAAGTTTACACAAAAGTCCATTGCCACTTTTAAAGTGACATTTCGTCTCTTGACAAATCTAATTATGAATTCAATTTGATTTTGCTTAAAAGAATGATACTTGCAGACTCCAGTAAAAATGTTATGTGCTTTGTGGGAGTGACTACATCTGGTAAAATTCTCAAAATTCAAGAAAATTAGCAAAACAATATATCTATTATTCGTACCATGTTGAAATGTCAGATATACTGCACGCAGCTGTATTCTGATCATGATGAACATATAATTGCTTTACCAGAGATGCACATTCAACAATTAGATGCCCTTCCCCTTCCGAAAATGGCATCAATCAATACTTGAAGAAAGCTAGTCAACCTAAGATTTCACATAATTGTATAAATATTTTGGATCAAAAGATTTCTCAGGAAGAATTTTTTTTCTGCTAATAATTCTGAAACCTTAGATGGTTAAGGGAAGATTTCTCCATCTACTGAAAAGATGATCTATTTCTTAGGTCACTCTGTTCAAATTTAACTGAGGGATTTTTTCCAGATCTTTCACTATATAAATCCCCAGATATCTGAACTCTGAACTCACTGAACCCCTCCATTGCTCCAGGTTCCAACACATAACCTCTGTTTTTAAACTGTTTATCGCATAGCCTGATATAGATTCAAATTTGACCAACAACTCCTCAACCCGAGGAATCTCCACCTCCGGGTCACTTGTGTATAGTATCAGGTCATCTGCATAGAGGGCTAATTTAGAGCTATAAAGCTCAGACCTGTAAGGAGCGATTGACTCATTTAACCTAATTGCTTGTGCCAGGGGTTCTATATAGATATTAAAAAATAAAGGGGAGATGGGACACCCCTGTCTGGTTCATCGCTGAATTCTGATGCTTGATCTTAACAAACCATTTAAGAGGATCCGCGCAGAGGCTCCCTGATAACAATATCGTAAGGTCTGAATAAAAATGGGACCAAACCCCATTACCTCCAGAACCTCCCAAAGGTACACCCAGCAGACTCTATCAAATGCCTTGGCTGCGTCTAATGCGACTACGGGCAAGGGTTCAGATCTTTGAGTGGCAAGATCTATATTACCAATTAGAAGATTAGTCTGATCCTCGATGTGCCTTCCAGCCACAAACCCCTTCTGGTCTGTATGTATCAGCTTGGGTGCCAGTTTGTCCAATCTCCCTGCTAAAATGCCAATGAAGATCTTATAGTCCGCATTCAGCAGGGAGATTGGCCGATATGAGTCTGCCCTTAAAGGGTCTTTACCTGGCTTCAAAATTTAGACAATTATAGCCTCCTTCCATGAATTAGAGACTCTGCCAGCAGGGCAATAGACCAAATTGAAAATAGTGCCCAGAATAGGGAAAATCAACCTGGTAAAGATGGTCATTCTCCCCAAGCTCTCCTATCTATTTTCTACTATACCCCTAACTTTTCCGAAAAAGAGTATCAGTAAGGTGCAGAGCAAGATAGGGAGCTTTGTATGGGACAAGAGGGTCCGACTGACGTGGAAAAAACTCAGACGAAGGCTACTTAAAAGAGGGATGGCTCTCCCTGATATCAGCTTGTATGCAGTAGCATTCCAGTTTAAGAGCATTCGGATGCTACTTGTGAAACCCGATGAGTCAGCCTGGGGTAGGTTGCTGGGAGAAATGGTGAGAGTGGAAGGGGGGGGAGGAGGAGGAGGAGGAGGCGAGGCTTTCTTGTATAAGTTTGGGCCCCCAGATTCTTTAAGCGGGTCCGTTTGAAGGTCCTCAGGGCAGCTCTGGAGTTGTGGCACAGGGCGAGGCTCAGCTGAGGGATAGGCTACTATTCAGATCTGGCTCCTGTTTGGGATTCGCCCGGAACTCCGGAATGCCTGAGAGATACCCTAGCATTGCCAATAAAGAAGGCAGGAATCACTACCTGGATGGAACTGGCAGACACTGAAGGTGTACATCCTTGGGAATATCTGAGAGTGAAGATAGGGATTGGATTATCCAGATTCAAATATCTTCAGGTAGCATCCTGGTATGGTGCGGAAAGGGAGGAGGTAAGGGGAAACGGAGAGATTGAGAGGCTGTGTCAATCTGCCCTCCCAATAAAAAAGGAAATTTCGATATGGTACCATCATTTATTAGAAGCTGAAGACCTTGAAATTCCTCCCTCAGAGGCGTATGGAACCAAACCGCCATTGGATCTTCGGTAGAGTTCCTTTTTGAGCCATCTTTAAAGACAGTATACAAGTGTATAAAACTGGCCTGTTTGAAAAAGAATAATTTTTTAGTCATCAATAGACTCTACTACACCCCTGCTAAGATAGCAAAATTTACCCTAGCACCCCCACCCAAATGTCCAAGATGGTATAATCTACTAGGTAATGACATCCACATCTTTTTTGAATGTAGAGAATTTAAACTTTTTTGGAAAGAGGTGGGGGACACTCTTTTGTATGTTTTTAAAACCAGGGTTGAGGTCATTCTCTCCTTAGTTCTATTTGGAGATGATGGTCTCTTTTGTCAGACAGCTTCACAGCGAGATAGAGGTCTTTTACTATATATGATCCTATTGGCACGGAGAGAGATCTGCAGGAAATGGAAAGATCCCCTCCCACCAAAAAGAGAGGACTGGCTTAAAGCCTCGTTTGTAATGGCCCGGCTAGAATATGAAGGTGCAGAGGATATGCCGATTAACATCTGGCATCCTCTAATGAGTTGGGGGCGAAGCCTGAGACTAATCTAGCTGGTCCAATGATTACACCACATCCCGTACAAAAAAGGAATGGGTCAGGTGCGGTAAGCCGAGAGGTCCACAGTTAGCGAGAATGGCTGTACAAGTTCTGCAGTGGCTTGAAAGGTGAGATGAAGACAAAAAAAATAATAATAATAATTCTGAAACCTATATAACAATATGTTTTTCCTATTTAAATATTTTGATCATTTAGAGCTTGCTAGTTCCCCATTAAGCTTTTCATATCAATGTTTTGCAAGGGATCGATTTGTATAAAGTTATTTTATTAATGCTATAAACTTGTTGATTTCTAGTTATAAAAGTATTTTCCTATAATCTTAATTATCATCCCATTTTCATACTTAATTCAGACTGTAAAATCTATTCAAATATTCTTGTTGAAAGTTTGTATCATGCTATCCAAAAGCTATTTCACTCCGATTAAGTTGGATTACATTATTTTGCCCAATTATATCTAACTCCTATTTTTACAGTTGCACAATATTCCATTTTGAATCTTTATTTCGACATTTTTTCAGTCATAAAAGATTGCAGTAAAAACAGTTAAGCCACTGTAAAATTCACATGATGTAAAAACAGGTTTAAAAAGAGTAAAGCCACTATAAAATTCACATTACATAAAAACAGGTTTAAAAAGAGTAAATTAAAACACATGATATATGATCACAGACAGAATCAGAGTATAAAATCGCCCCTTGGTGCTGCTTTAATGAGGGAGCATCTTTTGGACCACATTGCTAGGAGGAACTTAGACAGTGCGAAAACTATGTGAGGGGATGTATCGGTCTTAAACACTGTCATTGCAACCAGACATTTATCAAATCCCATGTTCTTGCATAAGGGTATTAGCCAGTACTTTCTGGCTTTTCTGTAGGTGGGGCAAAGGAAGAGGATGTGCAATTCATCCTCCTCTGTTGCCCCACACCCTGGGCATGATTCGCTCGTGGTTGTCGACCACTTGCCTACAAATGATCCTAGAGGTAGTGTCCCATGCCTCCATTGGATATATAGCTTCCTTGCTCCTACTGGATAAATAACATTTAAAAACTCCTCGAAAGCATAGGAATCCTTGATCGCTAAAAAAGTTGTTGTCAAGGAACCAACTTTGGAGTCATGCAACCATCTACTCTGTTTATGGTCCATAAATAACTTAGCAAGCGTTTTGCCTGGGACCCCCCTACATGCCTGTTCTGGGTCAAACTAGAGATCTGGTAGTCCTATTTTCCATAGTTCATTTTTCACAAAAGCAAGACAGGGGATTTTTGCTGCACTCCCATGGCTCAGGACATCTCTCAGTTCGGACCTGTAATTGGACAGTTCTGGAGTTGTCCATAACCTGCGCCAGAACCTTAAAGGTTTCAAAGCTAACTCGTCCTGGATAGGGCTTAGTCCTAAATCCAATCTCAGTGGGAGTAGAGGGGTACTTTGAAGGAGGGCCAGTAACTGCCTCATAAACCTATTTTCCACATTAACAATTTTAGGCCCGCAATAGTTGCCCCATAGTTCCCCACCGTAGAGGGCTGACGCCCTTACCTTCACTTTATAGATCTCCAGTACCGGGCTGACTGGCTTGAATGTGGATGTGTTAGACATTTTGAGGATTCCGCCCGCTAATTGAGTTAGTTTGAGTTGGGATTTCACCTGTTGGGGACCCCAGGAAAGATTTTCATTTATCGTTACCCCCAAGTGTTGGAAAGTCTGTACCCTCTCCAGTCTGACCATACCCAGGAGCGGTGATGGGCGGGTGCGTGCCGGCGGACTGAAGATCATGAATTTGGTCTTATCAGCATTGATCTCCAGTCCGCGGGAACGGCAAAAGTTGGTAAAGCCGTCCAGCACTCGCTGTATCCCCATTGGTGACTTGGAAAGCAGGAGGGTGTCGTCGGCGAACATTATCGCTGGCACCCTCCTGCCTGCCAATCTGGGTGCGTCATTATTTGGAATCGCATCCAGGTGTGATATAACACCATTTACATAAAGGCAGAACAGCGTTGGTGCCAGAACTCACCCCTGCCTAACGCCCCTGGAGACTGGGAATCTGGGCGAGAGCGCCCCATCCCTCCCATATCTAACCTGTGCGTAGTTTTGCGTGTGCAGCCTCATAAGGACTACCAATAGAGCATCTGGAACACCCATATCCAAGAGCATCGCCCACAGTTTGTCCCTAGGTACTAGGTCAAACGTGGACCGAAGGTCCACGAAGACCATATAGAGGCTGCCACCCTCCAAGATTGCCGTCTTCCAGAATAACATTATGAGACAGAAAATCTGATCCACAGTTGAAGTTTTTTTCCTAAATCCAGCCTGGTAAGGACTGAGGATATCATGCTCCTCGATCCATTCCTGTGGGCGATCTAGGATTCGTCTACAGAATTTTTTTTGAGGGACATCTAGAAGGCTAATGGGCCTATAATTAGTCGGTAGCAGAGGAGAGCCCTTCTTAAAAATTGGAACAATCTCTGCTCCCAACCATGTGCCCGGTATCTCCATGCCCGCCAGAATCGCATTAAAAAGGACACAGAGATAGGGGCCCAGATCAGCGGTTGGTCCCTGAATATGTCACCGGGGAGCCTGTCTAGGCCAGGGGCCTTGCCCGTGGCCAACTTCCCGATAGCAGCATAAACTTCCTCAACAGAGAATTCTTGCTCACCACATTCACCCGGCTGGGCTTGAGGAATGAGGATTGAGGGTCTGGGCAGGGCTTCCCCACGGTGTAGATCCTTTCTGGCCGCTGCCGCCTCCGCCTGCTCGGCTTCTGCTCGGCTTCTGCTCGGCTTCTGCTCGCACTAACGCACTCTCGTTGCACAATAATCATTTCATCTCTGTCAGAACCCCCTTCACAGGTCAAGCAGGGGTTACTGAGCCCAACCATGGCCCAGGGACTGACCTACTATGGATTCTGAGCAGAAGGGCCAAGCACCCCTTTAGCACTTAACGCTCAGTGCTTCTTGGGGAGGGGTGAGGGGGGAGAGAGGAAGGCAGACAGAGGGGGTGAACACAGACTCACAACTCAAAATATGCTTCACTGAAATAAATGATTGTCCAGTCAAAGACTTGCTTTTATGAAAAACAACATTTATATACAACAACAATGTATAATGCGACATTCATAAACAATACACACAGTCCCCTGAGGTCAAGAATCATAGTTTTGTTGTCATTTGTTGCAAACTAACCTAGGACCCTAGTGTAATTTTCCCGATTCATGCCCTTATATAGGTATACTTTATCATATCCTTATATAGGCATAGCAATCACTACCATATTTGGCCTGAGCCATACAGCCCAAATACGGCATGGCTACTTCCACTAAGTTCCGAGAATCCACAACGATTTATTGGAAAAACCTGCCTTCAGCAGCTAGGGACTTCCCCCTGCTTGAATATTAAGTTCTCCAAGAACTCCTGGCGTTTTGAAAGAAATTAGCCTTTGAGTGACGTTATTAAGTCCAAACATGCGTCAAACTCGGCACCTTCAAAGTATAAATATGCCCAGGTTTGCCCAGTCAAACACACAGTGGTTTGGAGCAGATCGACTATCTACTTGCCCGACGCCCTGCAGCAGCAAGTGCCGAAGGAAGCCGACTCTCCAACTGACACACTGAGAGAGACGCTGTCTTTTCTCTTTCCGAGAAATCCAGCTCCAGTGTTTCCGGCTTACCCTTGCGGGTATCTGGGAAATCGAGTCCTGAGAGAGAGATACAAGACCTACTTCATTCTAAAACCATGGTACGGAGCTGATTAGACCTCTTAGAGAATTCTTGCAATAGATTCCTGGCAGAGAACTACTAAACTTAGGCTACTCTTCACTTACTTCTTCCCTCGTACTAGACTTAGGTTAGGTACACCGGGGTAGGCGTATTTTAGAAGCACCAGTTGAGTACTTTTATTCATTATTTATTACTGTATGTATTTTATACCTTTTATGCACTTTATGGCTTAGAAACCATATCATGCTTTTACAGTACTACTTTATAATACTGTTTGTATTATATGCCTTGTACTTTATAACCAGTATTACGATTGTAGCAGTTCATTTCCAATGCTTGAGAAAGAAGACTATTCAATAAATACTTTTATTGAAAACGCCCGTCTCTCTATTTGTCAGCACCTCTGGTGAAACGAAGCATGCACGATTGACTGAGTAAAATAGTTATCTATTGTTTCCACGACTCTAGAGATTTGATTTCTTATTCTTGGGAAACAAAGTTGTCATGTTTATTCGGTTGTCAGAAACTAATCCCTTCTTGTGAATTCGAGAAAGTTTCTAGTGACCTCTGAACTAGCTGGCACTCACTATTAAGTTTAATATATTTGGTAGAGACCTAGTCGCCCTTAGTCCTACGTCTAAACTACAGTATATATTATTCCAATGCGCAGATCCTATTGGGAATATAGGAACTACACTACAGTTTCATAGGCGTGTCCCTGAGTCCCATTCCCCTCAAAGTAGGGGTAGTGGTTATTCCCCATTCACCGTCGATGACATTCAGGTTAAGCCCCACTAGTAGTCCGAGTCTCTGGAATCCCACTGAGGTTCATGTTTTCCTGGGGCTGTCCAGCCCGAAATCGGTCTTACCAACACCAGCAAGTTCTGAGAGACCGGAGTCTCTGAGCACACCCCTTTTGCGGGCTCTGAAGCTGCAGTGGCTGTCTCTGATAAGTCTTTCACATGTGGCTCAGACAGGTTGCGCTCAGCTGTCCTTGAGTTCCTACACACTGTCCTGCAGCGGCTGCAGTCAGGGGATATGCGATGCTCCTCAGATGTTGAATAAATTCTTAATTTTCTCCCACAGATGGGGGTGGGATGACGATCCTAGATATCCAGACTATTGGCCCTGTAGGAGTCCCGTGGTACCCAAAAAATTTTTCAAAAATGACCTTGGGATGGGCTGAGGGAGTTATTTTTCTTGTCAGCCATTTCATATTGCTGAACCAGTCATAGTTCATCAGTACCAAGCAATCTTATTGGCTGACCGCCATTACAGGACTCGCACTCAGACCAGATTGTCTAAAAATGTTTTGGAAGTAGAGTATAAGGGGGCAGTTTAGGGACACTTACTAGGGAGAGTCAGTGGGATCTGTCCAGGGCCCAAATTAAAGAAAAATTGAGTGTCACATTACCGCAGTACTTCCATGGGATCCAGCACAGCCATCCCATGAGTTTCCACGGTACTCCTATGGGAGCCATCGCTAAAGCTTTCACCACACAGTAATAATATGTGTGCAGTGGAGGGTTGGGAGCCTCCTACAGGCTTTGGTTCCAGGCCGGGTAACCCCCTGCTGCACACAGCCAATGGCAGGGTGAAACTAGGGCTTGGGTGGCTCTGGAGGTGTAGGGTCTGGCTAAAAACGAGTCCTTGCTGCCAACCCCCACACTGCACGCTGGCAAAGGCTGTGTGCGGAGGGATGTTGGGCAACTGAGCGGGTTTGGGCAGAGAGCGTGACCACAGGCTTGACCCTACAGCCAACCTCCTGCTGTGTTGAACTTGAAGGCTATGCGCAGTAGGGGGTTGGTTTCACATGGCGGGGTTCGGTGCATGTCCTGGCTAGATTCAAGGCCCTTCAGCCAACCCCCTGTTGCACACAGTCAAAGGTGTGGTGCCCATGGCAGGGGTCTGGACACGCAAGCATTTGAATGTCATCAGCGAAGCCATTGAACCTGTCATGAGTGATGTAAAATGTGAGGTCATAAGCAGGTCATAGTGGGAGCACAAGTTATAGTTAGCTAAATAAACTTTAATTCAGGATTTTTCATGTTATTTTTGTTTTTTTTAACCTTATTTCAGCACCTAACTATAACTTCACTTTAACCTTTGTTTTTTTCAGGGACTATAGCTATGTGCAGCATGGTTGCTTGTCAGAGGTTTATAGGAGGACATTAACCAGGTCGAGGACTCGGGCAAGCCATTTATCTAAACTCTGTATGTAAAACCTTTGGTTTGTGTCATTCGTTAAGAGGCTGAGTGTGCTTTCACTAATCCCGCCTTTCTGCTGAAGAATGCGCCCTTTGGACCTGTCAAATTATTTTTTTCCAATTGTTTTTGCTTCCGTGTTTCTTCTGCTGGAGAAATTGTACACATTGATAGGAAAGGAAATAATTAGCTCCTCTCGGTACTGCTGATGCACAGAGCTTAGAGAGGTCAGTCAGAGCGTCTTGCAGATTGTGACAGTTCAAATTACCTGAACAGTACCGGAAGCAATCGTTAGACCTAATTAACATCCTCCCTAATTAATGTCAGGCATATGTGAGGCGAGCTGCAGCATCACGTCCGTGCGCGTTCCATTTCAGCATTGTCAAGCTCGCGAGCCTTAACCCGGCAATGAAAATGTGAGAGGTGTCTACTGTTTTCCTTAAGTGGAGTAACCCTTCCTTTCGCCCCCGTTCAAGTAATCAATGCACTGCTGAATGAGTTCATTTTAATGCACTCAATCATGCCTTTAATGTTTGTAGCTCACGGGCGCAAGCATCAGTAATGCAGGAATGTTATATGGCTTCGGTTTGGCCCATTTCATAAAATATTCATGGAATCAAAAATGTGCATCAAAATAGCGACTTGGAGAATTACATTTATGTGCCTGCTTTTATGGCAGCTTCACATTTAAAGCTATTTGTGCTGATATCTAGTCAATCTTTCTTCTTTAAAAAAGCGAGAGTGCACATAGTTCCGTCCCCCATCCTGCCTACCATTTGTCCAGGCCTTTCCATGTTATATGAAGGACATGTATTCATGTTTAGATGGGGTGGGCTTTTTATGCTGCATTGTTGAGGCTAAGTATACCCAAGACATTTTATTGTTGCTAAGAGTGGCAATAAATCTGAGCACTGTTTTACTTCACAATTTGTATGAATCCGATATGAGCAAAGCACAGAGCAGGAGATGCTGTAATATCACATTTATTTCACTACTTGAGGTTGACTTGAAAGTAGTAGCAGCATCACGGAGTTCTAGAGGCATTCATGAACGACTGGCCCTACCATGAGATAAAAACAATTTACAGCGCTTGCTAACACGTGTCCTATACATTTACAAGTGTTTCTGCGCGCATAATGAGGTGCATGTATGTTGACCAATATTGTGTAATTTATAGAATGCCCCACGTGAGGTAATAAAGCATTGGCACCGTGTCTTCTCCTTATTGGGCAATAAACAATATGACACTATATTATTTATGGGTGCAAGCATGTGTATCGGTATGCATTATGCACTCGCTTGCAAGCAAATACATGTTTAAGGTTAAACACATCTTGTATGATTATTTCACTTTTCTAGTTTTTTTAAACTAATGCAAAACTATACTTCTATTTACTTACATAAATGGAAAACGTAGTAAAAATTTTTATTGAAATATAATCTGAAAATGTTTCTCATTTTCACTGATATCACACTGGAACACTGACCCTTCTGTCCCAACATGGGCGGCCATATCAATTTACTTCATGCTATAGTTCTATAAAGTGTATCCTACTGCATATATCTTATCCTTCGATATGTATGCGGTTACAAGAGTGGTTTAAAACTACACATGTATGTACCCATAACACATCCTTTCTGAGAAATACATTTTTAAAATATGCCCCTCTTGGGCTTTGTGATCGGAATGTTGGGCCCATTTCACTATCCCAAAAACAATGAACAGGACATTTAAAGAAAGAGTTTTCAGGGTGGCAATCTCTGAATTCTGGAACAGTATTCCTCTTCCTAGACAATAAGAGCCAGCCTTTATTAGGTTGAGAAAAAAGTTTAAAATGTGCTTATTCTCTTCAGAAGATATGAAACCTGACAAGAGGTATCCCTGTGGTCTAATGTTTCATCTACCCGTAATCATTATATATGTCCTATAGTTAGCGCCAAAAGACTTGTACATACAGAGTGAATATTGTACATGTATAAGTGGTAATACTGGGAATGTTTTCCACCATAAGAGTCTAAGGGACAACACAGTCAGTGAGAGCCAAACTAAATTATCTAATGCAGAAAGATTAAACATTTCCACTTTTTAATATTGTACTAAGTGATCTACATTGTTATGATATGCATGAGACAAATAGGAACAGAGGAGACTTCTACATAACAGAGGAGATTATACATAACCTATCCTTCTCACAAAATGAACAAAAACAAAATAAAAACAAGTTCCTGTATTCTTATCACACTGCCCCAACCCACATGTGGATGTTTCGAGTACATCAACTATAAACAAAATAAATTGTATTCATCCATTTCTGAACTTCTATTAAAGCTCCTCTACCCACTCCCCTTTGAATATACTTAAATACCTGCCATCCTGGCACAACCACTTGTTCAGAGTTCAAGTCACTCCTTCTCAAACATATTTAAAGAAGCATTGGCATAGCCAATATGTCTCGCTTTTGGAACCTTATCAGTATTTAGTTATGCAGCACAATATCCTTGGTGCAACAACAGCAACTGTTGCAGGGCTAAACACTTACAAGGTCCCTAAGGCGAGACCTATTGGCTATGCCAATGCTTGTTCTTCTTTTCTTACTACCCCTATACATAGTGTGAGTTTACATCTATTTGAAAAGGAATACATGGTGGCATTATTGTAACAGTCATCCCCACCACAATACCCCCACAGTCACAATAGATATCCAACAAATGAGGAAATCACACAGCTAGCTTGTCCGGTGTCAATTATTCTAGATTTGATCATTAACATTCAAGGCTAAAGTTCGAAACCCACCCATCAGAAACACCCCAATAATGAAGAGGCATATTGGCAGAAACCATGGCTCGGAGACCCTAAAAGCACAAGATAAAAGTGCTCAAAAGAGGTCTCATCCAATGAGCAAAAGGCACCACTTAAGACCACCTTGCAATAGAGCCTTGCCCGCCCAAACAGAGGCAGCACCAAAGTACAATTACTCAAATGGGGCTCACCAGCCAACTAATTCATGAGTCCTCGCTGAGGACTAATCCTTAAAAGACATCTCGGCAACCAATATGGGATGGCATGGATTATCAAATCTCAAAAGCAACGTCAGGCACAATGAGGAGCTGGTTCTAGAGATCTTCAAGCAAGAAACTCATTGATACGATGAGGAACCATCAGCAAGAACCGTGCTTTAAGAGAGCCCTCCTCTCCCGCTTATGAGCCTCCACTGAAGAATACCCTCCAAAAGGCCCCACCAGCATGGGAAGCTATGTCAGAAGACTATCCTGCTAGAGGTCTTAAAGCTACAGAGAGTAAGTAATGCCTGACAATAAAGACAATAAAACACGAGGAGCCACTGATGAGAAGTGCTGCGCAAAAAGACACCTTCCTACAACAATGAGGTCAAATAAAGAGGGATCCATGGAGTTGAAAATCAGTACATGTAGAAAAATGAAAAGGATGGCCTACGCGGTATTGGCTTACAGTCAAAACAGCATTTAGGAGTGATAAATCTTGAAGAGCTGCACACGATATGATGTCAAGGGCTGATAGGTTATTACTGGTCAGCAAACAGGAGAATGGCGGGCAAATTTGGTAACTGGAACAGTATTTCAAATCGGGAACTTAGACTTGGGTTACTTATTTTGGTTCTACAGACTACAACTGGAGTACTACTTTCAGCTACGGCGGTAGTTTCTCCAGAAGGAGCAGGTTAAACTGGAGCTGACACATACAGAGATACAAGTCAATGTCCAAATTTGTGCAGCAACTGAACACAGAAAAAGGGCTACATTTTGTGAGAAGTTGGCCTGATATATAGTGCTCACTATTCTAGTGATAACTGTGTATCATTACAAACAACCCTTATTGATGATTGGTTGTAAGTCAACCTTATAGACCAGCTATCCTAGTAGCATGGACAAGAGCAGTCTTTAGGCTAAACTCTAGAGGGCGTGTTAAGCCAGCTGTTTTACCATCACATATACCCCTTGAACACCAAGTGAAAGGACACTACACAAGTTGTTATAAAAATAAAGGATATTTATTAATAACAAGTCTACCCTGAACTCTTTATGAGTCAGGGAGCTAAGCACAATACAAAACTCGTAAGAAAATACTACAAGTTGCACAATTAACACAAATGCCTGAGGGGCACCAAAAACCATATACTCTAAAAGTGGAATGCGAAATACTAGCAGGTAAGTAACTCGATCCAGAGGCTTCAGGACCGCTAGGACTACCTTACTGGACCCTAAGGTTAGGAGCAGGAGGCCTACGGAACTCGGGTGCAGAGTGTGAACTCTTACGCGGGATGCGGGACAAAGTCTATGGATGCTAGTAAATCTAAAGTTACTGTTTCCGGACGAATCCGACTAGGTAGACTAAAAAAGAAAAAGGATCTGGACACTAGGATAGTGAACCTGCGTTGGAGCACCGAAATGCTCGGGTTACCTAGCCCATGGGCTGCGGCTGCATAGGGTTCAAATGACGTCGGGAATCCTCGTTGTAGTCTATGGAGCCTGAAAGAAGATGTTGCTGGCAGGCGACCAGTGAAGATGTTCGGTGTGATCCAAGGCTGGATCGGTGATGGAGACGACCTGAAAGCAGAGGGGACTCAGTTCTTAATCACTAGCCAGTGATTGTGTGGGCACCAGGATGGCACCGGATGAGGTCACCGCGATCAGGTGAGTGGGCGACGCTGGACTCTGCAGCCACACGGGTCAGGAGGCGTTGTCGGCGACCAGGCTGGAGGTGCGAGCTGTCCCACGAGGGTCGGCGATGCTGGATCCAAGATGGGAGCAACAAACCTTGGCAAAGGCAAGCCCACGCGGTGGATCAAAATGGCGTCTGGAGTGGACCAAGAGGTCCAGGGCACTTCTTGTTGGACAAGGAGCAACGGCCAGTCTAGAGGACCTAGACCAGCGGTGGAAACCAACGGGCAAGTGACCGGACAACGTGGCAAGCAGCAACGGAGCAGAAGGGCCCCACGCAGATCTCGTGGATGCTGGGGGGCTGAACTTCGGTGCTGGAGCTGCTCTGGGTTGGGGCTTCTCAAACCCCAGTGCACTCACTCGAGGATCCCTCGGCGGTCGTGCTGTTTAAGCGTCGTGCAGGTTTTGAAGATGGCCGGTCCCTCATGTCTCGTCACACCCACGAATCTCAGCTGGGCTGATGATGCAGGTAGAGGTCAGAGATGGCAGGGAATCCGGGTCTCGTCGAGCTGGTCAGTCTTGATCCGGAGGATGGACGTGCAGCAAACCGCAACCGCTTAGGTGGTGCCTGCTGGTGCAGGGTGGCTACTCCTTAGCCACAAGGGAGAGTCTTCAGAGAATGTCAAGAGTTCCTTTCGTGGAAAGTAGTTCAAGATTCAAGATGATCTAATTTGGGAAGGGGGCCTGCTCCTACCTTTATCCTAAGAAAAGGGGCTGGCACGCGACTAGGTCCTGCCCATGGGTGGGACCAGGAGGGGTGTGGTTACACCCCTCTCCTTTGTCCGGTCTCTCCCCAGCTCAGGGGCTGGGGTGCCCCTGGAACTGGTTTGAGCCGGCATATGCACAGTGAGCACCGGGGTGCCACTTGCAGTCACCTTCCTCTCAGCCCTGCCTACCTGGGATACACAAAATCCTGTCTGGGATGGTGCTGACAGGAAACCCTTTGTCCGAGCCCTCCTCGCTGGAAGGACTCCCAGCAGCAGGAGGTCAGACTTGTGTCTGTGGTGGCAGCATCCATCTTGTGATGCTGAGGCTCGAGTTAACTTTAACCGGGGTTCACAGTTACATACATGTTGTGTCCCTCTAGAAGGGTGGAATGCTAACCCCGTCGCCAGAATTGGCGAGGGGTTAGTATTCCAATTCGTATGACACCTTACTCGACATGTTTTGATAATGCGATACCAAAGTTAGCAAATAACCGCGAGGATTATAATGCACTTAAGAGTATATGGTACGCGTTATCATGGAACAGCTATTAGGACTTGGTTCCGCAAGCTGCAAATGGGCTCAGCTCATGCCTTAGCACCATCTCACATAATTCCAAGCACTCTGCCTTCAGGATTGATAAGGCCTGCCATAGGAGTGACTGATAGGAATACATGTGTCCATTTTAGGGTTAGATATAGGAATACTATATCTAAAGCAAAGGGTGATTACACCACCTTGCCCCAGCTGGCGTGCAGCCAGTTGTGTCAGATTTGGGTGGCCAGCCAGGGGTGGCATAATACATGCTGCAGCCTCTGGTAGGCCCTGGGTACACCTATGCCCTGGGTACCTAAGGTACACTGTACAGGGACTGATAAGGTGACTCAGTATCCAATTAGATATGTACCTAAGGTACATGGAATCCATTTTACAGAGAGAGCAGTGGACCTGGGGCCCTGAATAGCAGGGTCCCAGGTCAACTAAGTCGAAAAACCAGCAAAACACCAGGCAAAAAGTTGGGGGCAACCATAGTCAGATATCCACCTTCCTACACATTTCTCGTCACAAATGGACAACTAGAGCCAGAAATCACGATTTCAGACTAAATGGTGCAGGAGCGAAGTAGTATCATGAGAAAACAATGTGGACGTTTTCAAATACTCTCGAACAAATATAGGGGAGCAGCTGTACATAGAAGGCTGGTTAAACTTGAAAACCGTGTTGGGTCTGTCCTAAGAGTACACTTACTGGTCACACATAAGAGCCGGCAGCCATTACTGCCTATTAGATTTTTCAAGAATTAACACTTTTTTAAACAGAATATCGAAAACAGTTTATGTTGGAAACACACTCAATGCCCAGTCCATTTGTGTTTCAACATGCGACAATGTTACAATGAAATAGAGGCACATCCTTAGTAATAAGGCAGTCATCCAATCCTAAAAATTCTCAAACTGTATTGTAAACCAACATGTGGCTTTACCATCAAAATATTGTGTACAAATCTTCCTTTTCAAGTGCGAGATTTCCGATGTGTGTCATTAGATACGAGAAAACAAGCAGAAGCCTATTCAACCTGCCATGAGATGACCCAGACCTGCAGAGAATGGTCAATACTCTTAGTGCTGGAGCCGACCCCCACGGGGATCACTCTGCTGACACGAACCGGAATGTAATCAGATGCAGAAACCCACATTACACACCCCGCACTTCACACAATGACTCAAAATAAAATAAAACTGGTGCGATGCGTTCCCTGCATGGCCCTCAGAAGGCAGAGCTTTTCAGATATGGTTGTACTCTGACCTCAGTGAGAAGCTCGCAGACATGGACACTTCTGGCAGCCAGGACTTTCCTTTCATGGAACCCACACAACATGAGTGCCGTCTTTGTTCAGGTCACACTGCAATTAGCGGTGGAGATGTAATTAATGCAGACAGTTTCCCAAACAAATGGGAGAGATGGGCACTGACCACAAGAGCACACTAAAATGCAATGTCTTATCAGATAAACCCTGGATCCGTAATTAGGAGTGAAAATTGAAAGTGGAGGAAAACTAGGGGAAGAGAAGGGCAGCTGCTTGGTTTAAACAAGCGCGGCAGGCTGCCAACACCAGGGGGAGGAGCATGTCCGCCTCGCGCGGCAGCAGAGTGGAGGAGGGATGCTGTGCGATTTCCTTGCGAGAGTGATAATTGCTACCATATGGCGGCGCTCGCTCCCTCAAGGGAATCACCACAGGTGCACTCGTTGCCATTGAAGGCAATGGAACGCGTGCACGTTTTAGCCCGAAAAAGGCAATCGATGGCTACAGGTCTCTTTCCTATGCAGCGCATGTGCGCTGCGTGGGCGAGACCTAAAAATAACTGCCACTGTCTCTGCCACTTGGCATAAAGCTTCCTTTCCTCTTCAGTTGATGTATTTGAAAAATGCCCAAGGTCCTGCACACCACACCTGAATGCTTTCCTCCCCTTACTTTCCAAATTTATTTTTTGTTTAAATGTTTGGTCTCCTGCCTCATTCAGCCACCTTCCTCAGCACTTTTCCCCTCGCCTTAAGTCTGTTCCTTCTATGAAAGCATGGAACTTGCTGTTTGTGCCGGACCATCCACCACACTGCTGTTCCCCTTTCGAAATGGATAACTTAGCGGTGAATATAAACCTTGCTCCCTACTTCTTGTTGACCCGTAGAGTCCGGGCTGGCTCTAAATTTTGTGGAGCCCTGAGCAGAATAGGAACAAGTGAGACCCTATAATTTGCATAAGTTACAACTTTACAGGAAGTGACATCACTGGATGTGACATCAATTGACCATTAATTCCCTGGCATGGTTGAAGCAACTTTGCACGAAGCTGCTTTACTTAGTGTGGATATCAGTAAAATGACTAAAAATATAAATACTAATAATCCTAATAAAATAAGTGTGTGCATATATTTTAAAGTCTTTTACGTAGAAAACATTAAATTAATCAAACTAGGTGTAAATGTTAGGCCTACGATGTTCACTAATTGTTTCCAGATTAATGAATGATGCAATCTGCAAACTTTCCTGCCTGTTAGATCAAAAGATAAGGCATTTGGTTTCCAGCAGGCATGGAGATCAATACAAAGGGATATTTGCTGGAACAAGTGAGTGAACTGCAAGTGCTGCAGCAAAGAACAGAAAGCGTAGATTGAAAGAGATTCGAGTAGGAGGCACAATTGTCCTGCACACGTGTGGTGGCTATGGCAGGCAGAAGCAGCAAATGCTGGACCACTGCCACACACTGACAGCCTAAACACAGCAACTAATCTCAAATTCCATTTTAATAGATTCAAAAAGCTAAACTAACGTAGATAAAAAGAAGATTTGACTAAAAAAGGCCAACAGTGGGTGGCCATCAGAAAAAAAACATACCAAAAGCCAAACAGAATCTGTCACCCAACAGGCAAGAAGTAATTTAAATCAACAAAACAAGAGGGACTTATTATAGTAGACTTTGGGCATGACAGGAAAGCCAGCAAGGGGGAATGTGTATAGGATGGGGGAGGTGTTGTTTAGCTTACAAAATAAAGCTAATGAAATCTTAGAGATTTACAGTTTTAAAAAGGGAAGAAACGTGGCAGAATGCAAAGGGTCCAGAACCAAGCCACTCAACTCATATTTATCCTAAGATGTAATAACCAAATTGCACCGGCCCTTAGGGGAATACACTAGAGTTTGGTTAACCCCTTCTACGCTCATGACGAGCTCAGCTCGTCATGAGTTACGCCTGTCGTACGCTCATGACGAGCTGAGCTCGTCATGTAACGCTGGTTTCCGCAAAAGTCA